>NC_080644.1:19053968-19364689 GCF_027579445.1 Ammospiza nelsoni | reverse complement strand
AGCTCCGGAGAGCATCGTCCCTTCGTCTGTAGCGTCTTTTGTGGTCTACATCCTAGCAGAAAGCTTTTCCACTCTGTCTGGCAAGGAAAACATGCGCCAGCGCAGAAAACATCTCCCATCGTGTTGTGGACGTTGCACGGAGGTCTGCCAAGTGTTTGACAAGAAGAGAGGAAAAGTTGTCCAAAACAGCTTCCAATCGAATATTCATGTGATTGGAAAAGTCAGGAAAGTGGTAAGGTACTGTTTTCTATCAGTTGGCAAGCTGCGCACACAATCCCAGTGTTGTACAGCTTCCTTCTTCACCTTTCCGATGCTGCCGCTCTCTCCGGCTCCCGGAGCCGAAGAAGCGGCTTCTTCGCGCAAAGACGATTGTACCGCTCACAGTGCTCTCTTAGCGCGGCTTCTGCCGAAAGAAGCCCGGCAGCGGTGCTTAGCTCCGGAGAGCATCGTCCCTTCGTCTTTAGCGTCTTTTGTGGTCTACATCCTAGCAGAAAGCTTTTCCACTCTGTCTGGCAAGGAAAACATGCGCCAGCGCAGAAAACATCTCCCATCGTGTTCTGGACGTTGTACGGAGGTCTGCCAAGTGTTTGCATAAAGAAATGAAAAGTTGTCCAAAATAACTTCCTATCGAATGTTCATGTGATTGGGAAGTCAGGAAAGTGTAAGGTACTGTTTTCTATCAGTTGGCAAGCTGCGCACACAATCCCAGTGTTGTACATCTTCTTTCTTCACCTTTCCGATGCTGCCGCTCTCTCCGGCTCCCGGAGCCGAAGAAGCGGCTTCTTCGCGCAAAGACGATTGTACCGGTCACAGTGCTCTCTTAGCGCGGCTTCTGCCGAAAGAAGCCCGGCAGCGGTGCTTAACTCCGGAGAGCATCGTCCCTTCGTCTTTAGCGTCTTTTGTGGTCTACATCCTAGCAGAAAGCTTTTCCACTCTGTCTGGCAAGGAAAACCTGCGCCAGCGCAGAAAACATCTCCCATCGTGTTCTGGACGTTATACGGAGATCTGCCAAGTGTTTGGCATAAAGAAAAGGAAAGCTGTCCAAAACAGCTTCCAATCGAATATTCATGTGATTGGAAACGTAAGGAAAGTGTAAGGTACTGTTTTCTATCAGTTGGCAAGCTGCGCACACAATCCCAGTGTTGTACAGCTTCCTTCTTCACCTTTCCGATGCTGCCGCTCTCTCCGGCTCCCGGAGCCGAAGAAGCGGCTTCTTCGCGCAAAGACGATTGTACCGCTCACAGTGCTCTCTTAGCGCGGCTTCTGCCGAAAGAAGCCCGGGAGCGGTGCTTAACTCCGGAGAGCATCGTCCCTTCGTCTTTAGCGTCTTTTGTGGTCTACATCCTAGCAGAAAGCTTTTCCACTCTGTCTGGCAAGGAAAACATGCGCCAGCACAGAAAACATCTCTCATCGTGTCCTGGACGTTGCACAGAGGTCTGCCAAGTGTTTGCATAAAGAAAAGAAAAGTTGTCCAAAATACCTTCTTTTCGAATGTTCATGTGATTGGAAAAGTCAGGATAATGGTAAAGTACTGTTTTCTATCAGTTAACAAGCTGCGCACACAATCCCAGTGTTGTACAGCTTCCTTCTTCACCTTTCCGATGCTGCCGCTCTCTCCGGCTCCCTGAGCCGAAGAAGCGGCTTCTTTGCGCAAAGACGATTGTACCGGTCACAGTGCTCTCTTAGCGCGGCTTCTGCCGAAAGAAGCCCGGGAGCGGCTCTTAGCTCCGCGGTGTCCGTACCTTCCAATTCAATTTTTTCGGCTCCACAAACCAAATGGTATACTTGCAGCAGTAGGGCGGGACATTGAACTGGACTTTCTCCTTTTAGAGAGAAGCTAATGAAAAAGTTTCACCGGAATCAGAGCAGGCTGTAAAACAAGAAAAGTGTCATGGAAATAAGCCAGCCTTATCCTCTTAGCCTTGCTTGTTGTGATTGGCCAAGAAAGAAATGTGTCAACTCGGTGTTCCTGGGTATCACATCAGTAACAGGTACTTCAGCTGCTGTACTTCTCTCCTGAAGTTAAGAACAGAATCCAAGGAATTGTGATTCCATGGTCTCAATTCACTCAATATGGTGCCGAAAAAGGAGTGGAAGGTGCACGGCTCAATTAACTTGAATGGCCTATGTAAATCAGCGGCCACTGTTTTTCTGAAGGCTTCAACAGGTTAGTTGCCTATGTTCTTCTTGGAATTGTTTTAACCTTTGGTCATGTTTTTCTTGGGATTCTTTTACCCTTTTCCCATTAGTTCAGCCTTTGCTCTCAAGCCTTTGCTGACATTTCCAGTATCTCGGTAGCCTGGAAAAGTGTTGTCTTGATTGATCACATCATTATTCCCTTCCAAGGGTTGTTTTCCTCAAGTCTCAGTTTGGCTGGTTTTCTGCTAGTTGATTGTCAGAGGGCAGCAGGTGTTTTGTAAGAGCAAGTACACAATGCCATAGCTTGCTTCTCTTTGGATTTGGCCTGTCTAGAAAATGGAATGACTGAACATCTCTGAGAGGCTTTTCTCTCGCCATTAGGTTTCACTGGAAGGAGGGCAGATGCAAATCGTCTACCTAAAGTCTTGGCACAGAAGAAAGTAGTGGTTTGCTGCTGCATAGAGCTAGAAGCTTACAAAAGGAAGGCCTTGGGCTGAGGCCCATTACTTTGGCTAAGTAGAAAAGGACTGTGGCAAGGTGAGGCAGCTGACTTCGAGGTAGATCAACAAGTTCTAGAAGCGTCGTGTGTTCACAGCGTGGTGCATGGTGGTTGGTTGAATTGTGTTTGTTATGGCTTAAAGCTATGGAAATGAGAAAGGCCTGAGTGTTTCAAAAGCCTGGTTTTTGCAAGAAAGCAGCTCTCCTTTGCATCTGCCTGGGGACTCTGCATCACCACGGACCCTCACTGCCACTTTGCCAAGGAGACGATCAGTAGGAATGTTGCAGAGCTGCTGTGTGCATCTGAATGGAATGGCAGAGAACGAAGCGCTGGACGTTTCTGGCTTTAGTACAATGCTGCTGCATTGGTGCCAGTTTAGTTGGTTTTCCATCAGTGGCCTTTCTGTCTAGAAGTACACTGCCCAGAGTATTGGATGCCATTTCCTTCCTGTTGTTTTCATACCTTCCTTCAGTTGAAAGGATGATACAACCTTGACATTTTGAAGATCCCTGTTAGGAAGCACTATGCCAGAGGAGTCATCGCTCCCTTTTCTTCTGCCTCCTTTGTCATTTTCAGAGACTCATTTCAAATTTCTGCTCATGTCAAGAAGAATACTGAGACTACTTAGCAGGGTTGACGCTCTCAGCCGCTTTCCTCTTTCCTACTGCTTCATACTGGATGTGACTTCAAGGCCTCGTTTTGTCATCTGCATTTTGCCGTCATCCAAAGCTAAATATTCCAGGCCTGTGAACACAAGAAGAACTCTTAGTCTTTTGCAAGAACTACCCCTAGGAGGATTTGTGTTCACTTTGATCTCTTCAGTGTTTCAGAAAAAAGGAGATTGCACTCTCTTCTTGTGTACTCTCTTCTTGTGCTCTCATTTCCCTCTCTCTGCCTTGCATGCCCCAGTTAATCTACTGCTGTGACTCATTTGGCATCATCTCACGGTGCAAATTCTGCATAGTTTCAAGTCCTTACAAATGCCAGTTGCCAAGGAGCCTATCTAACCATTCAAGGGGCAAAGAATTGTAGGGCTGGCAAGTTCAGGTGCTGAAACTGTAAGTCATGCCATATCAAAGTGACAGAGCAAATCAATTGATCTAGGACTTTCAGGTGGGCACCTCTGAGAATAGCAGCTTGTCAGCAATGACACAGCCATCTTCCTAGCTGTATTCCAGAGAGAGGAAAGGGACACCTTCAATGGTTAATATGTTTGGCATGAGAAAACAGCAAGAAATGTACCGCAAAATACTTGAGTCAGATCAAGTGCGTTTCTCTAGTGAGAATTTTGCACTTGTTCTTTCTTGTCTGTGCCTTTACTTTTCACAGAAGACAGGGGAGCATTTCATTAGTACTGTTCTTTTGTTTTCTTTTGTTGGCCTCCCTCTTTCCACCTGCAATTAACAAATTTGCCTTTCTTTCCTGGCTTCTCTTTCTTTACTTCTACAAGTTGACATGAGGTCATCCAACCTTATCATCAATGTTCTCAGACAGTGGAGAGAAGTAGAAGGTACAGCTAAATGGATAAAAGAAACCCACAAAAATAGACAGGTTTTGACAGTCTTCTGTGAGAACATTAGGACACAAGATGTCTTTGAACTGAGTAATGCTCTATTGATTTAACTTTTAGTCCACTGGTTACTATTATTACACGTGTTTGGCCTTTAGTACAGAGCCTTGGAACTAATCCAGGCCAATACTTGGCTAATTTTGTTTTCTTTCTAGTGAGGACTTTGTTTCTTAAGGAATAGTCCAGAGAAAGAGCGTCCACGGTACAGTTACAGGTCATAAATTCTGGTACAGTTTGTGCTGGTAATAGGTCTAGGAAAGAAAGGTTTGACATCTTTTTTGACTTTCAAATGGAACCATGATTTGAAAAACCTAAGAGTTGCGGCTCCCCCCCCACCCCACAGCCCAAGTACTTCTCTTTGCAATATTACTCAGGGATTACACATCAAAGCCCACCCTGTAAAATACGTTGCAGATACTTTGCAAGAAGTGCAGCTTAGCAGCTAGAGATGATAACGTGGCTTAAATAACATGGTCTAAATATGTCTGTCTACGCAGACATACTCAACAAAGGTTACGATGGCTTAGCTCCTGTGCTCAAGTGAACGTGCATTTTAGAACTTCCCAAGAAGGTGAATTCAACCTCCTTCATTGCTCTCTGCTGGAGTCCCAAGAGAATTTCAGTCTGCTTTTTGTCATTTACAGCTGTCACTGCTTAGCTCTTGAACATGAGACTCCCTCGTGACTGATGAAAGTTGTCTAGTTAAGAGTGGGTGAAAGACATGGTCTTGCTCTAGAAGGAGATGAGAAGGTTTCTGCAGTCTTTGTCGTCTCTACTGCTTGTGATTTCTAGACAAAACCAGTGGGAAGTTTTCTGAAGGCAGTCCAGAAGCTGGCAATATGGACAGCTTACAGCCCAACACTTGCTGCAGTGCAACCATGGTGACACCAGAAAGGACTTCAAAAAATTCAAAGGGCAAACAAAGCAGTTGGAAGGAAAAGAACATGAACCATTATTCCATTTTTCTCATCTGTCTTTCTTTAAATCATCATTTTCGTGCTGTTTGGCGGCTTGCGTTGGTATCCCACCAAAGGAATCTGAGACAGAGTAAGCTTTTGAATGGAGTAGAAGTGAGAAACGCAGGCCAAGTTGCCTTTTTTGCCATCAAATACCAGTTAGGCTTGAACTACCCTTTGCTTAAGGTGCTTAGCTTACACTAAGAATTGATGAGCACATTTTGATGGGAGCAAATTTTACTGTCATGATGACTGAGTAAATTTTGCTGTCACTCAGAATTTTACTGTCGTCTGAATAGCAATGTTTGTGTCCAAATAGTATTTTGTCTCCCGTATCTGCAGCAGGTAAGCCTTTTGCTGTCAGCAGTGTTGCTTAACCTTTCATGTCATATCCCTCTTCACATCCATCTTCTGCTTAAGGCTTATTAATCTACTTTAGAATTGGCAGGTGGAATAAGACTACTTTTCCTTTTTGAAAGCTCATGTCATTTGACCTACTTACAGCAAATAATTCATTAATTGCAAGTCCCCAGCTAGCATCTTTTCGGCATATTCTAACCTTCTAAAGAGTAACAAAAGCACTCTCCAATACTTGACTTTCATATCACAGTGGGAACGCTGGTCCTGTTTGCAAGAAACAATCATGGGTATGGTAAAACAAAAGGAGGGCTTAGAGTTTTCTCTGTTAACCTATAGTGAGCTTGGATTTTGCAATATGCATGAAGTTAATTAACACTGTTATATAAAGTGGCGGATTTAATCAATAAATTGGAGTCAATGCTGATAAACGACAAGGTGGGTTGGCTTCCCTTCGCTTTCAACACAGTGCCAATTCGGGCTGGTTTGATAGGACTAAGTGGCTGCTGCAATCTGCCATCCAGAAGCGGGGCAGGTGAGTTTTGTTTGCAAGGGAAAAGGGCCATGGTTTGTGTTTGGGGGCCTGTGACTGAGAGTGCCGGCTGGCTCCTGAAATTCTTTGATATGCAGGATGATATCCAGACGCAAGGTGGAAACGCTGCCAAGTCGGGCTGGATTGAAATTACCCAGGGACTCCTGCAATCTGCCATCGAGAAGCGGGGCAGGTGAGTGTTGTTTGCCAGGGAAAAGGGCCGTGGATTGTGTTTGGGGGCCTGTGGCTGGGAGAGGCCGGCTGGCTCCTGAAAATCCACAATACGCAGGATGTTTCTCAGACCCAAGGTAGCAACATTGCCAAGCCGGGCTGGTTTGATAGTACCAAGTTGCTCCTGCAATCTGCCATGCAGAAGCAGGGCAGGTGACTTTTCTTTGCCAGGGAAAAGGGCCGAGGTTTGTGTTTGGGGGCCTGTGGCCAAGAGTGTCTTGCTGGCTCCTGAAAATCCATGATACGCAGGATGGTTCCCAGACCCAAGGTGGCACCAGTGCCAAGTCGGGCTGGTTTGATATTACCAAGTGGCTCCTGCAATCTGCCATGCAGAAGCGGGGCAGGTGAGTTTTTTTGGCCAGGTAAGAGGGCCGAGGTCTGTGTTTAAGGGCCTGTGGCTGGGAGTGGCCGGCTGGCTCCTGAAAATCCACGATACGCAGGATGGTTCCCAGACCCAAGGTGGCACCAGTGCCAAGTCGGGCTGGTTTGATAGTAGCAAGTGGCTCCTGCAATCTGCCATGATCACATGAAGAAATACTTTCTGGCGTCCGTACTGGGCCATATGCTCTTTCTTCTCTCAACTTCTCCATCACCTCTCATCTGTTTCACATGCGCTATCTTCAAGGTCCACAGGCTACTTTTCACAGCGTCTTCAGGCCTGATGCAGTAAGAATGATGAATAGAACAGAGTTGGGTCTATTTTGCAGTTTGGATAAAATGCTTTCTGCACACAAATCCAAGGAGAAGGTGCTGCCCCGATGCCCAGAAAAACTTTCACTCCTGCTAGTGTTCTACGTCAACCGCAACTTAGTCTGAAAGAAAAGCTTTTTCTCTGAGAGCATCTGAGAGGTTTGCATGAAGCACTGATATCTGACATATGCAATTTTGAATAGGAGAGGAAAAAGAAAATGGCAAGAAGTTTTTAATTTTACTGGTTTCAATTTTAATTTCCATGCACTTTTTCACAACTGGTCAGCTCAAATGCCCATCCACATCTTTTAGTCATCTGTAAGTCAGTATTCATATAAAATGTGCTTCAAATCAAAAGAATTTCAAATTTGCACTCCAAGTCTCTATGCCTAGATTTATGATTTCCTACACATATTAGATGAAAGGAAGGCCTTTTTTACTGTGGGAGTGCTGGAACACTGGAACAGGTTGCCCAGAGAAGTTGTGGGTGTCCCATCCCTGAAAGTATTCAAGGTCAGCTTGGACGGGGCTTGGAGCAGCAACAAAGGAGAAGCTTGATGGTAGAGAAACAAAGTTGGACTATAGAAGAAACTGAGATTGAAGTATAGGAGCAAGTTTTCTCTCAGCTCTTGGGCTAAATTCAAAGTTGTACAAAATGACATTTATCTGTGATTTTCACTACTGTAACAGAAAGGTTCATGAAAACTGTACAGAAGATAGCAAATTTTAAAAGAGATAAGAATTACAGCATAAAATCCATGGGACGGGTTACAACATGAGACACTCTCTAAGAGAAAATCTCTGTGTTTCAGCACTTCATCATGGTAAGATTTCACAAAGTGCCAAAGAAGGCGGCAAAATATCATTCGGGACATTATTTACTGGAGTTCAGCCTGGCCATTAGTAGGAACTGGGTTTGACCACATCGTGTAGATATACCACACACACTTTCCCTTCACTGAAAAATTACTGTTTACAACGAAGAAGCAATTGACGATCAAAATTGATTGAAAGCATCTTAAACATGTCAAGTATTTCATTGTAGATGATCTGTGATCCAAATGCTTCTTCCACCTTCGAGAGGGACAGAACAATTCTTCCATATCATGATGGTTTCAAATTGTATCAACCAATGTTTTCTGCTGAAAAGATATCATCTATTTTTTTCTATTTTTGGAAGAAAATATTCCTAGACATACAACAGGTGAGAACTAAGTAATTTTAAAGAAGCAAATGACATGAAAATATTCTGTAAATAGAATGAAATGAAAAGCTGTGTTTTAAATAGGAGCTAAATATGAAACAGAATTTCTGTACCAGGCATTTGAATTACTGCACCAGCTCTTTTGCCCATCAAGAGAGGCATTGAGCATTTCCGTCTTTTCCAAGGTGTTCATGATCTGCTATGCTGATCTCTGTGTGTGCCTAGGTGTGTGTGGAAGGGGGGGCATGTGAAGGGGAGTGTGTATGTTTGCTTTACAATTGTTGTGGCAGATTCATGCCTCAGCTCCACATTTTGTTTTAGAAAGGTCACACAGAGTGGATATGAAGTTTACTATCAACAAGAGATCAATTCCCAAATCATCCATTTGACTCTACCTTATAAATCATGTGCTTTGTTGCATATTTTATCAAATCTACTTTCAAGCCAGGTGGAGGAAGGAGGATGTGGGAATCCCTCCACCATCTTGCAACTTTTATGCAAGTAGGTTTTCAAGAAAATCATCATTTCTCTTGGAAATATGTCTGGAACAGGCATGATGGTAGTGTCGAGTTGTACAAAAGGATTGGTTTTTACATTGACAGGTTACTGAATCAAGCGCAGGAATACATTGGAAATTCAACTGGGGCTTCCTTTTCCCAGCAGACCACTTCTAGAACGAGCTTGTACAATGAAGCTGACGCTTCTGCTCTCTTTTTGTTTCTTTCCTATTTTTCTTGGCTTCTTTGCCACTCTCTAGACAATTTGTGAACTCTTTTCCCAACTCAAATGGTTTCAATCGTCTGATTGTGATCATACATTTTTACAAGGAATTTTTAAAATCTTTCCTCCAGTTAAGAAAGTCAAGGACTTAGGTCTTTTTCTTCCCTTATAATATTGCAATGAAATTGATAAATAAAGACCAACTCTTTCTTTTTGTTTTTAACCCAAGTAGATAATTCCCATCCATTCATCCATTTGGTGGACCAATAGTTGCCATGCTGATGGAAGTTGTCACTTCTTAACAATAGACATTCTGTGACTATGTTGACAGCACTTTGGGTGAAGATCCTAACTGGTCTTGGATACACATAGGGAGAAATTTGCTCAGCCAGTGTCAGTCTTAAGCATGCGTATCAGAAGATCTTTCTAGAGCTGGGAATTTTCCCATGAAAGGGATTCAGTTAGGGAAGAGACACTCGTCCCAGAGTTTTGCATTCTTCTTGAACACTGCTTAAGGAACTTAGATGCCGTGTCCATTTGGATCTCTGTCTTCACAGAACTTTGTCATGCAAGTGCTTGAAATGCATCTTGAAGAGAATTCACTAGCACAGAATGAATGAGAGTGGAAGGGCTTGGTGGGGCTAACCAGGCCCAATCCCCCTGCCTAAACCAGGATACCTAGAGCCTCTTGCCCAGGAGTCTATCTGGGTGTACTTTGAATGTCTTCAAAGATCCAGGCTCCACAATCTTTCTGGGCAGTCTGTGCCGTGGTTCAGTCACCCTCACAGTAAAGAATCATTTGCTGATGGTCAATGGCAATCTCCTGTATTTCAGAGAGTGCCCACTGCCTCTTGTTTTTTCACTCAGCATCACTGAAAAGACACTGGTTCCCTCCCCTTTGCACTATTGATTCCATATGGATGCGTGCTGCCATGTAGAGATATGTCCAAAACCTCCCTGAAGCCCAGGCAAATAATATTCCCTTCATCTACCAGTCAAGTTGATTCATCAGAGGAGTTTAAAGTGATGTTCCAGCATGAAATTCCCCTGAAAAATCATGCTAACTACATGATTTTGTCGTCTTGCATGTGCCTGGCAAGGTTTTCCAGGAAGAGCTGCTTCATCAACTTCCTGGGGATAAAAAGGAGGCTGCCTGGTTTGTACTATTCCGAGTCCTCCTAATTGCCTTTTTTAGAGATGGGTGTCATTTGCTCTCATCCAGTCTTTAGCCTCTCTGGTCGTCTACATCTTAGCAAAAAGCTTTTCCACTACATGTTCATGTGATTGGAAACGTCAGGAAAGTGTAAGGTACTGTTTTCTATCAGTTGGCAAGTTGCGCACACAATCCCAGTGTTGTACAGCTTCCTTCTTCACCTTTCCGATGCTGCCGCTCTCTCCGGCTCCCGGAGCCGAAGAAGCGGCTTCTTCGCGCAAAGACGATTGTACCGCTCACAGTGCTCTCTTAGCGCGGCTTCTGCCGAAAGAAGCCCGGGAGCGGCGCTTAGCTACGGAGAGCATCGTACCTTCGTCTTTAGCGTCTTTTGTGGTCTACATCCTAGCAGAAAGCTTTTCCACTCTGTCTGGCAAGGAAAACATGCGGAACACAGAAAACATCTCCCATCGTGTTCTGGACGTTGTGCGGAGGTCTGCCAAGTGTTTGACAAGAAGATAAGAAAAGTTGTCCAAAACAGCTTCCAATCGAATATTCATGTGATTGGAAAAGTCAGGAAAGTGGTAAGGTACTGTTTTCTATCAGTTGGCAAGCTGCGCACACAATCCCAGTGTTGTACAGCTTCCTTCTTCACCTTTCCGATGCTGCCGCTCTCTCCGGCTCCCGGAGCCGAAGAAGCGGCTTCTTCGCGCAAAGACGATTGTACCGCTCACAGTGCTCTCTTAGCGTGGCTTCTGCCGAAAGATGCCCCGAGCGCCTCTTAGCTCCGGGGTCTCCGTACCTTCCAATTCAATTTTTTCGGCTCCACAAACCAAATGGTATACTTGCAGCAGTAGGGCGGGACATTGAACTGGACTTTCTCCTTTTAGAGAGAAGCTAATGAAAAAGTTTCACCGGAATCAGAGCAGGCTGTAAAACAAGAAAAGTGTCATGGAAATAAGCCAGCCTTATCCTCTTAGCCTTGCTTGTTGTGATTGGCCAAGAAAGAAATGTGTCAACTCGGTGTTCCTGGGTATCACATCAGTAACAGGTACTTCAGCTGCTGTACTTCTCTCCTGAAGTTAAGAACAGAATCCAAGGAATTGTGATTCCATGGTCTCAATTCACTCAATATGGTGCCGAAAAAGGAGTGGAAGGTGCACGGCTCAATTAACTTGAATGGCCTATGTAAATCAGCGGCCACTGTTTTTCTGAAGGCTTCAACAGGTTAGTTGCCTATGTTCTTCTTGGAATTGTTTTAACCTTTGGTCATGTTTTTCTTGGGATTCTTTTACCCTTTTCCCATTAGTTCAGCCTTTGCTCTCAAGCCTTTGCTGACATTTCCAGTATCTCGGTAGCCTGGAAAAGTGTTGTCTTGATTGATCACATCATTATTCCCTTCCAAGGGTTGTTTTCCTCAAGTCTCAGTTTGGCTGGTTTTCTGCTAGTTGATTGTCAGAGGGCAGCAGGTGTTTTGTAAGAGCAAGTACACAATGCCATAGCTTGCTTCTCTTTGGATTTGGCCTGTCTAGAAAATGGAATGACTGAACATCTCTGAGAGGCTTTTCTCTCGCCATTAGGTTTCACTGGAAGGAGGGCAGATGCAAATCGTCTACCTAAAGTCTTGGCACAGAAGAAAGTAGTGGTTTGCTGCTGCATAGAGCTAGAAGCTTACAAAAGGAAGGCCTTGGGCTGAGGCCCATTACTTTGGCTAAGTAGAAAAGGACTGTGGCAAGGTGAGGCAGCTGACTTTGAGGTAGATCAACAAGTTCTAGAAGCGTCGTGTGTTCACAGCGTGGTGCATGGTGGTTGGTTGAATTGTGTTTGTTATGGCTTAAAGCTATGGAAATGAGAAAGGCCTGAGTGTTTCAAAAGCCTGGTTTTTGCAAGAAAGCAGCTCTCCTTTGCATCTGCCTGGGGACTCTGCATCACCACGGACCCTCACTGCCACTTTGCCAAGGAGACGATCAGTAGGAATGTTGCAGAGCTGCTGTGTGCATCTGAATGGAATGGCAGAGAACGAAGCGCTGGACGTTTCTGGCTTTAGTACAATGCTGCTGCATTGGTGCCAGTTTAGTTGGTTTTCCATCAGTGGCCTTTCTGTCTAGAAGTACACTGCCCAGAGTATTGGATGCCATTTCCTTCCTGTTGTTTTCATACCTTCCTTCAGTTGAAAGGATGATACAACCTTGACATTTTGAAGATCCCTGTTAGGAAGCACTATGCCAGAGGAGTCATCGCTCCCTTTTCTTCTGCCTCCTTTGTCATTTTCAGAGACTCATTTCAAATTTCTGCTCATGTCAAGAAGAATACTGAGACTACTTAGCAGGGTTGACGCTCTCAGCCGCTTTCCTCTTTCCTACTGCTTCATACTGGATGTGACTTCAAGGCCTCGTTTTGTCATCTGCATTTTGCCGTCATCCAAAGCTAAATATTCCAGGCCTGTGAACACAAAAAGAACTCTTAGTCTTTTGCAAGAACTACCCCTAGGAGGATTTGTGTTCACTTTGATCTCTTCAGTGTTTCAGAAAAAAGGAGATTGCACTCTCTTCTTGTGTACTCTCTTCTTGTGCTCTCATTTCCCTCTCTCTGCCTTGCATGCCCCAGTTAATCTACTGCTGTGACTCATTTGGCATCATCTCACGGTGCAAATTCTGCATAGTTTCAAGTCCTTACAAATGCCAGTTGCCAAGGAGCCTATCTAACCATTCAAGGGGCAAAGAATTGTAGGGCTGGCAAGTTCAGGTGCTGAAACTGTAAGTCATGCCATATCAAAGTGACAGAGCAAATCAATTGATCTAGGACTTTCAGGTGGGCACCTCTGAGAATAGCAGCTTGTCAGCAATGACACAGCCATCTTCCTAGCTGTATTCCAGAGAGAGGAAAGGGACACCTTCAATGGTTAATATGTTTGGCATGAGAAAACAGCAAGAAATGTACCGCAAAATACTTGAGTCAGATCAAGTGCGTTTCTCTAGTGAGAATTTTGCACTTGTTCTTTCTTGTCTGTGCCTTTACTTTTCACAGAAGACAGGGGAGCATTTCATTAGTACTGTTCTTTTGTTTTCTTTTGTTGGCCTCCCTCTTTCCACCTGCAATTAACAAATTTGCCTTTCTTTCCTGGCTTCTCTTTCTTTACTTCTACAAGTTGACATGAGGTCATCCAACCTTATCATCAATGTTCTCAGACAGTGGAGAGAAGTAGAAGGTACAGCTAAATGGATAAAAGAAACCCACAAAAATAGACAGGTTTTGACAGTCTTCTGTGAGAACATTAGGACACAAGATGTCTTTGAACTGAGTAATGCTCTATTGATTTAACTTTTAGTCCACTGGTTACTATTATTACACGTGTTTGGCCTTTAGTACAGAGCCTTGGAACTAATCCAGGCCAATACTTGGCTAATTTTGTTTTCTTTCTAGTGAGGACTTTGTTTCTTAAGGAATAGTCCAGAGAAAGAGCGTCCACGGTACAGTTACAGGTCATAAATTCTGGTACAGTTTGTGCTGGTAATAGGTCTAGGAAAGAAAGGTTTGACATCTTTTTTGACTTTCAAATGGAACCATGATTTGAAAAACCTAAGAGTTGCGGCTCCCCCCCCACCCCACAGCCCAAGTACTTCTCTTTGCAATATTACTCAGGGATTACACATCAAAGCCCACCCTGTAAAATACGTTGCAGATACTTTGCAAGAAGTGCAGCTTAGCAGCTAGAGATGATAACGTGGCTTAAATAACATGGTCTAAATATGTCTGTCTACGCAGACATACTCAACAAAGGTTACGATGGCTTAGCTCCTGTGCTCAAGTGAACGTGCATTTTAGAACTTCCCAAGAAGGTGAATTCAACCTCCTTCATTGCTCTCTGCTGGAGTCCCAAGAGAATTTCAGTCTGCTTTTTGTCATTTACAGCTGTCACTGCTTAGCTCTTGAACATGAGACTCCCTCGTGACTGATGAAAGTTGTCTAGTTAAGAGTGGGTGAAAGACATGGTCTTGCTCTAGAAGGAGATGAGAAGGTTTCTGCAGTCTTTGTCATCTCTACTGCTTGTGATTTCTAGACAAAACCAGTGGGAAGTTTTCTGAAGGCAGTCCAGAAGCTGGCAATATGGACAGCTTACAGCCCAACACTTGCTGCAGTGCAACCATGGTGATACCAGAAAGGACTTCAAAAATTCAAAGGGCAAACAAAGCAGTTGGAAGGAAAAGAACATGAACCATTATTCCATTTTTCTCATCTGTCTTTCTTTAAATCATCATTTTCGTGCAGTTTGGCGGCTTGCGTTGGTATCCCACCAAAGGAATCTGAGACAGAGTAAGCTTTTGAATGGAGTAGAAGTGAGAAACGCAGGCCAAGTTGCCTTTTTTGCCATCAAATACCAGTTAGGCTTGAACTACCCTTTGCTTAAGGTGCTTAGCTTACACTAAGAATTGATGAGCACATTTTGATGGGAGCAAATTTTACTGTCATGATGACTGAGTAAATTTTGCTGTCACTCAGAATTTTACTGTCGTCTGAATAGCAATGTTTGTGTCCAAATAGTATTTTGTCTCCCGTATCTGCAGCAGGTAAGCCTTTTGCTGTCAGCAGTGTTGCTTAACCTTTCATGTCATATCCCTCTTCACATCCATCTTCTGCTTAAGGCTTATTAATCTACTTTAGAATTGGCAGGTGGAATAAGACTACTTTTCCTTTTTGAAAGCTCATGTCATTTGACCTACTTACAGCAAATAATTCATTAATTGCAAGTCCCCAGCTAGCATCTTTTCGGCATATTCTAACCTTCTAAAGAGTAACAAAAGCACTCTCCAATACTTGACTTTCATATCACAGTGGGAACGCTGGTCCTGTTTGCAAGAAACAATCATGGGTATGGTAAAACAAAAGGAGGGCTTAGAGTTTTCTCTGTTAACCTATAGTGAGCTTGGATTTTGCAATATGCATGAAGTTAATTAACACTGTTATATAAAGTGGCGGATTTAATCAATAAATTGGAGTCAATGCTGATAAACGACAAGGTGGGTTGGCTTCCCTTCGCTTTCAACACAGTGCCAATTCGGGCTGGTTTGATAGGACTAAGTGGCTGCTGCAATCTGCCATCCAGAAGCGGGGCAGGTGAGTTTTGTTTGCAAGGGAAAAGGGCCATGGTTTGTGTTTGGGGGCCTGTGACTGAGAGTGCCGGCTGGCTCCTGAAATTCTTTGATATGCAGGATGATATCCAGACGCAAGGTGGAAACGCTGCCAAGTCGGGCTGGATTGAAATTACCCAGGGACTCCTGCAATCTGCCATCGAGAAGCGGGGCAGGTGAGTGTTGTTTGCCAGGGAAAAGGGCCGTGGATTGTGTTTGGGGGCCTGTGGCTGGGAGAGGCCGGCTGGCTCCTGAAAATCCACAATACGCAGGATGTTTCTCAGACCCAAGGTAGCAACATTGCCAAGCCGGGCTGGTTTGATAGTACCAAGTTGCTCCTGCAATCTGCCATGCAGAAGCAGGGCAGGTGACTTTTCTTTGCCAGGGAAAAGGGCCGAGGTTTGTGTTTGGGGGCCTGTGGCCAAGAGTGTCTTGCTGGCTCCTGAAAATCCATGATACGCAGGATGGTTCCCAGACCCAAGGTGGCACCAGTGCCAAGTCGGGCTGGTTTGATATTACCAAGTGGCTCCTGCAATCTGCCATGCAGAAGCGGGGCAGGTGAGTTTTTTTGGCCAGGTAAGAGGGCCGAGGTCTGTGTTTAAGGGCCTGTGGCTGGGAGTGGCCGGCTGGCTCCTGAAAATCCACGATACGCAGGATGGTTCCCAGACCCAAGGTGGCACCAGTGCCAAGTCGGGCTGGTTTGATAGTAGCAAGTGGCTCCTGCAATCTGCCATGATCACATGAAGAAATACTTTCTGGCGTCCGTACTGGGCCATATGCTCTTTCTTCTCTCAACTTCTCCATCACCTCTCATCTGTTTCACATGCGCTATCTTCAAGGTCCACAGGCTACTTTTCACAGCGTCTTCAGGCCTGATGCAGTAAGAATGATGAATAGAACAGAGTTGGGTCTATTTTGCAGTTTGGATAAAATGCTTTCTGCACACAAATCCAAGGAGAAGGTGCTGCCCCGATGCCCAGAAAAACTTTCACTCCTGCTAGTGTTCTACGTCAACCGCAACTTAGTCTGAAAGAAAAGCTTTTTCTCTGAGAGCATCTGAGAGGTTTGCATGAAGCACTGATATCTGACATATGCAATTTTGAATAGGAGAGGAAAAAGAAAATGGCAAGAAGTTTTTAATTTTACTGGTTTCAATTTTAATTTCCGTGCACTTTTTCACAACTTGTCAGCTCAAATGCCCATCCACATCTTTTAGTCATCTGTAAGTCAGTATTCATATAAAATGTGCTTCAAAACAAAAGAATTTCAAATTTGCACTCCAAGTCTCTATGCCTAGATTTATGATTTCCTACACATATTAGATGAAAGGAAGGCCGTTTTTACTGTGGGAGTGCTGGAACACTGGAACAGGTTGCCCAGAGAAGTTGTGGGTGTCCCATCCCTGAAAGTATTCAAGGTCAGCTTGGACGGGGCTTGGAGCAGCAACAAAGGAGAAGCTTGATGGTAGAGAAACAAAGCTGGACTATAGAAGAAACTGAGATTGAATTATAGGAGCAAGTTTTCTCTCAGCTCTTGGGCTAAATTCAAAGTTGTACAAAATGACATTTATCTGTGATTTTCACTACTGTAACAGAAAGGTTCATGAAAACTGTACAGAAGATAGCAAATTTTAAAAGAGATAAGAATTACAGCATAAAATCCATGGGACGGGTTACAACATGAGACACTCTCTAAGAGAAAATCTCTGTGTTTCAGCACTTCATCATGGTAAGTTTTCACAAAGTGCCAAAGAAGGCGGCAAAATATCATTCGGGACATTATTTACTGGAGTTCAGCCTGGCCATTAGTAGGAACTGGGTTTGACCACATCATGTAGATATACCACACACACTTTCCCTTCACTGAAAAATTACTGTTTACAACAAAGAAGCAATTGACGATCAAAATTGATTGAAAGCATCTTAAACATGTCAAGTATTTCATTGTAGATGATCTGTGATCCAAATGCTTCTTCCACCTTCGAGAGGGACAGAACAATTCTTCCATATCATGATGGTTTAAAATTGTATCAACCAACGTTTTCTGCTGAAAAGATATCATCTATTTTTTTCTATTTTTGGAAGAAAATATTCCTAGACATACAACAGGTGA
Source organism: Ammospiza nelsoni (assembly GCF_027579445.1). Classification (NCBI taxonomy): domain Eukaryota; kingdom Metazoa; phylum Chordata; class Aves; order Passeriformes; family Passerellidae; genus Ammospiza; species Ammospiza nelsoni. Next base: position 19,347,400 of record NC_080644.1, on the reverse strand, counting down.
GAACTAAGTAATTTTAAAGAAGCAAATGACATGAAAATATTCTGTAAATAGAATGAAATGAAAAGCTGTGTTTTAAATAGGAGCTAAATATGAAACAGAATTTCTGTACCAGGCATTTGAATTACTGCACCAGCTCTTTTGCCCATCAAGAGAGGCATTGAGCATTTCAGTCTTTTCCAAGGTGTTCATGATCTGCTATGCTGATCTCTGTGTGTGCCTAGGTGTGCGTGGAAGGGGGGGCATGTGAAGGGGAGTGTGTATGTTTGCTTTACAATTGTTGTGGCAGATTCATGCCTCAGCTCCACATTTTGTTTTAGAAAGGTCACACAGAGTGGATATGAAGTTTACTATCAACAAGAGATCAATTCCCAAATCATCCATTTGACTCTACCTTATAAATCATGTGCTTTGTTGCATATTTTATCAAATCTACTTTCAAGCCAGGTGGAGGAAGGAGGATGTGGGAATCCCTCCACCATCTTGCAACTTTTATGCAAGTAGGTTTTCAAGAAAATCATCATTTCTCTTGGAAATATGTCTGGAACAGGCATGATGGTAGTGTCGAGTTGTACAAAAGGATTGGTTTTTACATTGACAGGTTACTGAATCAAGCGCAGGAATACATTGGAAATTCAACTGGGGCTTCCTTTTCCCAGCAGACCACTTCTAGAACGAGCTTGTACAATGAAGCTGACGCTTCTGCTCTCTTTTTGTTTCTTTCCTATTTTTCTTGGCTTCTTTGCCACTCTCTAGACAATTTGTGAACTCTTTTCCCAACTCAAATGGTTTCAATCGTCTGATTGTGATCATACATTTTTACAAGGAATTTTTAAAATCTTTCCTCCAGTTAAGAAAGTCAAGGACTTAGGTCTTTTTCTTCCCTTATAATATTGCAATGAAATTGATAAATAAAGACCAACTCTTTCTTTTTGTTTTTAACCCAAGTAGATAATTCCCATCCATTCATCCATTTGGTGGACCAATAGTTGCCATGCTGATGGAAGTTGTCACTTCTTAACAATAGACATTCTGTGACTATGTTGACAGCACTTTGGGTGAAGATCCTAACTGGTCTTGGATACACATAGGGAGAAATTTGCTCAGCCAGTGTCAGTCTTAAGCATGCGTATCAGAAGATCTTTCTAGAGCTGGGAATTTTCCCATGAAAGGGATTCAGTTAGGGAAGAGACACTCGTCCCAGAGTTTTGCATTCTTCTTGAACACTGCTTAAGGAACTTAGATGCCGTGTCCATTTGGATCTCTGTCTTCACAGAACTTTGTCATGCAAGTGCTTGAAATGCATCTTGAAGAGAATTCACTAGCACAGAATGAATGAGAGTGGAAGGGCTTGGTGGGGCTAACCAGGCCCAATCCCCCTGCCTAAACCAGGATACCTAGAGCCTCTTGCCCAGGAGTCTATCTGGGTGTACTTTGAATGTCTTCAAAGATCCAGGCTCCACAATCTTTCTGGGCAGTCTGTGCCGTGGTTCAGTCACCCTCACAGTAAAGAATCATTTGCTGATGGTCAATGGCAATCTCCTGTATTTCAGAGAGTGCCCACTGCCTCTTGTTTTTTCACTCAGCATCACTGAAAAGACACTGGTTCCCTCCCCTTTGCACTATTGCTTCCATATGGATGCGTGCTGCCATGTAGAGATATGTCCAAAACCTCCCTGAAGCCCAGGCAGATAATATTCCCTTCATCTACCAGTCAAGTTGATTCATCAGAGGAGTTTAAAGTGATGTTCCAGCATGAAATTCCCCTGAAAAATCATGCTAACTACATGATTTTGTCGTCTTGCATGTGCCTGGCAAGGTTTTCCAGGAAGAGCTGCTTCATCAACTTCCTGGGGATAAAAAGGAGGCTGCCTGGTTTGTACTATTCCGAGTCCTCCTAATTGCCTTTTTTAGAGATGGGTGTCATTTGCTCTCATCCAGTCTTTAGCCTCTCTGGTCGTCTACATCTTAGCAAAAAGATTTTCCACTACATGTTCATGTGATTGGAAACGTCAGGAAAGTGTAAGGTACTGTTTTCTATCAGTTGGCAAGTTGCGCACACAATCCCAGTGTTGTACAGCTTCCTTCTTCACCTTTCCGATGCTGCCGCTCTCTCCGGCTCCCGGAGCCGAAGAAGCGGCTTCTTCGCGCAAAGACGATTGTACCGCTCACAGTGCTCTCTTAGCGCGGCTTCTGCCGAAAGAAGCCCGGGAGCGGCGCTTAGCTCCGGAGAGCATCGTCCCTTCGTCTTAAGAGTCTTTTGTGGTCTACATCCTAGCAGAAAGCTTTTCCAATCTGTCTGGCAAGGAAAACCTGCGCCAGCGCAGAAAACATCTCCCATCGTGTTACGGACGTTGCACGGAGGTCTGCCAAGTGTTTGGCATAAAGAAAAGAAATGTTGTCCAAAACAGCTTCCAATCGAATATTCATGTGATTGGAAACGTCAGGAAAGTGTAAGGTACTGTTTTCTATCAGTTGGCAAGCTGCGCACACAATCCCAGTGTTGTACAGCTTCCTTCTTCACCTTTCCGATGCTGCCGCTCTCTCCGGCTCCCGGAGCCGAAGAAGCGGCTTCTTCGCGCAAAGACGCTTGTACCGCTCACAGTGCTCTCTTAGCGCCGCTTCTGCCGAAAGAAGCCCGGGAGCGGCGCTTAACTCCGGAGAGCATCGTCCCTTCGTCTTTAGCGTCTTTTGTGGTCTACATCCTAGCAGAAAGCTTTTCCACTCTGTCTGGCAAGGAAAACCTGCGCCAGCACAGAAAACATCTCCCATCGTGTTCTGGACGTTGTACGGATGTCTGCCAAGTGTTTGAAAGAAACAAAGAAAAGTTGTCCAAAACAGCTTCCAATCGAATATTCATGTGATTGGAAATGTCAGGAAAGTGGTTAGGTACTGTTTTCTATCAGTTGGCAAGCTGCGCACACAATCCCAGTGTTGTACAGCTTCCTTCTTCACCTTTCCGATGCTGCCGCTCTCTCCGGCTCCCGGAGCCGAAGAAGCGGCTTCTTCGCGCAAAGACGATTGTACCGCTCACAGTGCTCTCTTAGCGCCGCTTCGGCCGAAAGAAGCCCGGGAGCGGTGCTTAGCTCCGGAGAGCCTCGTACCTTCGTCTTTAGCGTCTTTTGTGGTCTACATCCTAGCAGAAAGCTTTTCCACTCAGTCTGGCAAGGAAAACCTGCGCCAGCGCAGAAAACATCTCCCATCGTGTTCTGGACGTTGCACGGAGGTCTGCCAAGTGTTTGCATAAAGAAATGAAAAGTTGTCCAAAATAACTTCCTATCGAATGTTCATGTGATTGGAAAAGTCAGGAAAGTGGTAAGGTACTGTTTTCTATCAGTTGGCAAGCTGCGCACACAATCCCAGTGTTGTACAGCTTCCTTCTTCACCTTTCCGATGCTGCCGCTCTCTCCGGCTCCCGGAGCCGAAGAAGCGGCTTCTTCGCGCAAAGACGATTGTACCGCTCACAGTGCTCTCTTAGCGCGGCTTCTGCCGAAAGAAGCCCGGGAGCGGCGCTTAGCTCCGGAGAGCATCGTCCCTTCATCTTTAGCGTCTTTTGTGGTCTACATCCTAGCAGAAAGCTTTTCCACTCTGTCTGGCAAGGAAAACATGCGCCAGCACAGAAAACATCTCCCATCGTGTTCTGGACGTTGTACGGAGGTCTGCCAAGTGTTTGAAAGAAACAAAGAAAAGTTGTCCAAAACAGCTTCCAATCGAATATTCATGTGATTGGACACGTCAGGAAAGTGGTAAGGTACTGTTTTCTATCAGTTGGCAAGCTGTGCACACAATCCCAGTGTTGTACAGCTTCCTTCTTCACCTTTCCGATGCTGCCGCTCTCTCCGGCTCCCGGAGCCGAAGAAGCGGCTTCTTCGCGCAAAGACGATTGTACCGCTCACAGTGCTCTCTTAGCGCCGCTTCTGCCGAAAGAAGCCCGGGAGCGGTGCTTAGCTCCGGAGAGCATCGTACCTTCGTCTTTAGAGTCTTTTGTGGTCTACATCCTAGCAGAAAGCTTTTCCACTCTGTCTGGCAAGGAAAACATGCGGGAGCACAGAAAACATCTCCCATCGTGTTCTGGACGTTGTACGGAGGTCTGCCAAGTGTTTGAAAGAAACAAAGAAAAGTTGTCCAAAAGAGCTTCCAATCGAATATTCCTGTGATTGGAAATGTCAGGAAAGTGTAAGGTACTGTTTTCTATCAGTTGGCAAGCTGCGCACACAATCCCAGTGTTGTACAGCTTCCTTCTTCACCTTTCCGATGCTGCCGCTCTCTCCGGCTCCCGGAGCCGAAGAAGCGGCTTCTTCGCGCAAAGACGATTGTACCGCTCACAGTGCTCTCTTAGCGCCGCTTCTGCCGAAAGAAGCCCGGGAGCGGTGCTTAGCTCCGGAGAGCGTCGTCCCTTCGTCTTTAGCGTCTTTTGTGGTCTACATCCTAGCAGGAAGCTTTTCCACTCTGTCTGGCAATGAAAACCTGCGCCAGCGCAGAAAACATCTCCCATCGTGTTCTGGACGTTGCACGGAGGTCTGCCAAGTGTTTGCATAAAGAAATGAAAAGTTGTCCAAAATAACTTCCTATCGAATATTCATGTGATTGGAAAAGTCAGGAAAGTGGTAAGGTACTGTTTTCTATCAGTTGGCAAGCTGCGCACACAATCCCAGTGTTGTACAGCTTCCTTCTTCACCTTTCCGATGCTGCCGCTCTCTCCGGCTCCCGGAGCCGAAGAAGCGGCTTCTTCGCGCAAAGACGATTGTACCGCTCACAGTGCTCTCTTAGCGTGGCTTCTGCCGAAAGAAGCCCGGGAGCGGCGCTTAGCTCCGGAGAGCATCGTCCCTTCGTCTTTAGCGTCTTTTGTGGTCTACATCCTAGCAGAAAGCTTTTCCACTCTGTCTGGCAAGGAAAACATGCGCCAGCACAGAAAACATCTCCCATCGTGTTCTGGACGTTGTACGGAGGTCTGCCAAGTGTTTGAAAGAAACAAAGAAAAGTTGTCCAAAACAGCTTCCAATCGAATATTCATGTGATTGGACACGTCAGGAAAGTGGTAAGGTACTGTTTTCTATCAGTTGGCAAGCTGCGCACACAATCCCAGTGTTGTACAGCTTCCTTCTTCACCTTTCCGATGCTGCCGCTCTCTCCGGCTCCCGGAGCCGAAGAAGCGGCTTCTTCGCGCAAAGACGATTGTACCGCTCACAGTGCTCTCTTAGCGCCGCTTCTGCCGAAAGAAGCCCGGGAGCGGTGCTTAGCTCCGGAGAGCATCGTACCTTCGTCTTTAGCGTCTTTTGTGGTCTACATCCTAGCAGAAAGCTTTTCCACTCTGTCTGGCAAGGAAAACATGCGGGAGCACAGAAAACATCTCCCATCGTGTTCTGGACGTTGTACGGAGGTCTGCCAAGTGTTTGAAAGAAACAAAGTAATGTTGTCCAAAAGAGCTTCCAATCGAATATTCCTGTGATTGGAAATGTCAGGAAAGTGTAAGGTACTGTTTTCTATCAGTTGGCAAGCTGCGCACACAATCCCAGTGTTGTACAGCTTCCTTCTTCACCTTTCCGATGCTGCCGCTCTCTCCGGCTCCCGGAGCCGAAGAAGCGGCTTCTTCGCGCAAAGACGATTGTACCGCTCACAGTGCTCTCTTAGCGCGGCTTCTGCCGAAAGAAGCCCGGGAGTGGCGCTTAGCTCCGGAGAGCATCGTCCCTCCGTTTTAAGAGTCTTTTGTGGTCTACATCCTAGCAGAAAGCTTTTCCACTCTGTCTGGCAAGGAAAACCTGCACCAGCGCAGAAAACATCTCCCATCGTGTTCTGGACGTTGCACGGAGGTCTCCCAAGTGTTTGGCATAAAGAAAAGAAATGTTGTCCAAAACAGCTTCCAATCGAATATTCATGTGATTGGAAACGTCAGGAAAGTGGTTAGGTACTGTTTTCTATCAGTTGGCAAGCTGCGCACACAATCCCAGTGTTGTACAGCTTCCTTCTTCACCTTTCCGATGCTGCCGCTCTCTCCGGCTCCCGGAGCCGAAGAAGCGGCTTCTTCGCGCAAAGACGATTGTACCGCTCACAGTGCTCTCTTAGCGCGGCTTCTGCCGAAAGAAGCCCGGGCGCGGCGCTTAGCTCCGGAGAGCCTCGTCCCTTCGTCTTTAGCGTCTTTTGTGGTCTACATCCTAGCAGAAAGCTTTTCCACTCTGTCTGGCAAGGAAAACCTGCGCCAGCACAGAAAACATCTCCCATCGTGTTCTGGACGTTGCACGGAGGTCTGCCAAGTGTTTGCATAAAGAAATGAAAAGTTGTCCAAAATAACTTCCTATCGAATGTTCATGTGATTGGAAAAGTCAGGAAAGTGGTAAGGTAGTGTTTTCTATCAGTTGGCAAGCTGCGCACACAATCCCAGTGTTGTACAGCTTCCTTCTTCACCTTTCCGATGCTGCCGCTCTCTCCGGCTCCCGGAGCCGAAGAAGCGGCTTCTTCGCGCAAAGACGATTGTACCGCTCACAGTGCTCTCTTAGCGCGGCTTCTGCCGAAAGAAGCCCGGGAGCGGCGCTTAGCTCCGGAGAGCCTCGTCCCTTCGTCTTTAGCGTCTTTTGTGGTCTACAACCTAGCAGAAAGCTTTTCCACTCTGTCTGGCAAGGAAAACCTGCGCCAGCACAGAAAACATCTCCCATCGTGTTCTGGACGTTGCACGGTGGTCTGCCAAGTGTTTGAAAGAAACAAAGAAAAGTTGTCCAAAACAGCTTCCAATCGAATATTCATGTGATTGGAAACGTCAGGAAAGTGTAAGGTACTGTTTTCTATCAGTTGGCAAGCTGCGCACACAATCCCAGTGTTGTACAGCTTCCTTCTTCACCTTTCCGATGCTGCCGCTCTCTCCGGCTCCCGGAGCCGAAGAAGCGGCTTCTTCGCGCAAAGGCGATTGTACCGCTCACAGTGCTCTCTTAGCGCCGCTTCTGCCGAAAGAAGCCCGGGAGCGGGGCTTAGCTCCGGAGAGCATCGTACCTTCGTCTTTAGCGTCTTTTGTGGTCTACATCCTAGCAGAAAGCTTTTCCACTCTGTCTGGCAAGGAAAACATGCGCCAGCGCAGAAAACATCTCCCATCGTGTTCTGGACGTTGCACGGAGGTCTGCCAAGTGTTTGCATAAAGAAATGAAAAGTTGTCCAAAATAACTTCCTATCGAATGTTCATGTGATTGGAAAAGTCAGGAAAGTGGTAAGGTACTGTTTTCTATCAGTTGGCAAGCTGCGCACACAATCCCAGTGTTGTACAGCTTCCTTCTTCACCTTTCCGATGCTGCCGCTCTCTCCGGCTCCCGGAGCCGAAGAAGCGGCTTCTTCGCGCAAAGGCGATTGTACCGCTCACAGTGCTCTCTTAGCGCCGCTTCTGCCGAAAGAAGCCCGGGAGCGGTGCTTAGCTCCGGAGAGCATCGTACCTTCGTCTTCAGCGTCTTTTGTGGTCTACATCCTAGCAGAAAGCTTTTCCACTCTGTCTGGCAAGGAAAACATGCGCGAGCACAGAAAACATCTCCCATCGTGTTCTGGACGTTGCACGGAGGTCTGCCAAGTGTTTGCATAAAGAAATGAAAAGTTGTCCAAAATAACTTCCTATAGAATGTTCATGTGATTGGAAAAGTCAGAAAAGTGGTAAGGTACTGTTTCCTATCAGTTGGCAAGCTGCGCACACAATCCCAGTGTTGTACAGCTTCCTTCTTCACCTTTCCGATGCTGCCGCTCTCTCCGGCTCCCGGAGCCGAAGAAGCGGCTTCTTCGCGCAAAGACGATTGTACCGCTCACAGTGCTCTCTTAGCGCGGCTTCTGCCGAAAGAAGCCAGGGAGCGGCGCTTAGCTCCGGAGAGCCTCGTACCTTCGTCTTTAGCGTCTTTTGTGGTCTACATCCTAGCAGAAAGCTTTTCCACTCTGTCTGGCAAGGAAAACCTGCGCCAGCACAGAAAACATCTCCCATCGTGTTCTGGACGTTGCACGTAGGTCTGCCAAGTGTTTGAAAGAAACAAAGAAAAGTTGTCCAAAACAGCTTCCAATCGAATATTCATGTGATTGGAAACGTCAGGAAAGTGTAAGGTACTGTTTTCTATCAGTTGGCAAGCTGCGCACACAATCCCAGTGTTGTACAGCTTCCTTCTTCACCTTTCCGATGCTGCCGCTCTCTCCGGCTCCCGGAGCCGAAGAAGCGGCTTCTTCGCGCAAAGGCGATTGTACCGCTCACAGTGCTCTCTTAGCGCCGCTTCTGCCGAAAGAAGCCCGGGAGCGGTGCTTAGCTCCGGAGAGCATCGTACCTTCGTCTTTAGAGTCTTTTGTGGTCTACATCCTAGCAGAAAGCTTTTCCACTCTGTCTCGCAAGGAAAACCTGCGCCAGCGCAGAAAACATCTCCCATCGTGTTCTGGACGTTGCACGGTGGTCTGCCAAGTGTTTGCATAAAGAAATGAAAAGTTGTCCAAAATAACTTCCTATCGAATGTTCATGTGATTGGAAAAGTCAGGAAAGTGGTTAGGTACTGTTTTCTATCAGTTGGCAAGCTGCGCACACAATCCCAGTGTTGTACAGCTTCCTTCTTCACCTTTCCGATGCTGCCGCTCTCTCCGGCTCCCGGAGCCGAAGAAGCGGCTTCTTCGCGCAAAGACGATTGTACCGCTCACAGTGCTCTCTTAGCGCAGCTTCTGCCGAAAGAAGCCCGGGAGCGGCGCTTAACTCCGGAGAGCATCGTCCCTTCGTCTTTAGCGTCTTTTGTGGTCTACATCCTAGCAGAAAGCTTTTCCACTCTGTCTGGCAAGGAAAACCTGCGCCAGCACAGAAAACATCTCCCATCGTGTTCTGGACGTTGTACGGATGTCTGCCAAGTGTTTGAAAGAAACAAAGAAAAGTTGTCCAAAACAGCTTCCAATCGAATATTCATGTGATTGGAAACGTCAGGAAAGTGGTAAGGTACTGTTTTCTATCAGTTGGCAAGCTGCGCACACAATCCCAGTGTTGTACAGCTTCCTTCTTCACCTTTCCGATGCTGCCGCTCTCTCCGGCTCCCGGAGCCGAAGAAGCGGCTTCTTCGCGCAAAGACGATTGTACCGCTCACAGTGCTCTCTTAGCGCCGCTTCTGCCGAAAGAAGCCCGGGAGCGGCGCTTAGCTCCGGAGAGCGTCGTCCCTTCGTCTTTAGCGTCTTTTGTGGTCTACATCCTAGCAGAAAGCTTTTCCACTCAGTCTGGCAAGGAAAACCTGCGCCAGCGCAGAAAACATCTCCCATCGTCTTCTGGACGTTGCACGGAGGTCTGCCAAGTGTTTGCATAAAGAAATGAAAAGTTGTCCAAAATAACTTCCTATCGAATGTTCATGTGCTTGGAAAAGTCAGGAAAGTGGTAAGGTACTGTTTTCTATCAGTTGGCAAGCTGCGCACACAATCCCAGTGTTGTACAGCTTCCTTCTTCACCTTTCCGATGCTGCCGCTCTCTCCGGCTCCCGGAGCCGAAGAAGCGGCTTCTTCGCGCAAAGACGATTGTACCGCTCACAGTGCTCTCTTAGCGCCGCTTCTGCCGAAAGAAGCCCGGGAGCGGCGCTTAGCTCCGGAGAGCATCGTCCCTTCGTCTTTAGCGTCTTTTGTGGTCTACATCCTAGCAGAAAGCTTTTCCACTCTGTCTGGCAAGGAAAACCTGCGCCAGCACAGAAAACATCTCCCATCGTGTTCTGGACGTTGTACGGAGGTCTGCAAAGTGTTTGAAAGAAACAAAGAAAATTGTCCAAAAGAGCTTCCAATCGAATATTCATGTGATTGGACACGTCAGGAAAGTGGTAAGGTACTGTTTTCTATCAGTTGGCAAGCTGCGCACACAATCCCAGTGTTGTACAGCTTCCTTCTTCACCTTTCCGATGCTGCCGCTCTCTCCGGCTCCCGGAGCCGAAGAAGCGGCTTCTTCGCGCAAAGACGATTGTACCGCTCACAGTGCTCTCTTAGCGCCGCTTCTGCCGAAAGAAGCCCGGGAGCGGCGCTTAGCTCCGGAGAGCATCGTACCTTCGTCTTTAGCGTCTTTTGTGGTCTACATCCTAGCAGAAAGTTTTTCCACTCTGTCTGGCAAGGAAAACATGCGGGAGCACAGAAAACATCTCCCATCGTGTTCTGGACGTTGTACGGAGGTCTGCCAAGTGTTTGAAAGAAACAAAGAAAAGTTGTCCAAAAGAGCTTCCAATCGAATATTCCTGTGATTGGAAATGTCAGGAAAGTGTAAGGTACTGTTTTCTATCAGTTGGCAAGCTGCGCACACAATCCCAGTGTTGTACAGCTTCCTTCTTCACCTTTCCGATGCTGCCGCTCTCTCCGGCTCCCGGAGCCGAAGAAGCGGCTTCTTCGCGCAAAGACGATTGTACCGCTCACAGTGCTCTCTTAGCGCGGCTTCTGCCGAAAGAAGCCCGGGAGCGGCGCTTAACTCCGGAGAGCATCGTCCCTTCGTCTTTAGCGTCTTTTGTGGTCTACATCCTAGCAGAAAGCTTTTCCACTCTGTCTGGCAAGGAAAACATGCGCCAGCACAGAAAACATCTCCCATCGTGTTCTGGACGTTGCACGGAGGTCTGCCAAGTGTTTGCATAAAGAAATGAAAAATTGTCCAAAATAACTTCCTATCGAATGTTCATGTGATTGGAAAAGTCAGGAAAGTGGTAAGGTACTGTTTTCTATCAGTTGGCAAGCTGCACACACAATCCCAGTGTTGTACAGCTTCCTTCTTCACCTTTCCGATGCTGCCGCTCTCTCCGGCTCCCGGAGCCGAAGAAGCGGCTTCTTCGCGCAAAGACGATTGTACCGCTCACAGTGCTCTCTTAGCGCGGCTTCTGCCGAAAGAAGCCCGGGACCGGCGCTTAACTCCGGAGAGCATCGTCCCTTCGTCTTTAGCGTCTTTTTGGTCTACAACCTAGCAGAAAGCTTTTCCACTCTGTCTGGCAAGGAAAACCTGCGGGAGCACAGAAAACATCTCCCATTGTGTTCTGGACGTTGCACGGAGGTCTGCCAAGTGTTTGACAAGAAGAGAAGAAAAGTTGTCCAAAACAGCTTCCAATCTAATATTCATGTGATTGGAAACGTCAGGAAAGTGGTAAGGTACTGTTTTCTATCAGTTGGCAAGCTGCGCACACAATCCCAGTGTTGTACAGCTTCCTTCTTCACCTTTCCGATGCTGCCGCTCTCTCCGGCTCCCGGAGCCGAAGAAGCGGCTTCTTCGCGCAAAGACGATTGTACCGCTCACAGTGCTCTCTTAGCGCCGCTTCTGCCGAAAGAAGCCCGGGAGCGGCGCTTAGCTCCGGAGAGCGTCGTCCCTTCGTCTTTAGCGTCTTTTGTGGTCTACATCCTAGCAGAAAGCTTTTCCACTCAGTCTGGCAAGGAAAACCTGCGCCAGCGCAGAAAACATCTCCCATCGTCTTCTGGACGTTGCACGGAGGTCTGCCAAGTGTTTGCATAAAGAAATGAAAAGTTGTCCAAAATAACTTCCTATCGAATGTTCATGTGCTTGGAAAAGTCAGGAAAGTGGTAAGGTACTGTTTTCTATCAGTTGGCAAGCTGCGCACACAATCCCAGTGTTGTACAGCTTCCTTCTTCACCTTTCCGATGCTGCCGCTCTCTCCGGCTCCCGGAGCCGAAGAAGCGGCTTCTTCGCGCAAAGACGATTGTACCGCTCACAGTGCTCTCTTAGCGCGGCTTCTGCCGAAAGAAGCCCGGGAGCGGCGCTTAGCTCCGGAGAGCATCGTCCCTTCGTCTTTAGCGTCTTTTGTGGTCTACATCCTAGCAGAAAGCTTTTCCACTCTGTCTGGCAAGGAAAACCTGCGCCAGCACAGAAAACATCTCCCATCGTGTTCTGGACGTTGTACGGAGGTCTGCAAAGTGTTTGAAAGAAACAAAGAAAAGTTGTCCAAAAGAGCTTCCAATCGAATATTCATGTGATTGGACACGTCAGGAAAGTGGTAAGGTACTGTTTTCTATCAGTTGGCAAGCTGCGCACACAATCCCAGTGTTGTACAGCTTCCTTCTTCACCTTTCCGATGCTGCCGCTCTCTCCGGCTCCCGGAGCCGAAGAAGCGGCTTCTTCGCGCAAAGACGATTGTACCGCTCACAGTGCTCTCTTAGCGCCGCTTCTGCCGAAAGAAGCCCGGGAGCGGTGCTTAGCTCCGGAGAGCATCGTACCTTCGTCTTTAGCGTCTTTTGTGGTCTACATCCTAGCAGAAAGCTTTTCCACTCTGTCTGGCAAGGAAAACATGCGGGAGCACAGAAAACATCTCCCATCGTGTTCTGGACGTTGTACGGAGGTCTGCCAAGTGTTTGAAAGAAACAAAGAAAAGTTGTCCAAAAGAGCTTCCAATCGAATATTCCTGTGATTGGAAATGTCAGGAAAGTGTAAGGTACTGTTTTCTATCAGTTGGCAAGCTGCGCACACAATCCCAGTGTTGTACAGCTTCCTTCTTCACCTTTCCAATGATGCCGCTCTCTCCGGCTCCCGGAGCCGAAGAAGCGGCTTCTTCGCGCAAAGACGATTGTACCGCTCACAGTGCTCTCTTAGCGCGGCTTCTGCCGAAAGAAGCCCGGGAGCGGCGCTTAGCTCCGGAGAGCATCGTCCCTTCGTCTTTAGCGTCTTTTGTGGTCTACATCCTAGCAGAAAGCTTTTCCACTCTGTCTGGCAAGGAAAACATGCGCCAGCACAGAAAACATCTCCCATCGTGTTCTGGACGTTGCACGGAGGTCTGCCAAGTGTTTGAAAGAAACAAAGAAAAGTTGTCCAAAACAGCTTCCAATCGAATATTCATGTGATTGGAAACGTCAGGAAAGTTGTAAGGTACTGTTTTCTATCAGTTGGCAAGCTGCGCACACAATCCCAGTGTTGTACAGCTTCCTTCTTCACCTTTCCGATGCTGCCGCTCCCTCCGGCTCCCGGAGCCGAAGAAGCGGCTTCTTCGCGCAAAGACGATTGTACCGCTCACAGTGCTCTCTTAGCGCCGCTTCTGCCGAAAGAAGCCCGGGAGCGGTGCTTAGCTCCGGAGAGCCTCGTACCTTCGTCTTTAGCGTCTTTTGTGGTCTACATCCTAGCAGAAAGCTTTTCCACTCTGTCTGGCAAGGAAAACCTGCGCCAGCACAGAAAACATCTCCCATCGTGTTCTGGACGTTGCACGGAGGTCTGCCAAGTGTTTGCATAAAGAAGTGTAAAGTTGTCCAAAATAACTTCCTATCGAATGTTCATGTGATTGGAAAAGTCAGGAAAGTGGTAAGGTACTGTTTTCTATCAGTTGGCAAGCTGCGCACACAATCCCAGTATTGTACAGCTTCCTTCTTCACCTTTCCGATGCTGCCGCTCTCTCCGGCTCCCGGAGCCGAAGAAGCGGCTTCTTCGCGCAAAGACGATTGTACCGCTCACAGTGCTCTCTTAGCGCGGCTTCTGCCGAAAGAAGCCCGGGAGCGGCGCTTAGCTCCGGAGAGCCTCGTCCCTTCGTCTTTAGCGTCTTTTGTGGTCTACAACCTAGCAGAAAGCTTTTCCACTCTGTCTGGCAAGGAAAACCTGCGCCAGCACAGAAAACATCTCCCATCGTGTTCTGGACGTTGCACGGAGGTCTGCCAAGTGTTTGAAAGAAACAAAGAAAAGTTGTCCAAAACAGCTTCCAATCGAATATTCATGTGATTGGAAACGTCAGGAAAGTGTAAGGTACTGTTTTCTATCAGTTCGCAAGCTGCGCACACAATCCCAGTGTTGTACAGCTTCCTTCTTCACCTTTCCGATGCTGCCGCTCTCTCCGGCTCCCGGAGCCGAAGAAGCGGCTTCTTCGCGCAAAGGCGATTGTACCGCTCACAGTGCTCTCTTAGCGCCGCTTCTGCCGAAAGAAGCCCGGGAGCGGTGCTTAGCTCCGGAGAGCATCGTACCTTCGTCTTTAGCGTCTTTTGTGGTCTACATCCTAGCAGAAAGCTTTTCCACTCTGTCTGGCAAGGAAAACCTGCGCCAGCACAGAAAACATCTCCCATCGTGTTCTGGACGTTGCACGGAGGTCTGCCAAGTGTTTGCATAAAGAAGTGTAAAGTTGTCCAAAATAACTTCCTATCGAATGCTCATGTGATTGGAAAAGTCAGGAAAGTGGTAAGGTACTGTTTTCTATCAGTTGGCAAGCTGCGCACACAATCCCAGTGTTGTACAGCTTCCTTCTTCACCTTTCCGATGCTGCCGCTCTCTCCGGCTCCCGGAGCCGAAGAAGCGGCTTCTTCGCGCAAAGACGATTGTACCGCTCACAGTGCTCTCTTAGCGCGGCTTCTGCCGAAAGAAGCCCGGGAGCGGCGCTTAGCTCCGGAGAGCCTCGTCCCTTCGTCTTTAGCGTCTTTTGTGGACTACAACCTAGCAGAAAGCTTTTCCACTCTGTCTGGCAAGGAAAACCTGCGCCAGCACAGAAAACATCTCCCATCGTGTTCTGGACGTTGCACGGAGGTCTGCCAAGTGTTTGAAAGAAACAAAGAAAAGTTGTCCAAAACAGCTTCCAATCGAATATTCATGTGATTGGAAACGTCAGGAAAGTGTAAGGTACTGTTTTCTATCAGTTGGCAAGCTGCGCACACAATCCCAGTGTTGTACAGCTTCCTTCTTCACCTTTCCGATGCTGCCGCTCTCTCCGGCTCCCGGAGCCGAAGAAGCGGCTTCTTCGCGCAAAGACGATTGTACCGCTCACAGTGCTCTCTTAGCGCCGCTTCTGCCGAAAGAAGCCCGGGAGCGGCGCTTAGCTCCGGAGAGCATCGTCCCTTCGTCTTTAGCGTCTTTTGTGGTCTACATCCTAGCAGAAAGCTTTTCCACTCTGTCTGGCAAGGAAAACCTGCGCCAGCACAGAAAACATCTCCCATCGTGTTCTGGACGTTGTACGGAGGTCTGCAAAGTGTTTGAAAGAAACAAAGAAAATTGTCCAAAAGAGCTTCCAATCGAATATTCATGTGATTGGACACGTCAGGAAAGTGGTAAGGTACTGTTTTCTATCAGTTGGCAAGCTGCGCACACAATCCCAGTGTTGTACAGCTTCCTTCTTCACCTTTCCGATGCTGCCGCTCTCTCCGGCTCCCGGAGCCGAAGAAGCGGCTTCTTCGCGCAAAGACGATTGTACCGCTCACAGTGCTCTCTTAGCGCCGCTTCTGCCGAAAGAAGCCCGGGAGCGGTGCTTAGCTCCGGAGAGCATCGTACCTTCGTCTTTAGCGTCTTTTGTGGTCTACATCCTAGCAGAAAGCTTTTCCACTCTGTCTGGCAAGGAAAACATGCGGGAGCACAGAAAACATCTCCCATCGTGTTCTGGACGTTGTACGGAGGTCTGCCAAGTGTTTGAAAGAAACAAAGAAAAGTTGTCCAAAAGAGCTTCCAATCGAATATTCCTGTGATTGGAAATGTCAGGAAAGTGTAAGGTACTGTTTTCTATCAGTTGGCAAGCTGCGCACACAATCCCAGTGTTGTACAGCTTCCTTCTTCACCTTTCCGATGCTGCCGCTCTCTCCGGCTCCCGGAGCCGAAGAAGCGGCTTCTTCGCGCAAAGACGATTGTACCGCTCACAGTGCTCTCTTAGCGCGGCTTCTGCCGAAAGAAGCCCGGGAGCGGCGCTTAACTCCGGAGAGCATCGTCCCTTCGTCTTTAGCGTCTTTTGTGGTCTACATCCTAGCAGAAAGCTTTTCCACTCTGTCTGGCAAGGAAAACATGCGCCAGCACAGAAAACATCTCCCATCGTGTTCTGGACGTTGCACGGAGGTCTGCCAAGTGTTTGCATAAAGAAATGAAAAATTGTCCAAAATAACTTCCTATCGAATGTTCATGTGATTGGAAAAGTCAGGAAAGTGGTAAGGTACTGTTTTCTATCAGTTGGCAAGCTGCGCACACAATCCCAGTGTTGTACAGCTTCCTTCTTCACCTTTCCGATGCTGCCGCTCTCTCCGGCTCCCGGAGCCGAAGAAGCGGCTTCTTCGCGCAAAGACGATTGTACCGCTCACAGTGCTCTCTTAGCGCGGCTTCTGCCGAAAGAAGCCCGGGACCGGCGCTTAACTCCGGAGAGCATCGTCCCTTCGTCTTTAGCGTCTTTTTGGTCTACAACCTAGCAGAAAGCTTTTCCACTCTGTCTGGCAAGGAAAACCTGCGGGAGCACAGAAAACATCTCCCATCGTGTTCTGGACGTTGCACGGAGGTCTGCCAAGTGTTTGACAAGAAGAGAAGAAAAGTTGTCCAAAACAGCTTCCAATCTAATATTCATGTGATTGGAAACGTCAGGAAAGTGGTAAGGTACTGTTTTCTATCAGTTGGCAAGCTGCGCACACAATCCCAGTGTTGTACAGCTTCCTTCTTCACCTTTCCGATGCTGCCGCTCTCTCCGGCTCCCGGAGCCGAAGAAGCGGCTTCTTCGCGCAAAGACGATTGTACCGCTCACAGTGCTCTCTTAGCGCCGCTTCTGCCGAAAGAAGCCCGGGAGCGGCGCTTAGCTCCGGAGAGCGTCGTCCCTTCGTCTTTAGCGTCTTTTGTGGTCTACATCCTAGCAGAAAGCTTTTCCACTCAGTCTGGCAAGGAAAACCTGCGCCAGCGCAGAAAACATCTCCCATCGTCTTCTGGACGTTGCACGGAGGTCTGCCAAGTGTTTGCATAAAGAAATGAAAAGTTGTCCAAAATAACTTCCTATCGAATGTTCATGTGCTTGGAAAAGTCAGGAAAGTGGTAAGGTACTGTTTTCTATCAGTTGGCAAGCTGCGCACACAATCCCAGTGTTGTACAGCTTCCTTCTTCACCTTTCCGATGCTGCCGCTCTCTCCGGCTCCCGGAGCCGAAGAAGCGGCTTCTTCGCGCAAAGACGATTGTACCGCTCACTGTGCTCTCTTAGCGCCGCTTCTGCCGAAAGAAGCCCGGGAGCGGCGCTTAGCTCCGGAGAGCATCGTCCCTTCGTCTTTAGCGTCTTTTGTGGTCTACATCCTAGCAGAAAGCTTTTCCACTCTGTCTGGCAAGGAAAACCTGCGCCAGCACAGAAAACATCTCCCATCGTGTTCTGGACGTTGTACGGAGGTCTGCAAAGTGTTTGAAAGAAACAAAGAAAAGTTGTCCAAAAGAGCTTCCAATCGAATATTCATGTGATTGGACACGTCAGGAAAGTGGTAAGGTACTGTTTTCTATCAGTTGGCAAGCTGCGCACACAATCCCAGTGTTGTACAGCTTCCTTCTTCACCTTTCCGATGCTGCCGCTCTCTCCGGCTCCCGGAGCCGAAGAAGCGGCTTCTTCGCGCAAAGACGATTGTACCGCTCACAGTGCTCTCTTAGCGCCGCTTCTGCCGAAAGAAGCCCGGGAGCGGTGCTTAGCTCCGGAGAGCATCGTACCTTCGTCTTTAGCGTCTTTTGTGGTCTACATCCTAGCAGAAAGCTTTTCCACTCTGTCTGGCAAGGAAAACATGCGGGAGCACAGAAAACATCTCCCATCGTGTTCTGGACGTTGTACGGAGGTCTGCCAAGTGTTTGAAAGAAACAAAGAAAAGTTGTCCAAAAGAGCTTCCAATCGAATATTCCTGTGATTGGAAATGTCAGGAAAGTGTAAGGTACTGTTTTCTATCAGTTGGCAAGCTGCGCACACAATCCCAGTGTTGTACAGCTTCCTTCTTCACCTTTCCGATGCTGCCGCTCTCTCCGGCTCCCGGAGCCGAAGAAGCGGCTTCTTCGCGCAAAGACGATTGTACCGCTCACAGTGCTCTCTTAGCGCGGCTTCTGCCGAAAGAAGCCCGGGAGCGGCGCTTAGCTCCGGAGAGCATCGTCCCTTCGTCTTAAGAGTCTTTTGTGGTCTACATCCTAGCAGAAAGCTTTTCCACTCTGTCTGGCAAGGAAAACCTGCGCCAGCGCAGAAAACATCTCCCATCGTGTTCTGGACGTTGCACGGAGGTCTCCCAAGTGTTTGGCATAAAGAAAAGAAATGTTGTCCAAAACAGCTTCCAATCGAATATTCTTGTGATTGGAAACGTCAGGAAAGTGGTTAGGTACTGTTTTCTATCAGTTGGCAAGCTGCGCACACAATCCCAGTGTTGTACAGCTTCCTTCTTCACCTTTCCAATGCTGCCGCTCCCTCCGGCTCCCGGAGCCGAAGAAGCGGCTTCTTCGCGCAAAGACGATTGTACCGCTCACAGTGCTCTCTTAGCGCGGCTTCTGCCGAAAGAAGCCCGGGAGCGGTGCTTAGCTCCGGAGAGCCTCGTACCTTCGTCTTTAGCGTCTTTTGTGGTCTACATCCTAGCAGAAAGCTTTTCCACTCTGTCTGGCAAGGAAAACCTGCGCCAGCACAGAAAACATCTCCCATCGTGTTCTGGACGTTGCACGGAGGTCTGCCAAGTGTTTGCATAAAGAAGTGTTAAGTTGTCCAAAATAACTTCCTATCGAATGTTCATGTGATTGGAAAAGTCAGGAAAGTGGTAAGGTACTGTTTTCTATCAGTTGGCAAGCTGCGCACACAATCCCAGTGTTGTACAGCTTCCTTCTTCACCTTTCCGATGCTGCCGCTCTCTCCGGCTCCCGGAGCCGAAGAAGCGGCTTCTTCGCGCAAAGACGATTGTACCGCTCACAGTGCTCTCTTAGCGCGGCTTCTGCCGAAAGAAGCCCGGGAGCGGCGCTTAGCTCCGGACAGCCTCGTCCCTTCGTCTTTAGCGTCTTTTGTGGTCTACAACCTAGCAGAAAGCTTTTCCACTCTGTCTGGCAAGGAAAACCTGCGCCAGCACAGAAAACATCTCCCATCGTGTTCTGGACGTTGCACGGAGGTCTGCCAAGTGTTTGAAAGAAACAAAGAAAAGTTGTCCAAAACAGCTTCCAATCGAATATTCATGTGATTGGAAACGTCAGGAAAGTGTAAGGTACTGTTTTCTATCAGTTGGCAAGCTGCGCACACAATCCCAGTGTTGTACAGCTTCCTTCTTCACCTTTCCGATGCTGCCGCTCTCTCCGGCTCCCGGAGCCGAAGAAGCGGCTTCTTCGCGCAAAGGCGATTGTACCGCTCACAGTGCTCTCTTAGCGCCGCTTCTGCCGAAAGAAGCCCGGGAGCGGTGCTTAGCTCCGGAGAGCATCGTACCTTCGTCTTTAGCGTCTTTTGTGGTCTACATCCTAGCAGAAAGCTTTTCCACTCTGTCTGGCAAGGAAAACCTGCGCCAGCACAGAAAACATCTCCCATCGTGTTCTGGACGTTGCACGGAGGTCTGCCAAGTGTTTGCATAAAGAAGTGTAAAGTTGTCCAAAATAACTTCCTATCGAATGCTCATGTGATTGGAAAAGTCAGGAAAGTGGTAAGGTACTGTTTTCTATCAGTTGGCAAGCTGCGCACACAATCCCAGTGTTGTACAGCTTCCTTCTTCACCTTTCCGATGCTGCCGCTCTCTCCGGCTCCCGGAGCCGAAGAAGCGGCTTCTTCGCGCAAAGACGATTGTACCGCTCACAGTGCTCTCTTAGCGCGGCTTCTGCCGAAAGAAGCCCGGGAGCGGCGCTTAGCTCCGGAGAGCCTCGTCCCTTCGTCTTTAGCGTCTTTTGTGGTCTACAACCTAGCAGAAAGCTTTTCCACTCTGTCTGGCAAGGAAAACCTGCGCCAGCACAGAAAACATCTCCCATCGTGTTCTGGACGTTGCACGGAGGTCTGCCAAGTGTTTGAAAGAAACAAAGAAAAGTTGTCCAAAACAGCTTCCAATCGAATATTCATGTGATTGGAAACGTCAGGAAAGTGTAAGGTACTGTTTTCTATCAGTTGGCAAGCTGCGCACACAATCCCAGTGTTGTACAGCTTCCTTCTTCACCTTTCCGATGCTGCCGCTCTCTCCGGCTCCCGGAGCCGAAGAAGCGGCTTCTTCGCGCAAAGGCGATTGTACCGCTCACAGTGCTCTCTTAGCGCCGCTTCTGCCGAAAGAAGCCCGGGAGCGGTGCTTAGCTCCGGAGAGCATCGTACCTTCGTCTTTAGCGTCTTTTGTGGTCTACATCCTAGCAGAAAGCTTTTCCACTCTGTCTGGCAAGGAAAACATGCGCCAGCGCAGAAAACATCTCCCATCGTGTTCTGGACGTTGCACGGAGGTCTGCCAAGTGTTTGCATAAAGAAATGAAAAGTTGTCCAAAATAACTTCCTATCGAATATTCATGTGATTGGAAAAGTCAGGAAAGTGGTAAGGTACTGTTTTCTATCAGTTGGCAAGCTGCGCACACAATCCCAGTGTTGTACAGCTTCCTTCTTCACCTTTCCGAAGCTGCCGCTCTCTCCGGCTCCCGGAGCCGAAGAAGCGGCTTCTTCGCCCAAAGGCGATTGTACCGCTCACAGTGCTCTCTTAGCGCCGCTTCTGCCGAAAGAAGCCCGGGAGCGGTGCTTAGCTCCGGAGAGCATCGTAACTTCGTCTTCAGCGTCTTTTGTGGTCTACATCCTAGCAGAAAGCTTTTCCACTCTGTCTGGCAAGGAAAACATGCGGGAGCACAGAAAACATCTCCCATTGTGTTCTGGACGTTGCACGGAGGTCTGCCAAGTGTTTGCATAAAGAAATGAAAAGTTGTCCAAAATAACTTCCTATAGAATGTTCATGTGATTGGAAAAGTCAGAAAATGGTAAGGTACTGTTTTCTATCAGTTGGCAAGCTGCGCACACAATCCCAGTGTTGTACAGCTTCCTTCTTCACCTTTCCGATGCTGCCGCTCTCTCCGGCTCCCGGAGCCGAAGAAGCGGCTTCTTCGCGCAAAGACGATTGTACCGCTCACAGTGCTCTCTTAGCGCGGCTTCTGCCGAAAGAAGCCCGGGAGCGGCGCTTAGCTCCGGAGAGCCTCGTACCTTCGTCTTTAGCGTCTTTTGTGGTCTACATCCTAGCAGAAAGCTTTTCCACTCTGTCTGGCAAGGAAAACCTGCGCCAGCACAGAAAACATCTCCCATCGTGTTCTGGACGTTGCACGGAGGTCTGCCAAGTGTTTGAAAGAAACAAAGAAAAGTTGTCCAAAACAGCTTCCAATCGAATATTCATGTGATTGGAAACGTCAGGAAAGTGTAAGGTACTGTTTTCTATCAGTTGGCAAGCTGCGCACACAATCCCAGTGTTGTACAGCTTCCTTCTTCACCTTTCCGATGCTGCCGCTCTCTCCGGCTCCCGGAGCCGAAGAAGCGGCTTCTTCGCGCAAAGACGATTGTACCGCTCACAGTGCTCTCTTAGCGCGGCTTCTGCCGAAAGAAGCCCGGGAGCGGTGCTTAGCTCCGGAGAGCCTCGTACCTTCGTCTTTAGCGTCTTTTGTGGTCTACATCCTAGCAGAAAGCTTTTCCATTCTGGCTGGCAAGGAAAACCTGCGCCAGCACAGAAAACATCTCCCATCGTGTTCTGGACGTTGCACGGAGGTCTGCCAAGTGTTTGCATAAAGAAATGTAAAGTTGTCCAAAATAACTTCCTATCGAATGTTCATGTGATTGGAAAAGTCAGGAAAGTGGTAAGGTACTGTTTTCTATCAGTTGGCAAGCTGCGCACACAATCCCAGTGTTGTACAGCTTCCTTCTTCACCTTTCCGATGCTGCCGCTCTCTCCGGCTCCCGGAGCCGAAGAAGCGGCTTCTTCGCGCAAAGACGATTGTACCGCTCACAGTGCTCTCTTAGCGCGGCTTCTGCCGAAAGAAGCCCGGGAGCGGCGCTTAGCTCCGGAGAGCCTCGTCCCTTCGTCTTTAACGTCTTTTGTGGTCTACAACCTAGCAGAAAGCTTTTCCACTCTGTCTGGCAAGGAAAACCTGCGCCAGCACAGAAAACATCTCCCATCGTGTTCTGGACGTTGCACGGAGGTCTGCCAAGTGTTTGAAAGAAACAAAGAAAAGTTGTCCAAAACAGCTTCCAATCGAATATTCATGTGATTGGAAACGTCAGGAAAGTGTAAGGTACTGTTTTCTATCAGTTGGCAAGCTGCGCACACAATCCCAGTGTTGTACAGCTTCCTTCTTCACCTTTCCGATGCTGCCGCTCTCTCCGGCTCCCGGAGCCGAAGAAGCGGCTTCTTCGCGCAAAGGCGATTGTACCGCTCACAGTGCTCTCTTAGCGCCGCTTCTGCCGAAAGAAGCCCGGGAGCGGTGCTTAGCTCCGGAGAGCATCGTACCTTCGTCTTTAGCGTCTTTTGTGGTCTACATCCTAGCAGAAAGCTTTTCCACTCTGTCTGGCAAGGAAAACATGCGCCAGCGCAGAAAACATCTCCCATCGTGTTCTGGACGTTGCACGGAGGTCTGCCAAGTGTTTGCATAAAGAAATGAAAAGTTGTCCAAAATAACTTCCTATCGAATGTTCATGTGATTGGAAAAGTCAGGAAAGTGGTAAGGTACTGTTTTCTATCAGTTGGCAAGCTGCGCACACAATCCCAGTGTTGTACAGCTTCCTTCTTCACCTTTCCGATGCTGCCGCTCTCTCCGGCTCCCGGAGCCGAAGAAGCGGCTTCTTCGCGCAAAGACGATTGTACCGCTCACAGTGCTCTCTTAGCGCGGCTTCTGCCGAAAGAAGCCCGGGAGCGGCGCTTAGCTCCGGAGAGCCTCGTACCTTCGTCTTTAGCGTCTTTTGTGGTCTACATCCTAGCAGAAAGCTTTTCCACTCTGTCTGGCAAGGAAAACATGCGGGAGCACAGAAAACATCTCCCATCGTGTTCTGGACGTTGCACGGAGGTCTGCCAAGTGTTTGCATAAAGAAATGAAAAGTTGTCCAAAATAACTTCCTATAGAAGGTTCATGTGATTGGAAAAGTCAGAAAAGTGGTAAGGTACTGTTTTCTATCAGTTGGCAAGCTGCGCACACAATCCCAGTGTTGTACAGCTTCCTTCTTCACCTTTCCGATGCTGCCGCTCTCTCCGGCTCCCGGAGCCGAAGAAGCGGCTTCTTCGCGCAAAGACGATTGTACCGCTCACAGTGCTCTCTTAGCGCGGCTTCTGCCGAAAGAAGCCCGGGAGCGGCGCTTAGCTCCGGAGAGCCTCGTACCTTCGTCTTTAGCGTCTTTTGTGGTCTACATCCTAGCAGAAAGCTTTTCCACTCTGTCTGGCAAGGAAAACCTGCGCCAGCACAGAAAACATCTCCCATCGTGTTCTGGACGTTGCACGGAGGTCTGCCAAGTGTTTGAAAGAAACAAAGAAAAGTTGTCCAAAACAGCTTCCAATCGAATATTCATGTGATTGGAAACGTCAGGAAAGTGTAAGGTACTGTTTTCTATCAGTTGGCAAGCTGCGCACACAATCCCAGTGTTGTACAGCTTCCTTCTTCACCTTTCCGATGCTGCCGCTCTCTCCGGCTCCCGGAGCCGAAGAAGCGGCTTCTTCGCGCAAAGACGATTGTACCGCTCACACTGCTCTCTTAGCGCCGCTTCTGCCGAAAGAAGCCCGGGAGCGGCGCTTAGCTCCGGAGAGCATCGTACCTTCGTCTTTAGCGTCTTTTGTGGTCTACATCCTAGCAGAAATCTTTTCCACTCTGTCTCGCAAGGAAAACCTGCGCCAGCGCAGAAAACATCTCCCATCGTGTTCTGGACATTGCACGGAGGTCTGCCAAGTGTTTGCATAAAGAAATGAAAAGTTGTCCAAAATAACTTCCTATCGAATGTTCATGTGATTTGAAAAGTCAGGAAAGTGGTTAGGTACTGTTTTTTATCAGTTGGCAAGCTGCGCACACAATCCCAGTGTTGTACAGCTTCCTTCTTCACCTTTCCGATGCTGCCGCTCTCTCCGGCTCCCGGAGCCGAAGAAGCGGCTTCTTCGCGCAAAGACGATTGTACCGCTC
This sequence comes from Ammospiza nelsoni, assembly GCF_027579445.1. NCBI lineage: Eukaryota > Metazoa > Chordata > Aves > Passeriformes > Passerellidae > Ammospiza > Ammospiza nelsoni. Next base: position 19,323,699 of record NC_080644.1, on the reverse strand, counting down.
ACAGTGCTCTCTTAGCGCGGCTTCTGCCGAAAGAAGCCCGGGAGCGGCGCTTAACTCCAGAGAGCATCGTCCCTTCGTCTTTAGCGTCTTTTGTGGTCTACATCCTAGCAGAAAGCTTTTCCACTCTGTCTGGCAAGGAAAACATGCGCCAGCACAGAAAACATCTCCCATCGTGTTCTGGACGTTGCACGGAGGTCTGCCAAGTGTTTGCATAAAGAAATGAAAAATTGTCCAAAATAACTTCCTATCGAATGTTCATGTGATTGGAAAAGTCAGGAAAGTGGTAAGGTACTGTTTTCTATCAGTTGGCAAGCTGCGCACACAATCCCAGTGTTGTACAGCTTCCTTCTTCACCTTTCCGATGCTGCCGCTCTCTCCGGCTCCCGGAGCCGAAGAAGCGGCTTCTTCGCGCAAAGACGATTGTACCGCTCACAGTGCTCTCTTAGCGCGGCTTCTGCCGAAAGAAGCCCGGGACCGGCGCTTAACTCCGGAGAGCATCGTCCCTTCGTCTTTAGCGTCTTTTGTGGTCTACAACCTAGCAGAAAGCTTTTCCACTCAGTCTGGCAAGGAAAACCTGCGCCAGCACATAAAACATCTCCCATCGTGTTCTGGACGTTGCACGGAGGTCTGCCAAATGTTTGACAAGAAGAGAAGAAAAGTTGTCCAAAACAGCTTCCAATCGAATATTCATGTGATTGGAAACGTCAGGAAAGTGGTAAGGTACTGTTTTCTATCAGTTGGCAAGCTGCGCACACAATCCCAGTGTTGTACAGCTTCCTTCTTCACCTTTCCGATGCTGCCGCTCTCTCCGGCTCCCGGAGCCGAAGAAGCGGCTTCTTCGCGCAAAGACGATTGTACCGCTCACAGTGCTCTCTTAGCGCGGCTTCTGCCGAAGGAAGCCCGGGAGCGGCGCTTAGCTCTGGAGAGCGTCGTCCCTTCGTCTTTAGCGTCTTTTGTGGTCTACATCCTAGCAGAAAGCTTTTCCACTCTGTCTGGCAAGGAAAACATGCGCCAGCACAGAAAACATCTCCCATCGTGTTCTGGACGTTGTACGGAGGTCTGCCAAGTGTTTGAAAGAAACAAAGGAAAGTTGTCCAAAAGAGCTTCCAATCGAATATTCATGTGATTGGACACGTCAGGAAAGTGGTTAGGTACTGTTTTCTATCAGTTGGCAAGCTGCGCACACAATCCCAGTGTTGTACAGCTTCCTTCTTCACCTTTCCGATGCTGCCGCTCTCTCCGGCTCCCGGAGCCGAAGAAGCGGCTTCTTCGCGCAAAGACGATTGTACCGCTCACAGTGCTCTCTTAGCGCCGCTTCTGCCGAAAGAAGCCCGGGAGCGGTGCTTAGCTCCGGAGAGCATCGTACCTTCGTCTTTAGCGTCTTTTGTGGTCTACATCCTAGCAGAAAGCTTTTCCACTCTGTCTGGCAAGGAAAACATGCGGGAGCACAGAAAACATCTCCCATCGTGTTCTGGACGTTGTACGGAGGTCTGCCAAGTGTTTGAAAGAAACAAAGAAAAGTTGTCCAAAACAGCTTCCAATCGAATATTCCTGTGATTGGAAATGTCAGGAAAGTGTAAGGTACTGTTTTCTATCAGTTGGCAAGCTGCGCACACAATCCCAGTGTTGTACAGCTTCCTTCTTCACCTTTCCGATGCTGCCGCTCTCTCCGGCTCCCGGAGCCGAAGAAGCGGCTTCTTCGCGCAAAGACGATTGTACCGCTCACAGTGCTCTCTTAGCGCCGCTTCTGCCGAAAGAAGCCCGGGAGCGGTGCTTAGCTCCGGAGAGCATCGTAGCTTCGTCTTTAGCGTCTTTTGTGGTCTACATCCTAGCAGAAAGCTTTTCCACTCTGTCTGGCAAGGAAAACATGCGGGAGCACAGAAAACATCTCCCATCGTGTTCTGGACGTTGTACGGAGGTCTGCCAAGTGTTTGAAAGAAACAAAGAAAAGTTGTCCAAAACAGCTTCCAATCGAATATTCCTGTGATTGGAAATGTCAGGAAAGTGTAAGGTACTGTTTTCTATCAGTTGGCAAGCTGCGCACACAATCCCAGTGTTGTACAGCTTCCTTCTTCACCTTTCCGATGCTGCCGCTCTCTCCGGCTCCCGGAGTCGAAGAAGCGGCTTCTTCGCGCAAAGACGATTGTACCGCTCACAGTGCTCTCTTAGCGCGGCTTCTGCCGAAAGAAGCCCGGGAGCGGCGCTTAACTCCGGAGAGCATCGTCCCTTCGTCATTAGCGTCTTTTGTGGTCTACATCCTAGCAGAAAGCTTTTCCACTCTGTCTGGCAAGGAAAACATGCGCCAGCACAGAAAACATCTCCCATCGTGTTCTGGACGTTGCACGGAGGTCTGCCAAGTGTTTGAAAGAAACAAAGAAAAGTTGTCCAAAACAGCTTCCAATTGAAGATTCATGTGATTGGAAACGTCAGGAAAGTGGTTAGGTACTGTTTTCTATCAGTTGGCAAGCTGCGCACACAATCCCAGTGTTGTACAGCTTCCTTCTTCACCTTTCCGATGCTGCCGCTCTCTCCGGCTCCCGGAGCCGAAGAAGCGGCTTCTTCGCGCAAAGACGATTGTACCGCTCACAGTGCTCTCTTAGCGCGGCTTCTGCCGAAAGAAACCCGGGAGCGGCGCTTAACTCCGGAGAGCATCGTCCCTTCGTCTTTAGCGTCTTTTGTGGTCTACATCCTAGCAGAAAGCTTTTCCACTCTGTCTGGCAAGGAAAACATGCGCCAGCACAGAAAACATCTCCCATCGTGTTCTGGACGTTGTACGGAGGTCTGCCAAGTGTTTGAAAGAAACAAAGAAAAGTTGTCCAAAACAGCTTCCAATCGAATATTCATGTGATTGGAAACGTCAGGAAAGTGGTTAGGTACTGTTTTCTATCAGTTGGCAAGCTGCGCACACAATCCCAGTGTTGTACAGCTTCCTTCTTCACCTTTCCGATGCTGCCGCTCTCTCCGGCTCCCGGAGCCGAAGAAGCGGCTTCTTCGCGCAAAGGCGATTGTACCGCTCACAGTGCTCTCTTAGCGCCGCTTCTGCCGAAAGAAGCCCGGGAGCGGCGCTTAACTCCGGAGAGCATCGTCCCTTCGTCTTTAGCGTCTTTTGTGGTCTACATCCTAGCAGAAAGCTTTTCCACTCTGTCTGGCAAGGAAAACATGCGCCAGCACAGAAAACATCTCCCATCGTGTTCTGGACGTTGCACGGAGGTCTGCCAAGTGTTTGCATAAAGGAAAGAAAAGTTGTCCAAAATAACTTCCTATCGAATGTTCATGTGATTGGAAAAGTCAGGAAAGTGGTAAGGTACTGTTTTCTATCAGTTGGCAAGCTGCGCACACAATCCCAGTGTTGTACAGCTTCCTTCTTCACCTTTCCGATGCTGCCGCTCTCTCCGGCTCCCGGAGCCGAAGAAGCGGCTTCTTCGCGCAAAGACGATTGTACCGCTCACAGTGCTCTCTTAGCGCCGCTTCTGCCGAAAGAAGCCCGGGAGCGGTGCTTAGCTCCGGAGAGCCTCGTACCTTCGTCTTTAGCGTCTTTTGTGGTCTACATCCTAGCAGAAAGCTTTTCCACTCTGTCTGGCAAGGAAAACCTGCGCCAGCACAGAAAACATCTCCCATCGTGTTCTGGACGTTGCACGGAGGTCTGCCAAGTGTTTGAAAGAAACAAAGAAAAGATGTCCAAAACAGCTTCCAATCGAATATTCATGTGATTGGAAACGTCAGGAAAGTGTAAGGTACTGTTTTCTATCAGTTGGCAAGCTGCGCACACAATCCCAGTGTTGTACAGCTTCCTTCTTCACCTTTCCGATGCTGCCGCTCTCTCCGGCTCCCGGAGCCGAAGAAGCGGCTTCTTCGCGCAAAGACGATTGTACCGCTCACAGTGCTCTCTTAGCGCGGCTTCTGCCGAAAGAAGCCCGGCAGCGGCGCTTAGCTCCGGAGAGCATCGTCCCTTCGTCTTTAGCGTCTTTTGTGGTCTACATCCTAGCAGAAAGCTTTTCCACTCTGTCTGGAAAGGAAAACATGCGCCAGCACAGAAAACATCTCCCATCGTGTTCTGAACGTTGCACGGAGGTCTGCCAAGTGTTTGAAAGAAACAAAGAAAAGTTGTCCAAAACAGCTTCCAATCGAATATTCATGTGATTGGAAACGTCAGGAAAGTGGTAAGGTACTGTTTTCTATCAGTTGGCAAGCTGCGCACACAATCCCAGTGTTGTACAGCTTCCTTCTTCACCTTTCCGATGCTGCCGCTCTCTCCGGCTCCCGGAGCCGAAGAAGCGGCTTCTTCGCGCAAAGACGATTGTACCGCTCACAGTGCTCTCTTAGCGCCGCTTCTGCCGAAAGAAGCCCGGGAGCGGTGCTTAGCTCCGGAGAGCATCGTACCTTCGTCTTTAGCGTCTTTTGTGGTCTACATCCTAGCAGAAAGCTTTTCCACTCTGTCTGGCAAGGAAAACCTGCGCCAGCAAAGAAAACATCTCCCATCGTGTTCTGGACGTTGCACGGAGGTCTGCCAAGTGTTTGCATAAAGAAATGAAAAGTTGTCCAAAATAACTTCCTATCGAATGTTCATGTGATTGGAAAAGTCAGGAAAGTGGTAAGGTACTGTTTTCTATCAGTTGGCAAGCTGCGCACACAATCCCAGTGTTGTACAGCTTCCTTCTTCACCTTTCCGATGCTGCCGCTCTCTCCGGCTCCCGGAGCCGAAGAAGCGGCTTCTTCGCGCAAAGGCGATTGTACCGCTCACAGTGCTCTCTTAGCGCCGCTTCTGCCGAAAGAAGCCCGGGAGCGGTGCTTAGCTCCGGAGAGCATCGTACCTTCGTCTTCAGCATCTTTTGTGGTCTACATCCTTGCAGAAAGCTTTTCCACTCTGTCTGGCAAGGAAAACATGCGGGAGCACAGAAAACATCTCCCATCGTGTTCTGGACGTTGCACGGAGGTCTGCCAAGTGTTTGCATAAAGAAATGAAAAGTTGTCCAAATAACTTCCTATAGAATGTTCATGTGATTGGAAAAGTCAGAAAAGTGGTAAGGTACTGTTTTCTATCAGTTGGCAAGCTGCGCACACAATCCCAGTGTTGTACAGCTTCCTTCTTCACCTTTCCGATGCTGCCGCTCTCTCCGGCTCCCGGAGCCGAAGAAGCGGCTTCTTCGCGCAAAGACGATTGTACCGCTCACAGTGCTCTCTTAGCGCGGCTTCTGCCGAAAGAAACCCGGGAGCGGCGCTTAGCTCCGGAGAGCCTCGTACCTTCGTCTTTAGCGTCTTTTGTGGTCTACATCCTAGCAGAAAGCTTTTCCACTCTGTCTGGCAAGGAAAACATGCGCCAGCACAGAAAACATCTCCCATCGTGTTCTGGACGTTGCACGGAGGTCTGCCAAGTGTTTGAAAGAAACAAAGAAAAGTTGTCCAAAACAGCTTCCAATCGAATATTCATGTGATTGGAAACGTCAGGAAAGTGTAAGGTACTGTTTTCTATCAGTTGGCAAGCTGCGCACACAATCCCAGTGTTGTACAGCTTCCTTCTTCACCTTTCCGATGCTGCCGCTCTCTCCGGCTCCCGGAGCCGAAGAAGCGGCTTCTTCGCGCAAAGGCGATTGTACCGCTCACAGTGCTCTCTTAGCGCCGCTTCTGCCGAAAGAAGCCCGGGAGCGGTGCTTAGCTCCGGAGAGCATCGTACCTTCGTCTTTAGCGTCTTTTGTGGTCTACATCCTAGCAGAAAGCTTTTCCACTCTGTCTGGCAAGGAAAACCTGCGCCAGCGCAGAAAACATCTCCCATCGTGTTCTGGACGTTGCACGGAGGTCTGCCAAGTGTTTGCATAAAGAAATGAAAAGTTGTCCAAAATAACTTCCTATCGAATGTTCATGTGATTGGAAAAGTCAGGAAAGTGGTTAGGTACTGTTTTTTATCAGTTGGCAAGCTGCGCACACAATCCCAGTGTTGTACAGCTTCCTTCTTCACCTTTCCGATGCTGCCGCTCTCTCCGGCTCCCGGAGCCGAAGAAGCGGCTTCTTCGCGCAAAGACGATTGTACCGCTCACAGTGCTCTCTTAGCGCGGCTTCTGCCGAAAGAAGCCCGGGAGCGGCGCTTAACTCCGGAGAACATCGTCCCTTCGTCTTTAGGGTCTTTTGTGGTCTACATCCTAGCAGAAAGCTTTTCCACTCTGTCTGGCAAGGAAAACATGCGCCAGCACAGAAAACATCTCCCATCGTGTTCTGGACGTTGCACGGAGGTCTGCCAAGTGTTTGCATAAAGAAATGAAAAATTGTCCAAAATAACTTCCTATCGAATGTTCATGTGATTGGAAAAGTCAGGAAAGTGGTAAGGTACTGTTTTCTATCAGTTGGCAAGCTGCGCACACAATCCCAGTGTTGTACAGCTTCCTTCTTCACCTTTCCGATGCTGCCGCTCTCTCCGGCTCCCGGAGCCGAAGAAGCGGCTTCTTCGCGCAAAGACGATTGTACCGCTCACAGTGCTCTCTTAGCGCGGCTTCTGCCGAAAGAAGCCCGGGACCGGCGCTTAACTCCGGAGAGCATCGTCCCTTCGTCTTTAGCGTCTTTTGTGGTCTACAACCTAGCAGAAAGCTTTTCCACTCAGTCTGGCAAGGAAAACCTGCGCCAGCACATAAAACATCTCCCATCGTGTTCTGGACGTTGCACGGAGGTCTGCCAAGTGTTTGACAAGAAGAGAAGAAAAGTTGTCCAAAACAGCTTCCAATCGAATATTCATGTGATTGGAAACGTCAGGAAAGTGGTAAGGTACTGTTTTCTATCAGTTGGCAAGCTGCGCACACATCCCAGTGTTGTACAGCTTCCTTCTTCACCTTTCCGATGCTGCCGCTCTCTCCGGCTCCCGGAGCCGAAGAAGCGGCTTCTTCGCGCAAAGACGATTGTACCGCTCACAGTGCTCTCTTAGCGCCGCTTCTGCCGAAAGAAGCCCGGGAGCGGTGCTTAGCTCCGGAGAGCATCGTACCTTCGTCTTTAGCGTCTTTTGTGGTCTACATCCTAGCAGAAAGCTTTTCCACTCTGTCTGGCAAGGAAAACATGCGCCAGCACAGAAAACATCTCCCATCGTGTTCTGGACGTTGTACGGAGGTCTGCCAAGTGTTTGAAAGAAACAAAGAAAAGTTGTCCAAAAGAGCTTCCAATCGAATATTCCTGTGATTGGAAAAGTCAGGAAAGTGTAAGGTACTGTTTTCTATCAGTTGGCAAGCTGCGCACACAATCCCAGTGTTGTACAGCTTCCTTCTTCACCTTTCCGATGCTGCCGCTCTCTCCGGCTCCCGGAGCCGAAGAAGCGGCTTCTTCGCGCAAAGGCGATTGTACCGCTCACAGTGCTCTCTTAGCGCGGCTTCTGCCGAAAGAAGCCCGGGAGCAGCGCTTAGCTCCGGAGAGCCTCGTCCCTTCGTCTTTAGCGTCTTTTGTGGTCTACATCCTAGCAGAAAGCTTTTCCACTCTGTCTGGCAAGGAAAACATGCGCGAGCACAGAAAACATCTCCCATCGTGTTCTGGACGTTGCACGGAGGTCTGCCAAGTGTTTGCATAAAGAAATGAAAAGTTGTCCAAAATAATTTCCTATCGAATGTTCATGTGATTGGAAAAGTCAGGAAAGTGGTAAGGTACTGTTTTCTATCAGTTGGCAAGCTGCGCACACAATCCCAGTGTTGTACAGCTTCCTTCTTCACCTTTCCGATGCTGCCGCTCTCTCCGCCTCCCGGAGCCGAAGAAGCGGCTTCTTCGCGCAAAGACGATTGTACCGCTCACAGTGCTCTCTTAGCGCGGCTTCTGCCGAAAGAAGCCCGGCAGCGGCGCTTAGCTCCGGAGAGCATCGTCCCTTCGTCTTTACCGTCTTTTGTGGTCTACATCCTAGCAGAAAGCTTTTCCACTCTGTCTGGCAAGGAAAACATGCGCGAGCACAGAAAACATCTCCCATCGTGTTCTGGACGTTGCACGGAGGTCTGCCAAGTGTTTGAAAGAAACAAAGAAAAGTTGTCCAAAACAGCTTCCAATCGAATATTCATGTGATTGGAAACGTCAGGAAAGTGGTTAGGTACTGTTTTCTATCAGTTGGCAAGCTGCGCACACAATCCCAGTGTTGTACAGCTTCCTTCTTCACCTTTCCGATGCTGCCGCTCTCTCCGGCTCCCGGAGCCGAAGAAGCGGCTTCTTCGCGCAAAGACGATTGTACCGCTCACAGTGCTCTCTTAGCGCGGCTTCTGCCGAAAGAAGCCCGGGAGCGGTGCTTAGCTCCGGAGAGCCTCGTACCTTCGTCTTTAGCGTCTTTTGTGGTCTACATCCTAGCAGAAAGCTTTTCCACTCTGTCTGGCAAGGAAAACCTGCGCCAGCACAGAAAACATCTCCCATCGTGTTCTGGACGTTGTACGGAGGTCTGCCAAGTGTTTGCATAAAGAAATGAAAATTTGTCCAAAATAACTTCCTATCGAATGTTCATGTGATTGGAAAAGTCAGAAAAGTGGTAAGGTACTGTTTTCTATCAGTTGGCAAGCTGCGCACACAATCCCAGTGTTGTACAGCTTCCTTCTTCACCTTTCCGATGCTGCCGCTCTCTCCGGCTCCCGGAGCCGAAGAAGCGGCTTCTTCGCGCAAAGACGCTTGTACCGCTCACAGTGCTCTCTTAGCGCGGCTTTTGCCGAAAGAAGCCCGGGAGCGGCGCTTAACTCTTGAGAGCATCGTACCTTCGTCTTTAGCGTCTTTTGTGGTCTACATCCTAGCAGAAAGCTTTTCCACTCTGTCTGGCAAGGAAACCCTGCGCCAGCACAGAAAACATCTCCCATCGTGTTCTGGACGTTGCACGGAGGTCTGCCAAGTGTTTGAAAGAAAAAAAGAAAAGTTGTCCAAAACAGCTTCCAATCGAATATTCATGTGATTGGAAAAGTCAGAAAAGTGGTAAGGTACTGTTTTCTATCAGTTGGCAAGCTGCGCACACAATCCCAGTGTTGTACAGCTTCCTTCTTCACCTTTCCGATGCTGCCGCTCTCTCCGGCTCCCGGAGCCGAAGAAGCGGCTTCTTCGCGCAAAGACGCTTGTACCGCTCACAGTGCTCTCTTAGAGCGGCTTCTGCCGAAAGAAGCCCGGGAGCGGCGCTTAGCTTCGGAGAGCCTCGTACCTTCGTCTTTAGCGTCTTTTGTGGTCTACATCCTAGCAGAAAGCTTTTCCACTCTGTCTGGCAAGGAAAACATGCGCCAGCACAGAAAACATCTCCCATCGTGTTCTGGACGTTGCACGGAGGTCTGCCAAGTGTTTGAAAGAAACAAAGAAAAGTTGTCCAAAACAGCTTCCAATCGAATATTCATGTGATTGGAAACGTCAGGAAAGTGGTTAGGTACTGTTTTCTATCAGTTGGCAAGCTGCGCACACAATCCCAGTGTTGTACAGCTTCCTTCTTCACCTTTCCGATGCTGCCGCTCTCTCCGGCTCCCGGAGCCGAAGAAGCGGCTTCTTCGCGCAAAGACGATTGTACCGCTCACAGTGCTCTCTTAGCGCCGCTTCTGCCGAAAGAAGCCCGGGAGCGGTGCTTAGCTCCGGAGAGCCTCGTACCTTCGTCTTTAGCGTCTTTTGTGGTCTAAATCCTAGCAGAAAGCTTTTCCACTCTGTCTGGCAAGGAAAACCTGCGCCAGCACAGAAAACATCTCCCATCGTGTTCTGGACGTTGTACGGAGGTCTGCCAAGTGTTTGCATAAAGAAATGAAAAGTTGTCCAAAATAACTTCCTATCGAATGTTCATGTGATTGGAAAAGTCAGAAAAGTGGTAAGGTACTGTTTTCTATCAGTTGGCAAGCTGCGCACACAATCCCAGTGTTGTACAGCTTCCTTCTTCACCTTTCCGATGCTGCCGCTCTCTCCGGCTCCCGGAGCCGAAGAAGCGGCTTCTTCGCGCAAAGACGCTTGTACCGCTCACAGTGCTCTCTTAGCGCGGCTTGTGCCGAAAGAAGCCCGGGAGCGGCGCTTAACTCTTGAGAGCATCGTACCTTCGTCTTTAGCGTCTTTTGTGGTCTACATCCTAGCAGAAAGCTTTTCCACTCTGTCTGGCAAGGAAAACATGCGCCAGCGCAGAAAACATCTCCCATCGTGTTCTGGACGTTGTACGGAGGTCTGCCAAGTGTTTGAAAGAAACAAAGAAAAGTTGTCCAAAAGAGCTTCCAATCGAATATTCCTGTGATTGGAAATGTCAGGAAAGTGTAAGGTACTGTTTTCTATCAGTTGGCAAGCTGCGCACACAATCCCAGTGTTGTACAGCTTCCTTCTTCACCTTTCCGATGCTGCCGCTCTCTCCGGCTCCCGGAGCCGAAGAAGCGGCTTCTTCGCGCAAAGACGATTGTACCGCTCACAGTGCTCTCTTAGCGCCGCTTCTGCCGAAAGAAGCCCGGGAGCGGCGCTTAGCTCCGGAGAGCATCGTACCTTCGTCTTTAGCGTCTTTTGTGGTCTACATCCTAGCAGAAAGCTTTTCCACTCTGTCTGGCAAGGAAAACCTGCGCCAGCAAAGAAAACATCTCCCATCGTGTTCTGGACGTTGCACGGAGGTCTGCCAAGTGTTTGAAAGAAACAAAGAAAAGTTGTCCAAAACAGCTTCCAATCGAAGATTCATGTGATTGGAAACGTCAGGAAAGTGTAAGGTACTGTTTTCTATCAGTTGGCAAGCTGCGCACACAATCCCAGTGTTGTACAGCTTCCTTCTTCACCTTTCCGATGCTGCCGCTCTCTCCGGCTCCCGGAGCCGAAGAAGCGGCTTCTTCGCGCAAAGACGATTGTACCGCTCACAGTGCTCTCTTAGCGCCGCTTCTGCCGAAAGAAGCCCGGGAGCGGCGCTTAGCTCCGGAGAGCCTCGTACCTTCGTCTTTAGCGTCTTTTGTGGTCTACATCCTAGCAGAAAGCTTTTCCACTCTGTCTGGCAAGGAAAACATGCGGGAGCACAGAAAACATCTCCCATCGTGTTCTGGACGTTGCACGGAGGTCTGCCAAGTGTTTGCATAAAGGAAAGAAAAGTTGTCCAAAATAACTTCCTATCGAATTTTCATGTGATTGGAAAAGTCAGGAAAGTGGTAAGGTACTGTTTTCTATCAGTTGGCAAGCTGCGCACACAATCCCAGTGTTGTACAGCTTCCTTCTTCACCTTTCCGATGCTGCCGCTCTCTCCGGCTCCCGGAGCCGAAGAAGCGGCTTCTTCGCGCAAAGACGCTTGTACCGCTCACAGTGCTCTCTTAGCGCGGCTTCTGCCGAAAGAAGCCCGGGAGCGGCGCTTAGCTCCGGAGAGCCTCGTCCCTTCGTCTTTAGCGTCTTTTGTGGTCTACATCCTAGCAGAAAGCTTTTCCACTCAGTCTGGCAAGGAAAACCTGCGCCAGCGCAGAAAACATATCCCATCGTGTTCTGGACGTTGCACGGAGGTCTGCCAAGTGTTTGCATAAAGAAATGAAAAGTTGTCCAAAATAACTTCCTATCGAATGTTCATGTGATTGGAAAAGTCAGGAAAGTGGTAAGGTACTGTTTTCTATCAGTTGGCAAGCTGCGCACACAATCCCAGTGTTGTACAGCTTCCTTCTTCACCTTTCCGATGCTGCCGCTCTCTCCGCCTCCCGGAGCCGAAGAAGCGGCTTCTTCGCGCAAAGACGATTGTACCGCTCACAGTGCTCTCTTAGCGCGGCTTCTGCCGAAAGAAGCCCGGCAGCGGCGCTTAGCTCCGGAGAGCATCGTACCTTCGTCTTTAGCGTCTTTTGTGGTCTACATCCTAGCAGAAAGCTTTTCCACTCTCTCTGGCAAGGAAAACATGCGCCAGCACAGAAAACATCTCCCATCGTGTTCTGGACGTTGCACGGAGGTCTGCCAAGTGTTTGAAAGAAACAAAGAAAAGTTGTCCAAAACAGCTTCCAATCGAATATTCATGTGATTGGAAACGTCAGGAAAGTGGTTAGGTACTGTTTTCTATCAGTTGGCAAGCTGCGCACACAATCCCAGTGTTGTACAGCTTCCTTCTTCACCTTTCCGATGCTGCCGCTCTCTCCGGCTCCCGGAGCCGAAGAAGCGGCTTCTTCGCGCAAAGACGATTGTACCGCTCACAGTGCTCTCTTAGCGCCGCTTCTGCCGAAAGAAGCCCGGGAGCGGTGCTTAGCTCCGGAGAGCCTCGTACCTTCGTCTTTAGCGTCTTTTGTGGTCTACATCCTAGCAGAAAGCTTTTCCACTCTGTCTGGCAAGGAAAACCTGCGCCAGCACAGAAAACATCTCCCATCGTGTTCTGGAAGTTGTACGGAGGTCTGCCAAGTGTTTGCATAAAGAAATGAAAAGTTGTCCAAAATAACTTCCTATCGAATGTTCATGTGATTGGAAAAGTCAGAAAAGTGGTAAGGTACTGTTTTCTATCAGTTGGCAAGCTGCGCACACAATCCCAGTGTTGTACAGCTTCCTTCTTCACCTTTCCGATGCTGCCGCTCTCTCCGGCTCCCGGAGCCGAAGAAGCGGCTTCTTCGCGCAAAGGCGATTGTACCGCTCACAGTGCTCTCTTAGCGCCGCTTCTGCCGAAAGAAGCCCGGGAGCGGTGCTTAGCTCCGGAGAGCCTCGTACCTTCGTCTTTAGCGTCTTTTGTGGTCTACATCCTAGCAGAAAGCTTTTCCACTCTGTCTGGCAAGGAAAACATGCGCCAGCGCAGAAAACATCTCCCATCGTGTTCTGGACGTTGCACGGAGGTCTGCCAAGTGTTTGCATAAAGAAATGAAAAGTTGTCCAAAATAACTTCCTATCTTATGTTCATGTGATTGGAAAAGTCAGAAAAGTGGTAAGGTACTGTTTTCTATCAGTTGGCAAGCTGCGCACACAATCCCAGTGTTGTACAGCTTCCTTCTTCACCTTTCCGATGCTGCCGCTCTCTCCGGCTCCCGGAGCCGAAGAAGCGGCTTCTTCGCGCAAAGACGCTTGTACCGCTCACAGTGCTCTCTTAGCGCGGCTTCTGCCGAAAGAAGCCCGGGAGCGGCGCTTAGCTCCGGAGAGCCTCGTACCTTTGTCTTTAGCGGCTTTTGTGGTCTACATCCTAGCAGAAAGCTTTTCCACTCTGTCTGGCAAGGAAAACCTGCGCCAGCACAGAAAACATCTCCCATCGTGTTCTGGACGTTGCACGGAGGTCTGCCAAGTGTTTGAAAGAAACAAAGAAAAGTTGTCCAAAACAGCTTCCAATCGAATATTCATGTGATTGGAAACGTCAGGAAAGTGTAAGGTACTGTTTTCTATCAGTTGGCAAGCTGCGCACACAATCCCAGTGTTGTACAGCTTCCTTCTTCACCTTTCCGATGCTGCCGCTCTCTCCGGCTCCCGGAGCCGAAGAAGCGGCTTCTTCGCGCAAAGACGATTGTACCGCTCACAGTGCTCTCTTAGCGCCGCTTCTGCCGAAAGAAGCCCGGGAGCGGTGCTTACCTCCGGAGAGCCTCGTACCTTCGTCTTTAGCGTCTTTTGTGGTCTACATCCTAGCAGAAAGCTTTTCCACTCTGTCTGGCAAGGAAAACATGCGCCAGCGCAGAAAACATCTCCCATCGTGTTCTGGACGTTGTAGGAAGGTCTGCCAAGTGTTTGAAAGAAACAAAGAAAAGTTGTCCAAAAGAGCTTCCAATCGAATATTCCTGTGATTGGAAATGTCAGGAAAGTGTAAGGTACTGTTTTCTATCAGTTGGCAAGCTGCGCACACAATCCCAGTGTTGTACAGCTTCCTTCTTCACCTTTCCGATGCTGCCGCTCTCTCCGGCTCCCGGAGCCGAAGAAGCGGCTTCTTCGCGCAAAGACGATTGTACCGCTCACAGTGCTCTCTTAGCGCGGCTTCTGCCGAAAGAAGCCCGGGAGCGGCGCTTAACTCCGGAGAGCATCGTCCCTTCATCTTTAGCGTCTTTTGTGGTCTACATCCTAGCAGAAAGCTTTTCCACTCTGTCTGGCAAGGAAAACCTGCGCCAGCACAGAAAACATCTCCCATCGTGTTCTGGACGTTGTACGGATGTCTGCCAAGTGTTTGAAAGAAACAAAGAAAAGTTGTCCAAAACAGCTTCCAATCGAATATTCATGTGATTGGAAACGTCAGGAAAATGGTTAGGTACTGTTTTCTATCAGTTGGCAAGCTGCGCACACAATCCCAGTGTTGTACAGCTTCCTTCTTCACCTTTCCGATGCTGCCGCTCTCTCCGGCTCCCGGAGCCGAAGAAGCGGCTTCTTCGCGCAAAGACGATTGTACCGCTCACAGTGCTCTCTTAGCGCCGCTTCTGCCGAAAGAAGCCCGGGAGCGGTGCTTAGCTCCGGAGAGCCTCGTACCTTCGTCTTTAGCGTCTTTTGTGGTCTACATCCTAGCAGAAAGCTTTTCCACTCAGTCTGGCAAGGAAAACATGCGGGAGCACAGAAAACATCTCCCATCGTGTTCTGGACGTTGTACGGAGGTCTGCCAAGTGTTTGAAAGAAACAAAGAAAAGTTGTCCAAAAGAGCTTCCAATCGAATATTCATGTGATTGGAAATGTCAGGAAAGTGTAAGGTACTGTTTTCTATCAGTTGGCAAGCTGCGCACACAATCCCAGTGTTGTACAGCTTCCTTCTTCACCTTTCCGATGCTGCCGCTCTCTCCGGCTCCCGGAGCCGAAGAAGCGGCTTCTTCGCGCAAAGACGATTGTACCGCTCACAGTGCTCTCTTAGCGCGGCTTCTGCCGAAAGAAGCCCGGGAGCGGCGCTTAGCTCCGGAGAGCATCGTACCTTCGTCTTTAGCGTCTTTTGTGGTCTACATCCTAGCAGAAAGCTTTTCCACTCTGTCTGGCAAGGAAAACCTGCGCCAGCACAGAAAACATCTCCCATCGTGTTCTGGACGTTGTACGGAGGTCTGCCAAGTGTTTGACAAGAAGAGAAGAAAAGTTGTCCAAAATAACTTCCTATCGAATGTTCATGTGATTGGAAAAGTCAGAAAAGTGGTAAGGTACTGTTTTCTATCAGTTGGCAAGCTGCGCACACAATCCCAGTGTTGTACAGCTTCCTTCTTCACCTTTCCGATGCTGCCGCTCTCTCCGGCTCCCGGAGCCGAAGAAGCGGCTTCTTCGCGCAAAGACGATTGTACCGCTCACAGTGCTCTCTTAGCGCCGCTTCTGCCGAAAGAAGCCCGGGAGCGGCGCTTAGCTCCGGAGAGCATCGTACCTTCGTCTTTAGCGTCTTTTGTGGTCTACATCCTAGCAGAAAGCTTTTCCACTCTGTCTGGCAAGGAAAACCTGCGCCAGCACAGAAAACATCTCCCATCGTGTTCTGGACGTTGCACGGAGGTCTGCCAAGTGTTTGAAAGAAACAAAGAAAAGTTGTCCAAAACAGCTTCCAATCGAAGATTCATGTGATTGGAAACGTCAGGAAAGTGTAAGGTACTGTTTTCTATCAGTTGGCAAGCTGCACACACAATCCCAGTGTTGTACAGCTTCCTTCTTCACCTTTCCGATGCTGCCGCTCTCTCCGGCTCCCGGAGCCGAAGAAGCGGCTTCTTTGCGCAAAGACGATTGTACCGCTCACAGTGCTCTCTTAGCGCCGCTTCTGCCGAAAGAAGCCCGGGAGCGGCGCTTAGCTCCGGAGAGCCTCGTACCTTCGTCTTTAGCGTCTTTTGTGGTCTACATCCTAGCAGAAAGCTTTTCCACTCTGTCTGGCAAGGAAAACATGCGCCAGCGCAGAAAACATCTCCCATCGTGTTCTGGACGTTGCACGGAGGTCTGCCAAGTGTTTGCATAAAGAAATGAAAAGTTGTCCAAAATAACTTCCTATCGAATGTTCACGTGATTGGAAAAGTCAGGAAAGTGGTAAGGTACTGTTTTCTATCAGTTGGCAAGCTGCGCACACAATCCCAGTGTTGTACAGCTTCCTTCTTCACTTTCCGATGCTGCCGCTCTCTCCGGCTCCCGGAGCCGAAGAAGCGGCTTCTTCGCGCAAAGGCGATTGTACCGCTCACAGTGCTCTCTTAGCGCCGCTTCTGCCGAAAGAAGCCCGGGAGCGGTGCTTAGCTCCGGAGAGCATCGTACCTTCGTCTTTAGCGTCTTTTGTGGTCTACATCCTAGCAGAAAGCTTTTCCACTCTGTCTGGCAAGGAAAACATGCGCCAGCGCAGAAAACATCTCCCATCGTGTTCTGGACGTTGTACGGAGGTCTGCCAAGTGTTTGAAAGAAACAAAGAAAAGTTGTCCAAAAGAGCTTCCAATCGAATATTCCTGTGATTGGAAATGTCAGGAAAGTGGTAAGGTACTGTTTTCTATCAGTTGGCAAGCTGCGCACACAATCCCAGTGTTGTACAGCTTCCTTCTTCACCTTTCCGATGCTGCCGCTCTCTCCGGCTCCCGGAGCCGAAGAAGCGGCTTCTTCGCGCAAAGACGATTGTACCGCTCACAGTGCTCTCTTAGCGCGGCTTCTGCCGAAAGAAGCCCGGGAGCGGCGCTTAACTCCGGAGAGCATCGTCCCTTCGTCTTTAGCGTCTTTTGTGGTCTACATCCTAGCAGAAAGCTTTTCCACTCTGTCTGGCTAGGAAAACATGCGCCAGCACAGAAAACATCTCCCATCGTGTTCTGGACGTTGTACGGAGGTCTGCCAAGTGTTTGAAAGAAACAAAGAAAAGTTGTCCAAAACAGCTTCCAATCGAATATTCATGTGATTGGAAACGTCAGGAAAGTGGTTAGGTACTGTTTTCTATCAGTTGGCAAGCTGCGCACACAATCCCAGTGTTGTACAGCTTCCTTCTTCACCTTTCCGATGCTGCCGCTCTCTCCGGCTCCCGGAGCCGAAGAAGCGGCTTCTTCGCGCAAAGACGATTGTACCGCTCACAGTGCTCTCTTAGCGCCGCTTCTGCCGAAAGAAGCCCGGGAGCGGTGCTTAGCTCCGGAGAGCCTCGTACCTTCGTCTTTAGCGTCTTTTGTGGTCTACATCCTAGCAGAAAGCTTTTCCACTCAGTCTGGCAAGGAAAACATGCGGGAGCACAGAAAACATCTCCCATCGTGTTCTGGACGTTGTACGGAGGTCTGCCAAGTGTTTGAAAGAAACAAAGAAAAGTTGTCCAAAAGAGCTTCCAATTGAATATTCCTGTGATTGGAAATGTCAGGAAAGTGTAAGGTACTGTTTTCTATCAGTTGGCAAGCTGCGCACACAATCCCAGTGTTGTACAGCTTCCTTCTTCACCTTTCCGATGCTGCCGCTCTCTCCGGCTTCCGGAGCCGAAGAAGCGGCTTCTTCGCGCAAAGACGATTGTACCGCTCACAGTGCTCTCTTAGCGCCGCTTCTGCCGAAAGAAGCCCGGGAGCGGCGCTTAGCTCCGGAGAGCATCGTACCTTCGTCTTTAGCGTCTTTTGTGGTCTACATCCTAGCAGAAAGCTTTTCCACTCTGTCTGGCAAGGAAAACCTGCGCCAGCACAGAAAACATCTCCCATCGTGTTCTGGACGTTGCACGGAGGTCTGCCAAGTGTTTGAAAGAAACAAAGAAAAGTTGTCCAAAACAGCTTCCAATCGAATATTCATGTGATTGGAAAAGTCAGGAAAGTGGTAAGGTACTGTTTTCTATCAGTTGGCAAGCTGCGCACACAATCCCAGTGTTGTGCAGCTTCCTTCTTCGCCTTTCCGATGCTGCCGCTCTCTCCGCCTCCCGGAGCCGAAGAAGCGGCTTCTTCGCGCAAAGACGATTGTACCGCTCACAGTGCTCTCTTAGCGCCGCTTCTGCCGAAAGAAGCCCGGGAGCGGTGCTTAGCTCCGGAGAGCCTCGTACCTTCGTCTTTAGCGTCTTTTGTGGTCTACATCCTAGCAGAAAGCTTTTCCACTCTGTCTGGCAAGGAAAACCTGCGCCAGCACAGAAAACATCTCCCATCGTGTTCTGGAAGTTGTACGGAGGTCTGCCAAGTGTTTGCATAAAGAAATGAAAAGTTGTCCAAAATAACTTCCTATCGAATGTTCATGTGATTGGAAAAGTCAGAAAAGTGGTAAGGTACTGTTTTCTATCAGTTGGCAAGCTGCGCACACAATCCCAGTGTTGTACAGCTTCCTTCTTCACCTTTCCGATGCTGCCGCTCTCTCCGGCTCCCGGAGCCGAAGAAGCGGCTTCTTCGCGCAAAGGCGATTGTACCGCTCACAGTGCTCTCTTAGCGCCGCTTCTGCCGAAAGAAGCCCGGGAGCGGTGCTTAGCTCCGGAGAGCCTCGTACCTTCGTCTTTAGCGTCTTTTGTGGTCTACATCCTAGCAGAAAGCTTTTCCACTCTGTCTGGCAAGGAAAACTTGCGCCAGCACAGAAAACATCTCCCATCGTGTTCTGGACGTTGCACGGAGGTCTGCCAAGTGTTTGCATAAAGAAATGAAAAGTTGTCCAAAATAACTTCCTATCTTATGTTCATGTGATTGGAAAAGTCAGAAAAGTGGTAAGGTACTGTTTTCTATCAGTTGGCAAGCTGCGCACACAATCCCAGTGTTGTACAGCTTCCTTCTTCACCTTTCCGATGCTGCCGCTCTCTCCGACTCCCGGAGCCGAAGAAGCGGCTTCTTCGCGCAAAGACGATTGTACCGCTCACAGTGCTCTCTTAGCGCGGCTTCTGCCGAAAGAAGCCCGGGAGCGGCGCTTAGCTCCGGAGAGCCTCGTACCTTTGTCTTTAGCGGCTTTTGTGGTCTACATCCTAGCAGAAAGCTTTTCCACTCTGTCTGGCAAGGAAAACCTGCGCCAGCACAGAAAACATCTCCCATCGTGTTCTGGACGTTGCACGGAGGTCTGCCAAGTGTTTGAAAGAAACAAAGAAAAGTTGTCCAAAACAGCTTCCAATCGAATATTCATGTGATTGGAAACGTCAGGAAAGTGTAAGGTACTGTTTTCTATCAGTTGGCAAGCTGCGCACACAATCCCAGTGTTGTACAGCTTCCTTCTTCACCTTTCCGATGCTGCCGCTCTCTCCGGCTCCCGGAGCCGAAGAAGCGGCTTCTTCGCGCAAAGACGATTGTACCGCTCACAGTGCTCTCTTAGCGCCGCTTCTGCCGAAAGAAGCCCGGGAGCGGTGCTTACCTCCGGAGAGCCTCGTACCTTCGTCTTTAGCGTCTTTTGTGGTCTACATCCTAGCAGAAAGCTTTTCCACTCTGTCTGGCAAGGAAAACATGCGCCAGCGCAGAAAACATCTCCCATCGTGTTCTGGACGTTGTAGGAAGGTCTGCCAAGTGTTTGAAAGAAACAAAGAAAAGTTGTCCAAAAGAGCTTCCAATCGAATATTCCTGTGATTGGAAATGTCAGGAAAGTGTAAGGTACTGTTTTCTATCAGTTGGCAAGCTGCGCACACAATCCCAGTGTTGTACAGCTTCCTTCTTCACCTTTCCGATGCTGCCGCTCTCTCCGCCTCCCGGAGCCGAAGAAGCGGCTTCTTCGCGCAAAGACGATTGTACCGCTCACAGTGCTCTCTTAGCGCGGCTTCTGCCGAAAGAAGCCCGGGAGCGGCGCTTAACTCCGGAGAGCATCGTCCCTTCATCTTTAGCGTCTTTTGTGGTCTACATCCTAGCAGAAAGCTTTTCCACTCTGTCTGGCAAGGAAAACCTGCGCCAGCACAGAAAACATCTCCCATCGTGTTCTGGACGTTGTACGGATGTCTGCCAAGTGTTTGAAAGAAACAAAGAAAAGTTGTCCAAAACAGCTTCCAATCGAATATTCATGTGATTGGAAACGTCAGGAAAATGGTTAGGTACTGTTTTCTATCAGTTGGCAAGCTGCGCACACAATCCCAGTGTTGTACAGCTTCCTTCTTCACCTTTCCGATGCTGCCGCTCTCTCCGGCTCCCGGAGCCGAAGAAGCGGCTTCTTCGCGCAAAGACGATTGTACCGCTCACAGTGCTCTCTTAGCGCCGCTTCTGCCGAAAGAAGCCCGGGAGCGGTGCTTAGCTCCGGAGAGCCTCGTACCTTCGTCTTTAGCGTCTTTTGTGGTCTACATCCTAGCAGAAAGCTTTTCCACTCAGTCTGGCAAGGAAAACATGCGGGAGCACAGAAAACATCTCCCATCGTGTTCTGGACGTTGTACGGAGGTCTGCCAAGTGTTTGAAAGAAACAAAGAAAAGTTGTCCAAAAGAGCTTCCAATCGAATATTCCTGTGATTGGAAATGTCAGGAAAGTGTAAGGTACTGTTTTCTATCAGTTGGCAAGCTGCGCACACAATCCCAGTGTTGTACAGCTTCCTTCTTCACCTTTCCGATGCTGCCGCTCTCTCCGGCTCCCGGAGCCGAAGAAGCGGCTTCTTCGCGCAAAGACGATTGTACCGCTCACAGTGCTCTCTTAGCGCGGCTTCTGCCGAAAGAAGCCCGGGAGCGGCGCTTAGCTCCGGAGAGCATCGTACCTTCGTCTTTAGCGTCTTTTGTGGTCTACATCCTAGCAGAAAGCTTTTCCACTCTGTCTGGCAAGGAAAACCTGCGCCAGCACAGAAAACATCTCCCATCGTGTTCTGGACGTTGTACGGAGGTCTGCCAAGTGTTTGACAAGAAGAGAAGAAAAGTTGTCCAAAATAACTTCCTATCGAATGTTCATGTGATTGGAAAAGTCAGAAAAGTGGTAAGGTACTGTTTTCTATCAGTTGGCAAGCTGCGCACACAATCCCAGTGTTGTACAGCTTCCTTCTTCACCTTTCCGATGCTGCCGCTCTCTCCGGCTCCCGGAGCCGAAGAAGCGGCTTCTTCGCGCAAAGACGATTGTACCGCTCACAGTGCTCTCTTAGCGCCGCTTCTGCCGAAAGAAGCCCGGGAGCGGCGCTTAGCTCCGGAGAGCATCGTACCTTCGTCTTTAGCGTCTTTTGTGGTCTACATCCTAGCAGAAAGCTTTTCCACTCTGTCTGGCAAGGAAAACCTGCGCCAGCACAGAAAACATCTCCCATCGTGTTCTGGACGTTGCACGGAGGTCTGCCAAGTGTTTGAAAGAAACAAAGAAAAGTTGTCCAAAACAGCTTCCAATCGAAGATTCATGTGATTGGAAACGTCAGGAAAGTGTAAGGTACTGTTTTCTATCAGTTGGCAAGCTGCGCACACAATCCCAGTGTTGTACAGCTTCCTTCTTCACCTTTCCGATGCTGCCGCTCTCTCCGGCTCCCGGAGCCGAAGAAGCGGCTTCTTTGCGCAAAGACGATTGTACCGCTCACAGTGCTCTCTTAGCGCCGCTTCTGCCGAAAGAAGCCCGGGAGCGGCGCTTAGCTCCGGAGAGCCTCGTACCTTCGTCTTTAGCGTCTTTTGTGGTCTACATCCTAGCAGAAAGCTTTTCCACTCTGTCTGGCAAGGAAAACATGCGCCAGCGCAGAAAACATCTCCCATCGTGTTCTGGACGTTGCACGGAGGTCTGCCAAGTGTTTGCATAAAGAAATGAAAAGTTGTCCAAAATAACTTCCT
This sequence comes from Ammospiza nelsoni, assembly GCF_027579445.1. Classification (NCBI taxonomy): domain Eukaryota; kingdom Metazoa; phylum Chordata; class Aves; order Passeriformes; family Passerellidae; genus Ammospiza; species Ammospiza nelsoni. The sequence continues at coordinate 19,302,349 of NC_080644.1, read as the reverse complement.
ATCGAATGTTCACGTGATTGGAAAAGTCAGGAAAGTGGTAAGGTACTGTTTTCTATCAGTTGGCAAGCTGCGCACACAATCCCAGTGTTGTACAGCTTCCTTCTTCACTTTCCGATGCTGCCGCTCTCTCCGGCTCCCGGAGCCGAAGAAGCGGCTTCTTCGCGCAAAGGCGATTGTACCGCTCACAGTGCTCTCTTAGCGCCGCTTCTGCCGAAAGAAGCCCGGGAGCGGTGCTTAGCTCCGGAGAGCATCGTACCTTCGTCTTTAGCGTCTTTTGTGGTCTACATCCTAGCAGAAAGCTTTTCCACTCTGTCTGGCAAGGAAAACATGCGCCAGCGCAGAAAACATCTCCCATCGTGTTCTGGACGTTGTACGGAGGTCTGCCAAGTGTTTGAAAGAAACAAAGAAAAGTTGTCCAAAAGAGCTTCCAATCGAATATTCCTGTGATTGGAAATGTCAGGAAAGTGGTAAGGTACTGTTTTCTATCAGTTGGCAAGCTGCGCACACAATCCCAGTGTTGTACAGCTTCCTTCTTCACCTTTCCGATGCTGCCGCTCTCTCCGGCTCCCGGAGCCGAAGAAGCGGCTTCTTCGCGCAAAGACGATTGTACCGCTCACAGTGCTCTCTTAGCGCGGCTTCTGCCGAAAGAAGCCCGGGAGCGGCGCTTAACTCCGGAGAGCATCGTCCCTTCGTCTTTAGCGTCTTTTGTGGTCTACATCCTAGCAGAAAGCTTTTCCACTCTGTCTGGCTAGGAAAACATGCGCCAGCACAGAAAACATCTCCCATCGTGTTCTGGACGTTGTACGGAGGTCTGCCAAGTGTTTGAAAGAAACAAAGAAAAGTTGTCCAAAACAGCTTCCAATCGAATATTCATGTGATTGGAAACGTCAGGAAAGTGGTTAGGTACTGTTTTCTATCAGTTGGCAAGCTGCGCACACAATCCCAGTGTTGTACAGCTTCCTTCTTCACCTTTCCGATGCTGCCGCTCTCTCCGGCTCCCGGAGCCGAAGAAGCGGCTTCTTCGCGCAAAGACGATTGTACCGCTCACAGTGCTCTCTTAGCGCCGCTTCTGCCGAAAGAAGCCCGGGAGCGGTGCTTAGCTCCGGAGAGCCTCGTACCTTCGTCTTTAGCGTCTTTTGTGGTCTACATCCTAGCAGAAAGCTTTTCCACTCAGTCTGGCAAGGAAAACATGCGGGAGCACAGAAAACATCTCCCATCGTGTTCTGGACGTTGTACGGAGGTCTGCCAAGTGTTTGAAAGAAACAAAGAAAAGTTGTCCAAAAGAGCTTCCAATTGAATATTCCTGTGATTGGAAATGTCAGGAAAGTGTAAGGTACTGTTTTCTATCAGTTGGCAAGCTGCGCACACAATCCCAGTGTTGTACAGCTTCCTTCTTCACCTTTCCGATGCTGCCGCTCTCTCCGGCTTCCGGAGCCGAAGAAGCGGCTTCTTCGCGCAAAGACGATTGTACCGCTCACAGTGCTCTCTTAGCGCCGCTTCTGCCGAAAGAAGCCCGGGAGCGGCGCTTAGCTCCGGAGAGCATCGTACCTTCGTCTTTAGCGTCTTTTGTGGTCTACATCCTAGCAGAAAGCTTTTCCACTCTGTCTGGCAAGGAAAACCTGCGCCAGCACAGAAAACATCTCCCATCGTGTTCTGGACGTTGCACGGAGGTCTGCCAAGTGTTTGAAAGAAACAAAGAAAAGTTGTCCAAAACAGCTTCCAATCGAATATTCATGTGATTGGAAAAGTCAGGAAAGTGGTAAGGTACTGTTTTCTATCAGTTGGCAAGCTGCGCACACAATCCCAGTGTTGTGCAGCTTCCTTCTTCAAATTTCCGATGCTGCCGCTCTCTCCGGCTCCCGGAGCCGAAGAAGCGGCTTCTTCGCGCAAAGGCGATTGTACCGCTCACAGTGCTCTCTTAGCGCCGCTTCTGCCGAAAGAAGCCCGGGAGCGGTGCTTAGCTCCGGAGAGCATCGTACCTTCGTCTTTAGCGTCTTTTGTGGTCTACATCCTAGCAGAAAGCTTTTCCACTCAGTCTGGCAAGGAAAACATGCGGGAGCACAGAAAACATCTCCCATCGTGTTCTGGACGTTGTACGGAGGTCTGCCAAGTGTTTGACAAGAAGAGAAGAAATGTTGTCCAAAACAGCTTCCAATCGAATATTCATGTGATTGGAAAAGTCAGGAAAGTGGTAAGGTACTGTTTTCTATCAGTTGGCAAGCTGCGCACACAATCCCAGTGTTGTACAGCTTCCTTCTTCACCTTTCCGATGCTGCCGCTCTCTCCGGCTCCCGGATCCGAAGAAGCGGCTTCTTCGCGCAAAGACGATTGTACCGCTCACGGTGCTCTCTTAGCGCCGCTTCTGCCGAAAGAAGCCCGGGAGCGGTGCTTAGCTCCGGAGAGCCTCGTACCTTCGTCTTTAGCGTCTTTTGTGGTCTACATCCTAGCAGAAAGCTTTTCCACTCTGTCTGGCAAGGAAAACTTGCGCCAGCACAGAAAACATCTCCCATCGTGTTCTGGACGTTGCACGGAGGTCTGCCAAGTGTTTGCATAAAGAAATGAAAAGTTGTCCAAAATAACTTCCTATCGAATGTTCATGTGATTGGAAAAGTCAGAAAAGTGGTAAGGTACTGTTTTCTATCAGTTGGCAAGCTGCGCACACAATCCCAGTGTTGTACAGCTTCCTTCTTCACCTTTCCGATGCTGCCGCTCTCTCCGGCTCCCGGAGCCGAAGAAGCGGCTTCTTCGCGCAAAGACGCTTGTACCGCTCACAGTGCTCTCTTAGCGCGGCTTCTGCCGAAAGAAGCCCGGGAGCGGCGCTTAGCTCCGGAGAGCCTCGTACCTTCGTCTTTAGCGTCTTTTGTGGTCTACATCCTAGCAGAAAGCTTTTCCACTCTGTCTGGCAAGGAAAACCTGCGCCAGCACAGAAAACATCTCCCATCGTGTTCTGGACGTTGCACGGAGGTCTGCCAAGTGTTTGAAAGAAACAAAGAAAAGTTGTCCAAAACAGCTTCCACTCGTATATTCATGTGATTGGAAACGTCAGGAAAGTGGTTAGGTACTGTTTTCTATCAGTTGGCAAGCTGCGCACACAATCCCAGTGTTGTACAGCTTCCTTCTTCACCTTTCCGATGCTGCCGCTCTCTCCGGCTCCCGGAGACGAAGAAGCGGCTTCTTCGCGCAAAGGCGATTGTACCGCTCACAGTGCTCTCTTAGCGCCGCTTCTGCCGAAAGAAGCCCGGGAGCGGTGCTTAGCTCCGGAGAGCCTCGTACCTTCGTCTTTAGCGTCTTTTGTGGTCTTCATCCTAGCAGAAAGCTTTTCCACTCTGTCTGGCAAGGAAAACATGCGCCAGCGCAGAAAACATCTCCCATCGTGTTCTGGACGTTGTACGGAGGTCTGCCAAGTGTTTGAAAGAAACAAAGAAAAGTTGTCCAAAAGAGCTTCCAATCGAATATTCCTGTGATTGGAAATGTCAGGAAAGTGTAAGGTACTGTTTTCTATCAGTTGGCAAGCTGCGCACACAATCCCAGTGTTGTACAGCTTCCTTCTTCACCTTTCCGATGCTGCCGCTCTCTCCGCCTCCCGGAGCCGAAGAAGCGGCTTCTTCGCGCAAAGACGATTGTACCGCTCACAGTGCTCTCTTAGCGCGGCTTCTGCCGAAAGAAGCCCGGGACCGGCGCTTAACTCCGGAGAGCATCGTCCCTTCGTCTTTAGCGTCTTTTGTGGTCTACATCCTAGCAGAAAGCTTTTCCACTCTGTCTGGCAAGGAAAACATGCGCCAGCACAGAAAACATCTCCCATCGTGTTCTGGACGTTGTACGGATGTCTGCCAAGTGTTTGAAAGAAACAAAGAAAAGTTGTCCAAAACAGCTTCCAATCGAATATTCATGTGATTGGAAACGTCAGGAAAGTGGTTAGGTACTGTTTTCTATCAGTTGGCAAGCTGCGCACACAATCCCAGTGTTGTACAGCTTCCTTCTTCACCTTTCCGATGCTGCCGCTCTCTCCGGCTCCCGGAGCCGAAGAAGCGGCTTCTTCGCGCAAAGACGATTGTACCGCTCACAGTGCTCTCTTAGCGCCGCTTCTGCCGAAAGAAGACCGGGAGCGGTGCTTAGCTCCGGAGAGCCTCGTACCTTCGTCTTTAGCGTCTTTTGTGGTCTACATCCTAGCAGAAAGCTTTTCCACTCAGTCTGGCAAGGAAAACATGCGGGAGCACAGAAAACATCTCCCATCGTGTTCTGGACGTTGTACGGAGGTCTGCCAAGTGTTTGAAAGAAACAAAGAAAAGTTGTCCAAAAGAGCTTCCAATTGAATATTCCTGTGATTGGAAATGTCAGGAAAGTGTAAGGTACTGTTTTCTATCAGTTGGCAAGCTGCGCACACAATCCCAGTGTTGTACAGCTTCCTTCTTCACCTTTCCGATGCTGCCGCTCTCTCCGGCTTCCGGAGCCGAAGAAGCGGCTTCTTCGCGCAAAGACGATTGTACCGCTCACAGTGCTCTCTTAGCGCCGCTTCTGCCGAAAGAAGCCCGGGAGCGGCGCTTAGCTCCGGAGAGCATCGTACCTTCGTCTTTAGCGTCTTTTGTGGTCTACATCCTAGCAGAAAGCTTTTCCACTCTGTCTGGCAAGGAAAACCTGCGCCAGCACAGAAAACATCTCCCATCGTGTTCTGGACGTTGCACGGAGGTCTGCCAAGTGTTTGAAAGAAACAAAGAAAAGTTGTCCAAAACAGCTTCCAATCGAATATTCATGTGATTGGAAAAGTCAGGAAAGTGGTAAGGTACTGTTTTCTATCAGTTGGCAAGCTGCGCACACAATCCCAGTGTTGTGCAGCTTCCTTCTTCACCTTTCCGATGCTGCCGCTCTCTCCGGCTCCCGGAGCCGAAGAAGCGGCTTCTTCGCGCAAAGGCGATTGTACCGCTCACAGTGCTCTCTTAGCGCCGCTTCTGCCGAAAGAAGCCCGGGAGCGGTGCTTAGCTCCGGAGAGCATCGTACCTTCGTCTTTAGCGTCTTTTGTGGTCTACATCCTAGCAGAAAGCTTTTCCACTCAGTCTGGCAAGGAAAACATGCGGGAGCACAGAAAACATCTCCCATCGTGTTCTGGACGTTGTACGGAGGTCTGCCAAGTGTTTGACAAGAAGAGAAGAAATGTTGTCCAAAACAGCTTCCAATCGAATATTCATGTGATTGGAAAAGTCAGGAAAGTGGTAAGGTACTGTTTTCTATCAGTTGGCAAGCTGCGCACACAATCCCAGTGTTGTACAGCTTCCTTCTTCACCTTTCCGATGCTGCCGCTCTCTCCGGCTCCCGGATCCGAAGAAGCGGCTTCTTCGCGCAAAGACGATTGTACCGCTCACGGTGCTCTCTTAGCGCCGCTTCTGCCGAAAGAAGCCCGGGAGCGGTGCTTAGCTCCGGAGAGCCTCGTACCTTCGTCTTTAGCGTCTTTTGTGGTCTACATCCTAGCAGAAAGCTTTTCCACTCTGTCTGGCAAGGAAAACTTGCGCCAGCACAGAAAACATCTCCCATCGTGTTCTGGACGTTGCACGGAGGTCTGCCAAGTGTTTGCATAAAGAAATGAAAAGTTGTCCAAAATAACTTCCTATCGAATGTTCATGTGATTGGAAAAGTCAGAAAAGTGGTAAGGTACTGTTTTCTATCAGTTGGCAAGCTGCGCACACAATCCCAGTGTTGTACAGCTTCCTTCTTCACCTTTCCGATGCTGCCGCTCTCTCCGGCTCCCGGAGCCGAAGAAGCGGCTTCTTCGCGCAAAGACGCTTGTACCGCTCACAGTGCTCTCTTAGCGCGGCTTCTGCCGAAAGAAGCCCGGGAGCGGCGCTTAGCTCCGGAGAGCCTCGTACCTTCGTCTTTAGCGTCTTTTGTGGTCTACATCCTAGCAGAAAGCTTTTCCACTCTGTCTGGCAAGGAAAACCTGCGCCAGCACAGAAAACATCTCCCATCGTGTTCTGGACGTTGCACGGAGGTCTGCCAAGTGTTTGAAAGAAACAAAGAAAAGTTGTCCAAAACAGCTTCCACTCGTATATTCATGTGATTGGAAACGTCAGGAAAGTGGTTAGGTACTGTTTTCTATCAGTTGGCAAGCTGCGCACACAATCCCAGTGTTGTACAGCTTCCTTCTTCACCTTTCCGATGCTGCCGCTCTCTCCGGCTCCCGGAGACGAAGAAGCGGCTTCTTCGCGCAAAGGCGATTGTACCGCTCACAGTGCTCTCTTAGCGCCGCTTCTGCCGAAAGAAGCCCGGGAGCGGTGCTTAGCTCCGGAGAGCCTCGTACCTTCGTCTTTAGCGTCTTTTGTGGTCTTCATCCTAGCAGAAAGCTTTTCCACTCTGTCTGGCAAGGAAAACATGCGCCAGCGCAGAAAACATCTCCCATCGTGTTCTGGACGTTGTACGGAGGTCTGCCAAGTGTTTGAAAGAAACAAAGAAAAGTTGTCCAAAAGAGCTTCCAATCGAATATTCCTGTGATTGGAAATGTCAGGAAAGTGTAAGGTACTGTTTTCTATCAGTTGGCAAGCTGCGCACACAATCCCAGTGTTGTACAGCTTCCTTCTTCACCTTTCCGATGCTGCCGCTCTCTCCGCCTCCCGGAGCCGAAGAAGCGGCTTCTTCGCGCAAAGACGATTGTACCGCTCACAGTGCTCTCTTAGCGCGGCTTCTGCCGAAAGAAGCCCGGGAGCGGTGCTTAGCTCCGGAGAGCCTCGTACCTTCGTCTTTAGCGTCTTTTGTGGTCTACATCCTAGCAGAAAGCTTTTCCACTCAGTCTGGCAAGGAAAACATGCGGGAGCACAGAAAACATCTCCCATCGTGTTCTGGACGTTGTACGGAGGTCTGCCAAGTGTTTGAAAGAAACAAAGAAAAGTTGTCCAAAACAGCTTCCAATCGAATATTCATGTGATTGGAAACGTCAGGAAAGTGTAAGGTACTGTTTTCTATCAGTTGGCAAGCTGCGCACACAATCCCAGTGTTGTACAGCTTCCTTCTTCACCTTTCCGATGCTGCCGCTCTCTCCGGATCCCGGAGCCGAAGAAGCGGCTTCTTCGCGCAAAGGCGATTGTACCGCTCACAGTGCTCTCTTAGCGCCGCTTCTGCCGAAAGAAGCCCGGGAGCGGTGCTTAGCTCCGGAGAGCCTCGTACCTTCGTCTTTAGCGTCTTTTGTGGTCTACATCCTAGCAGAAAGCTTTTCCACTCTGTCTGGCAAGGAAAACATGCGCCAGCACAGAAAACATCTCCCATCGTGTTCTGGACGTTGCACGGAGGTCTGCCAAGTGTTTGCATAAAGAAATGAAAAGTTGTCCAAAATAACTTCCTATCGAATGTTCATGTGATTGGAAAAGTCAGGAAAGTGGTAAGGTACTGTTTTCTATCAGTTGGCAAGCTGCGCACACAATCCCAGTGTTGTACAGCTTCCTTCTTCACCTTTCCGATGCTGCCGCTCTCTCCGGCTCCCGGAGCCGAAGAAGCGGCTTCTTCGCGCAAAGACGATTGTACCGCTCACAGTGCTCTCTTAGCGCCGCTTCTGCCGAAAGAAGCCTGGGAGCGGCGCTTAACTCGGGAGAGCATCGTACCTTCGTCTTTAGCGTCTTTTGTGGTCTACATCCTAGCAGAAAGCTTTTCCACTCTGTCTGGCAAGGAAAACATGCGCCAGCACAGAAAACATCTCCCATCGTGTTCTGGACGTTGCACGGAGGTCTGCCAAGTGTTTGAAAGAAACAAAGAAAAGTTGTCCAAAACAGCTTCCAATCGAATATTCATGTGATTGGAAAAGTCAGGAAAGTGGTAAGGTACTGTTTTCTATCAGTTGGCAAGCTGCGCACACAATCCCAGTGTTGTACAGCTTCCTTCTTCACCTTTCCGATGCTGCCGCTCTCTCCGGCTCCCGGAGCCGAAGAAGCGGCTTCTTCGCGCAAAGGCGATTGTACCGCTCACAGTGCTCTCTTAGCGCCGCTTCTGCCGAAAGAAGCCCGGGAGTGGTGCTTAGCTCCGGAGAGCATCGTACCTTCGTCTTTAGCGTCTTTTGTGGTCTACATCCTAGCAGAAAGCTTTTCCACTCAGTCTGGCAAGGAAAACATGCGGGAGCACAGAAAACATCTCCCATCGTGTTCTGGACGTTGTACGGAGGTCTGCCAAGTGTTTGACAAGAAGAGAAGAAATGTTGTCCAAAACAGCTTCCAATCGAATATTAATGTGATTGGAAAAGTCAGGAAAGTGGTAAGGTACTGTTTTCTATCAGTTGGCAAGCTGCGCACACAATCCCAGTGTTGTACAGCTTCCTTCTTCACCTTTCCGATGCTGCCGCTCTCTCCGGCTCCCGGAGCCGAAGAAGCGGCTTCTTCGCGCAAAGACGATTGTACCGCTCACAGTGCTCTCTTAGCGCCGCTTCTGCCGAAAGAAGCCCGGGAGCGGTGCTTAGCTCCGGAGAGCCTCGTACCTTCGTCTTTAGCGTCTTTTGTGGTCTACATCCTAGCAGAAAGCTTTTCCACTCTGTCTGGCAAGGAAAACTTGCGCCAGCACAGAAAACATCTCCCATCGTGTTCTGGACGTTGTACGGAGGTCTGCCAAGTGTTTGCATAAAGAAATGAAAAGTTGTCCAAAATAACTTCCTATCGAATGTTCATGTGATTGGAAAAGTCAGAAAAGTGGTAAGGTACTGTTTTCTATCAGTTGGCAAGCTGCGCACACAATCCCAGTGTTGTACAGCTTCCTTCTTCACCTTTCCGATGCTGCCGCTCTCTCCGGCTCCCGGAGCCGAAGAAGCGGCTTCTTCGCGCAAAGACGATTGTACCGCTCACAGTGCTCTCTTAGCGCCGCTTCTGCCGAAAGAAGCCCGGGAGCGGCGCTTAACTCCGGAGAGCATCGTCCCTTCGTCTTTAGCGTCTTTTGTGGTCTACATCCTAGCAGAAAGCTTTTCCACTCTGTCTGGCAAGGAAAACATGCGCCAGCACAGAAAACATCTCCCATCGTGTTCTGGACGTTGTACGGATGTCTGCCAAGTGTTTGAAAGAAACAAAGAAAAGTTGTCCAAAACAGCTTCCAATCGAATATTCATGTGATTGGAAACGTCAGGAAAGTGGTTAGGTACTGTTTTCTATCAGTTGGCAAGCTGCGCACACAATCCCAGTGTTGTACAGCTTCCTTCTTCACCTTTCCGATGCTGCCGCTCTCTCCGGCTCCCGGAGCCGAAGAAGCGGCTTCTTCGCGCAAAGACGATTGTACCGCTCACAGTGCTCTCTTAGCGCCGCTTCTGCCGAAAGAAGCCCGGGAGCAATGCTTAGCTCCGGAGAGCCTCGCACCTTCGTCTTTAGCGTCTTTTGTGGTCTACATCCTAGCAGAAAGCTTTTCCACTCAGTCTGGCAAGGAAAACATGCGGGAGCACAGAAAACATCTCCCATCCTGTTCTGGACGTTGTACGGAGGTCTGCCAAGTGTTTGAAAGAAACAAAGAAAAGTTGTCCAAAAGAGCTTCCAATCGAATATTCCTGTGATTGGAAATGTCAGGAAAGTGTAAGGTACTGTTTTCTATCAGTTGGCAAGCTGCGCACACAATCCCAGTGTTGTACAGCTTCCTTCTTCACATTTCCGATGCTGCCGCTCTCTCCGGCTCCCGGAGCCGAAGAAGCGGCTTCTTCGCGCAAAGACGATTGTACCGCTCACAGTGCTCTCTTAGCGCCGCTTCTGCCGAAAGAAGCCCGGGAGCGGCGCTTAGCTCCGGAGAGCATCGTACCTTCGTCTTTAGCGTCTTTTGTGGTCTACATCCTAGCAGAAAACTTTTCCACTCTGTCTGGCAAGGAAAACCTGCGCCAGCACAGAAAACATCTCCCATCGTGTTCTGGACGTTGTACGGAGGTCTGCCAAGTGTTTGACAAGAAGAGAAGAAAAGTTGTCCAAAATAACTTCCTATCGAATGTTCATGTGATTGGAAAAGTCAGAAAAGTGGTAAGGTACTGTTTTCTATCAGTTGGCAAGCTGCGCACACAATCCCAGTGTTGTACAGCTTCCTTCTTCACCTTTCCGATGCTGCCGCTCTCTCCGGCTCCCGGAGCCGAAGAAGCGGCTTCTTCGCGCAAAGGCGATTGTACCGCTCACAGTGCTCTCTTAGCGCCGCTTCTGCCGAAAGAAGCCCGGGAGCGGCGCTTAGCTCCGGAGAGCATCGTCCCTTCGTCTTTAGCGTCTTTTGTGGTCTACATCCTAGCAGAAAGCTTTTCCACTCTGTCTGGCAAGGAAAACATGCGCCAGCACAGAAAACATCTCCCATCGTGTTCTGGACGTTGTACGGATGTCTGCCAAGTGTTTGAAAGAAACAAAGAAAAGTTGTCCAAAACAGCTTCCAATCGAATATTCATGTGATTGGAAACGTCAGGACAGTGGTTAGGTACTGTTTTCTATCAGTTGGCAAGCTGCGCACACAATCCCAGTGTTGTACAGCTTCCTTCTTCACCTTTCCGATGCTGCCGCTCTCTCCGGCTCCCGGAGCCGAAGAAGCGGCTTCTTCGCGCAAAGACGATTGTACCGCTCACAGTGCTCTCTTAGCGCCGCTTCTGCCGAAAGAAGCCCGGGAGCGGTGCTTAGCTCCGGAGAGCCTCGTACCTTCGTCTTTAGCGTCTTTTGTGGTCTACATCCTAGCAGAAAGCTTTTCCACTCTGTCTGGCAAGGAAAACATGCGGGAGCACAGAAAACATCTCCCATCGTGTTCTGGACCTTGTACGGAGGTCTGCCAAGTGTTTGAAAGAAACAAAGAAAAGTTGTCCGAAAGAGCTTCCAATCGAATGTTCATGTGATTGGAAAAGTCAGGAAAGTGGTAAGGTACTGTTTTCTATCAGTTGGCAAGCTGCGCACACAATCCCAGTGTTGTACAGCTTCCTTCTTCACCTTTCCGATGCTGCCGCTCTCTCCGGCTCCCGGAGCCGAAGAAGCGGCTTCTTCGCGCAAAGACGATTGTACCGCTCACACTGCTCTCTTAGCGCCGCTTCTGCCGAAAGAAGCCCGGGAGCGGCGCTTAGCTCCGGAGAGCATCGTACCTTCGTCTTTAGCGTCTTTTGTGGTCTACATCCTAGCAGAAAGCTTTTCCACTCTGTCTGGCAAGGAAAACCTGCGCCAGCACAGAAAACATCTCCCATCGTGTTCTGGACGTTGCACGGAGGTCTGCCAAGTGTTTGAAAGAAACAAAGAAAAGTTGTCCAAAACAGCTTCCAATCGAAGATTCATGTGATTGGAAACGTCAGGAAAGTGTAAGGTACTGTTTTCTATCAGTTGGCAAGCTGCGCACACAATCCCAGTGTTGTACAGCTTCCTTCTTCACCTTTCCGATGCTGCCGCTCTCTCCGGCTCCCGGAGCCGAAGAAGCGGCTTCTTCGCGCAAAGGCGATTGTACCGCTCACAGTGCTCTCTTAGCGCCGCTTCTGCCGAAATAAGCCCGGGAGCGGTGCTTAGCTCCGGAGAGCCTCGTACCTTCGTCTTTAGCGTCTTTTGTGGTCTACATCCTAGCAGAAAGCTTTTCCACTCTGTCTGGCAAGGAAAACATGCGCCAGCGCAGAAAACATCTCCCATCGTGTTCTGGACGTTGCACGGAGGTCTGCCAAGTGTTTGCATAAAGAAATGAAAAGTTGTCCAAAATAACTTCCTATCGAATGTTCATGTGATTGGAAAAGTCAGGAAAGTGGTAAGGTACTGTTTTCTATCAGTTGGCAAGCTGCGCACACAATCCCAGTGTTGTACAGCTTCCTTCTTCACCTTTCCGATGCTGCCGCTCTCTCCGGCTCCCGGAGCCGAAGAAGCGGCTTCTTCGCGCAAAGGCGATTGTACCGCTCACAGTGCTCTCTTAGCGCCGCTTCTGCCGAAATAAGCCCGGGAGCGGTGCTTAGCTCCGGAGAGCCTCGTACCTTCGTCTTTAGCGTCTTTTGTGGTCTACATCCTAGCAGAAAGCTTTTCCACTCTGTCTGGCAAGGAAAACATGCGGGAGCACAGAAAACATCTCCCATCGTGTTCTGGACCTTGTACGGAGGTCTGCCAAGTGTTTGAAAGAAACAAAGAAAAGTTGTCCGAAAGAGCTTCCAATCGAATGTTCATGTGATTGGAAAAGTCAGGAAAGTGGTAAGGTACTGTTTTCTATCAGTTGGCAAGCTGCGCACACAATCCCAGTGTTGTACAGCTTCCTTCTTCACCTTTCCGATGCTGCCGCTCTCTCCGGCTCCCGGAGCCGAAGAAGCGGCTTCTTCGCGCAAAGACGATTGTACCGCTCACACTGCTCTCTTAGCGCCGCTTCTGCCGAAAGAAGCCCGGGAGCGGCGCTTAGCTCCGGAGAGCATCGTACCTTCGTCTTTAGCGTCTTTTGTGGTCTACATCCTAGCAGAAAGCTTTTCCACTCTGTCTGGCAAGGAAAACCTGCGCCAGCACAGAAAACATCTCCCATCGTGTTCTGGACGTTGCACGGAGGTCTGCCAAGTGTTTGAAAGAAACAAAGAAAAGTTGTCCAAAACAGCTTCCAATCGAAGATTCATGTGATTGGAAACGTCAGGAAAGTGTAAGGTACTGTTTTCTATCAGTTGGCAAGCTGCGCACACAATCCCAGTGTTGTACAGCTTCCTTCTTCACCTTTCCGATGCTGCCGCTCTCTCCGGCTCCCGGAGCTGAAGAAGCGGCTTCTTCGCGCAAAGGCGATTGTACCGCTCACAGTGCTCTCTTAGCGCCGCTTCTGCCGAAATAAGCCCGGGAGCGGTGCTTAGCTCCGGAGAGCCTCGTACCTTCGTCTTTAGCGTCTTTTGTGGTCTACATCCTAGCAGAAAGCTTTTCCACTCTGTCTGGCAAGGAAAACATGCGCCAGCGCAGAAAACATCTCCCATCGTGTTCTGGACGTTGCACGGAGGTCTGCCAAGTGTTTGCATAAAGAAATGAAAAGTTGTCCAAAATAACTTCCTATCGAATGTTCATGTGATTGGAAAAGTCAGGAAAGTGGTAAGGTACTGTTTTCTATCAGTTGGCAAGCTGCGCACACAATCCCAGTGTTGTACAGCTTCCTTCTTCACCTTTCCGATGCTGCCGCTCTCTCCGGCTCCCGGAGCCGAAGAAGCGGCTTCTTCGCGCAAAGGCGATTGTACCGCTCACAGTGCTCTCTTAGCGCCGCTTCTGCCGAAATAAGCCCGGGAGCGGTGCTTAGCTCCGGAGAGCCTCGTACCTTCGTCTTTAGCGTCTTTTGTGGTCTACATCCTAGCAGAAAGCTTTTCCACTCTGTCTGGCAAGGAAAACATGCGCCAGCGCAGAAAACATCTCCCATCGTGTTCTGGACGTTGCACGGAGGTCTGCCAAGTGTTTGCATAAAGAAATGAAAAGTTGTCCAAAATAACTTCCTATCGAATGTTCATGTGATTGGAAAAGTCAGGAAAGTGGTAAGGTACTGTTTTCTATCAGTTGGCAAGCTGCGCACACAATCCCAGTGTTGTACAGCTTCCTTCTTCACCTTTCCGATGCTGCCGCTCTCTCCGGCTCCCGGAGCCGAAGAAGCGGCTTCTTCGCGCAAAGACGATTGTACCGCTCACAGTGCTCTCTTAGCGCCGCTTCTGCCGAAAGAAGCCCGGGAGCGGCGCTTAGCTCCGGAGAGCATCGTACCTTCGTCTTTAGCGTCTTTTGTGGTCTACATCCTAGCAGAAAGCTTTTCCACTCTGTCTGGCAAGGAAAACATGCGCCAGCACAGAAAACATCTCCCATCGTGTTCTGGACGTTGCACGGAGGTCTGCCAAGTGTTTGAAAGTAACAAAGAAAAGTTGTCCAAAACAGCTTCCAATCGAATATTCATGTGATTGGAAAAGTCAGGAAAGTGGTAAGGTACTGTTTTCTATCAGTTGGCAAGCTGCGCACACAATCCCAGTGTTGTACAGCTTCCTTCTTCACCTTTCCGATGCTGCCGCTCTCTCCGGCTCCCGGAGCCGAAGAAGCGGCTTCTTCGCGCAAAGGCGATTGTACCGCTCACAGTGCTCTCTTAGCGCCGCTTCTGCCGAAAGAAGCCCGGGAGCGGTGCTTAGCTCCGGAGAGCATCGTACCTTCGTCTTTAGCATCTTTTGTGGTCTACATCCTAGCAGAAAGCTTTTCCACTCTGTCTGGCAAGGAAAACATGCGCCAGCACAGAAAACATCTCCCATCGTGTTCTGGACGTTGTACGGAGGTCTGCCAAGTGTTTGACAAGAAGAGAAGAAATGTTGTCCAAAATAACTTCCTATCGAATGTTCATGTGATTTGAAAAGTCAGGAAAGTGGTAAGGTACTGTTTTCTATCAGTTGGCAAGCTGCGCACACAATCCCAGTGTTGTACAGCTTCCTTCTTCACCTTTCCGATGCTGCCGCTCTCTCCGGCTCCCGGAGCCGAAGAAGCGGCTTCTTCGCGCAAAGACGATTGTACCGCTCACAGTGCTCTCTTAGCGCCGCTTCTGCCGAAAGAAGCCCGGGAGCGGTGCTTAGCTCCGGAGAGCATCGTACCTTCGTCTTTAGTGTCTTTTGTGGTCTACATCCTAGCAGAAAGCTTTTCCACTCTGTCTGGCAAGGAAAACCTGCGCCAGCGCAGAAAACATCTCCCATCGTGTTCTGGACGTTGCATGGAGGTCTGCCAAGTGTTTGCATAAAGAAATGAAAAGTTGTCCAAAATAACTTCCTATCGAATGTTCATGTGATTGGAAAAGTCAGGAAAGTGGTAAGGTACTGTTTTCCATCAGTTGGCAAGCTGCGCACACAATCCCAGTGTTGTACAGCTTCCTTCTTCACCTTTCCGATGCTGCCGCTCTCTCCGGCTCCCGGAGCCGAAGAAGCGGCTTCTTCGCGCAAAGACGATTGTACCGCTCACAGTGCTCTCTTAGCGCCGCTTCTGCCGAAAGAAGCCCGGGAGCGGCGCTTAGCTCCGGAGAGCATCGTCCCTTCGTCTTTAGCGTCTTTTGTGGTCTACATCCTAGCAGAAAGCTTTTCCACTCTGTCTGGTAAGGAAAACCTGCGCCAGCACAGAAAACATCTCCCATCGTGTTCTGGACGTTGCACGGAGGTCTGCCAAGTGTTTGAAAGAAACAAAGAAAAGTTGTCCAAAACAGCTTCCAATCGAATATTCATGTGATTGGAAAAGTCAGGAAAGTGGTAAGGTACTGTTTTCTATCAGTTGGCAAGCTGCGCACACAATCCCAGTGTTGTACAGCTTCCTTCTTCACCTTTCCGATGCTGCCGCTCTCTCCGGCTCCCGGAGCCGAAGAAGTGGCTTCTTCGCGCAAAGGCGATTGTACCGCTCACAGTGCTCTCTTAGCGCCGCTTCTGCCGAAAGAAGCCCGGGAGCGGTGCTTAGCTCCGGAGAGCCTCGTACCTTCGTCTTTAGCGTCTTTTGTGGTCTACATCCTAGCAGAAAGCTTTTCCACTCTGTCTGGCAAGGAAAACATGCGGGAGCACAGAAAACATCTCCCATCGTGTTCTGGACCTTGTACGGAGGTCTGCCAAGTGTTTGAAAGAAACAAAGAAAAGTTGTCCAAAAGAGCTTCCAATCGAATGTTCATGTGATTGGAAAAGTCAGAAAAGTGGTAAGGTACTGTTTTCTATCAGTTGGCAAGCTGCGCACACAATCCCAGTGTTGTACAGCTTCCTTCTTCACCTTTCCGATGCTGCCGCTCTCTCCGGCTCCCGGAGCCGAAGAAGCGGCTTCTTCGCGCAAAGACGATTGTGCCGCTCACACTGCTCTCTTAGCGCCGCTTCTGCCGAAAGAAGCCCGGGAGCGGCGCTTAGCTCCGGAGAGCATCGTACCTTCGTCTTTAGCGTCTTTTGTGGTCTACATCCTAGCAGAAAGCTTTTCCACTCTGTCTGGCAAGGAAAACCTGCGCCAGCACAGAAAACATCTCCCATCGTGTTCTGGACGTTGCACGGAGGTCTGCCAAGTGTTTGAAAGAAACAAAGAAAAGTTGTCCAAAACAGCTTCCAATCGAAGATTCATGTGATTGGAAACGTCAGGAAAGTGTAAGGTACTGTTTTCTATCAGTTGGCAAGCTGCGCACACAATCCCAGTGTTGTACAGCTTCCTTCTTCACCTTTCCGATGCTGCCGCTCTCTCCGGCTCCCGGAGCCGAAGAAGCGGCTTCTTCGCGCAAAGGCGATTGTACCGCTCACAGTGCTCTCTTAGCGCCGCTTCTGCCGAAATAAGCCCGGGAGCGGTGCTTAGCTCCGGAGAGCCTCGTACCTTCGTCTTTAGCGTCTTTTGTGGTCTACATCCTAGCAGAAAGCTTTTCCACTCTGTCTGGCAAGGAAAACATGCGCCAGCGCAGAAAACATCTCCCATCGTGTTCTGGACGTTGCACGGAGGTCTGCCAAGTGTTTGCATAAAGAAATGAAAAGTTGTCCAAAATAACTTCCTATCGAATGTTCATGTGATTGGAAAAGTCAGGAAAGTGGTAAGGTACTGTTTTCTATCAGTTGGCTAGCTGCGCACACAATCCCAGTGTTGTACAGCTTCCTTCTTCACCTTTCCGATGCTGCCGCTCTCTCCGGCTCCCGGAGCCGAAGAAGCGGCTTCTTCGCGCAAAGGCGATTGTACCGCTCACAGTGCTCTCTTAGCGCCGCTTCTGCCGAAAGAAGCCCGGGAGCGGTGCTTAGCTCCGGAGAGCCTCGTACCTTCGTCTTTAGCGTCTTTTGTGGTCTACATCCTAGCAGAAAGCTTTTCCACTCTGTCTGGCAAGGAAAACATGCGCCAGCGCAGAAAACATCTCCCATCGTGTTCTGGACGTTGCACGGAGGTCTGCCAAGTGTTTGCATAAAGAAATGAAAAGTTGTCCAAAATAACTTCCTATCGAATGTTCATGTGATTGGAAAAGTCAGGAAAGTGGTAAGGTACTGTTTTCTATCAGTTGGCAAGCTGCGCACACAATCCCAGTGTTGTACAGCTTCCTTCTTCACCTTTCCGATGCTGCCGCTCTCTCCGGCTCCCGGAGCCGAAGAAGCGGCTTCTTCGCGCAAAGACGATTGTACCGCTCACAGTGCTCTCTTAGCGCCGCTTCTGCCGAAAGAAGCCCGGGAGCGGCGCTTAGCTCCGGAGAGCATCGTACCTTCGTCTTTAGCGTCTTTTGTGGTCTACATCCTAGCAGAAAGCTTTTCCACTCTGTCTGGCAAGGAAAACATGCGCCAGCACAGAAAACATCTCCCATCGTGTTCTGGACGTTGCACGGAGGTCTGCCAAGTGTTTGAAAGTAACAAAGAAAAGTTGTCCAAAACAGCTTCCAATCGAATATTCATGTGATTGGAAAAGTCAGGAAAGTGGTAAGGTACTGTTTTCTATCAGTTGGCAAGCTGCGCACACAATCCCAGTGTTGTACAGCTTCCTTCTTCACCTTTCCGATGCTGCCGCTCTCTCCGGCTCCCGGAGCCGAAGAAGCGGCTTCTTCGCGCAAAGGCGATTGTACCGCTCACAGTGCTCTCTTAGCGCCGCTTCTGCCGAAAGAAGCCCGGGAGCGGTGCTTAGCTCCGGAGAGCATCGTACCTTCGTCTTTAGCGTCTTTTGTGGTCTACATCCTAGCAGAAAGCTTTTCCACTCTGTCTGGCAAGGAAAACATGCGCCAGCACAGAAAACATCTCCCATCGTGTTCTGGACGTTGTACGGAGGTCTGCCAAGTGTTTGACAAGAAGAGAAGAAATGTTGTCCAAAATAACTTCCTATCGAATGTTCATGTGATTTGAAAAGTCAGGAAAGTGGTAAGGTACTGTTTTCTATCAGTTGGCAAGCTGCGCACACAATCCCAGTGTTGTACAGCTTCCTTCTTCACCTTTCCGATGCTGCCGCTCTCTCCGGCTCCCGGAGCCGAAGAAGCGGCTTCTTCGCGCAAAGACGATTGTACCGCTCACAGTGCTCTCTTAGCGCCGCTTCTGCCGAAAGAAGCCCGGGAGCGGTGCTTAGCTCCGGAGAGCCTCGTACCTTCGTCTTTAGTGTCTTTTGTGGTCTACATCCTAGCAGAAAGCTTTTCCACTCTGTCTGGCAAGGAAAACCTGCGCCAGCGCAGAAAACATCTCCCATCGTGTTCTGGACGTTGCATGGAGGTCTGCCAAGTGTTTGCATAAAGAAATGAAAAGTTGTCCAAAATAACTTCCTATCGAATGTTCATGTGATTGGAAAAGTCAGGAAAGTGGTAAGGTACTGTTTTCCATCAGTTGGCAAGCTGCGCACACAATCCCAGTGTTGTACAGCTTCCTTCTTCACCTTTCCGATGCTGCCGCTCTCTCCGGCTCCCGGAGCCGAAGAAGCGGCTTCTTCGCGCAAAGACGATTGTACCGCTCACAGTGCTCTCTTAGCGCCGCTTCTGCCGAAAGAAGCCCGGGAGCGGCGCTTAGCTCCGGAGAGCATCGTCCCTTCGTCTTTAGCGTCTTTTGTGGTCTACATCCTAGCAGAAAGCTTTTCCACTCTGTCTGGTAAGGAAAACCTGCGCCAGCACAGAAAACATCTCCCATCGTGTTCTGGACGTTGCACGGAGGTCTGCCAAGTGTTTGAAAGAAACAAAGAAAAGTTGTCCAAAACAGCTTCCAATCGAATATTCATGTGATTGGAAAAGTCAGGAAAGTGGTAAGGTACTGTTTTCTATCAGTTGGCAAGCTGCGCACACAATCCCAGTGTTGTACAGCTTCCTTCTTCACCTTTCCGATGCTGCCGCTCTCTCCGGCTCCCGGAGCCGAAGAAGCGGCTTCTTCGCGCAAAGGCGATTGTACCGCTCACAGTGCTCTCTTAGCGCCGCTTCTGCCGAAAGAAGCCCGGGAGCGGTGCTTAGCTCCGGAGAGCATCGTCCCTTCGTCTTTAGTGTCTTTTGTGGTCTACATCCTAGCAGAAAGCTTTTCCACTCTGTCTGGCAAGGAAAACATGCGCCAGCACAGAAAACATCTCCCATCGTGTTCTGGACGTTGTACGGAGGTCTGCCAAGTGTTTGACAAGAAGAGAAGAAATGTTGTCCAAAACAGCTTCCAATCGAATATTCATGTGATTGGAAACGTCAGGAAAGTGGTTAGGTACTGTTTTCTATCAGTTGGCAAGCTGCGCACACAATCCCAGTGTTGTACAGCTTCCTTCTTCACCTTTCCGATGCTGCCGCTCTCTCCGGCTCCCGGAGCCGAAGAAGCGGCTTCTTCGCGCAAAGACGATTGTACCGCTCACAGTGCTCTCTTAGCGCCGCTTCTGCCGAAAGAAGCCCGGGAGCGGCGCTTAACTCCGGAGAGCATCGTCCCTTCGTCTTTAGCGTCTTTTGTGGTCTACATCCTAGCAGAAAGCTTTTCCACTCTGTCAGGCAAGGAAAACATGCGGGAGCACAGAAAACATCTCCCATCGTGTTCTGGACGTTGCACGGAGGTCTGCCAAGTGTTTGCATAAAGGAAAGAAAAGTTGTCCAAAATACCTTCCTATCGAATATTCCTGTGATTGGAAAAGTCAGGAAAGTGGTAAGGTACTGTTTTCTATCAGTTGGCAAGCTGCGCACACAATCCCAGTGTTGTACAGCTTCCTTCTTCACCTTTCCGATGCTGCCGCTCTCTCCGGCTCCCGGAGCCGAAGAAGCGGCTTCTTCGCGCAAAGACGATTGTACCGCTCACAGTGCTCTCTTAGCGCCGCTTCTGCCGAAAGAAGCCCGGGAGCGGCGCTTAGCTCCGGAGAGCATCGTACCTTCGTCTTTAGCGTCTTTTGTGGTCTACATCCTAGCAGAAAGCTTTTCCACTCTGTCTGGCAAGGAAAACATGCGGGAGCACAGAAAACATCTCCCATCGTGTTCTGGACGTTGTACGGAGGTCTGCCAAGTGTTTGAAAGAAACAAAGAAAAGTTGTCCAAAACAGCTTCCAATCGAATATTCATGTGATTGGAAAAGTCAGGAAAGTGGTAAGGTACTGTTTTCTATCAGTTGGCAAGCTGCGCACACAATCCCAGTGTTGTACAGCTTCCTTCTTCACCTTTCCGATGCTGCCGCTCTCTCCGGCTCCCGGAGCCGTAGAAGCGGCTTCTTCGCGCAAAGACGATTGTACCGCTCACAGTGCTCTCTTAGCGCCGCTTCTGCCGAAAGAAGCCCGGGAGCGGTGCTTAGCTCCGGAGAGCCTCGTACCTTCGTCTTTAGCGTCTTTTGTGGTCTTCATCCTAGCAGAAAGCTTTTCCACTCTGTCTGGCAAGGAAAACATGCGCCAGCGCAGAAAACATCTCCCATCGTGTTCTGGACGTTGTACGGAGGTCTGCCAAGTGTTTGAAAGAAACAAAGAAAAGTTGTCCAAAAGAGCTTCCAATCGAATATTCCTGTGATTGGAAATGTCAGGAAAGTGTAAGGTACTGTTTTCTATCAGTTGGCTAGCTGCGCACACAATCCCAGTGTTGTACAGCTTCCTTCTTCACCTTTCCGATGCTGCCGCTCTCTCCGGCTCCCGGAGCCGAAGAAGCGGCTTCTTCGCGCAAAGACGATTGTACCGCTCACAGTGCTCTCTTAGCGCCGCTTCTGCCGAAAGAAGCCCGGGAGCGGCGCTTAGCTCCGGAGAGCATCGTACCTTCGTCTTTAGCGTCTTTTGTGGTCTACATCCTAGCAGAAAGCTTTTCCACTCTGTCTGGCAAGGAAAACATGCGCCAGCGCAGAAAACATCTCCCATCATGTTCTGGACGTTGCACGGAGGTCTGCCAAGTGTTTGCATAAAGAAATGAAAAGTTGTCCAAAATAACTTCCTATCGAATGTTCATGTGATTGGAAAAGTCAGGAAAGTGGTAAGGTACTGTTTTCTATCAGTTGGCAAGCTGCGCACACAATCCCAGTGTTGTACAGCTTCCTTCTTCACCTTTCCGATGCTGCCGCTCTCTCCAACTCCCGGAGCCGAAGAAGCGGCTTCTTCGCGCAAAGACGATTGTACCGCTCACAGTGCTCTCTTAGCGCCGCTTCTGCCGAAAGAAGCCCGGGAGCGGTGCTTAGCTCCGGAGAGCATCGTCCCTTCGTCTTTAGCGTCTTTTGTGGTCTACATCCTAGCAGAAAGCTTTTCCACTCTGTCTGGCAAGGAAAACCTGCGCCAGCACAGAAAACATCTCCCATCGTGTTCTGGACGTTGTACGGAGGTCTGCCAAGTGTTTGAAAGAAACAAAGAAAAGTTGTCCAAAACAGCTTCCAATCGAATATTCATGTGATTGGAAACGTCAGGAAAGTGGTTAGGTACTGTTTTCTATCAGTTGGCAAGCTGCGCACACAATCCCAGTGTTGTACAGCTTCCTTCTTCACCTTTCCGATGCTGCCGCTCTCTCCGGCTCCCGGAGCCGTAGAAGCGGCTTCTTCGCGCAAAGACGATTGTACCGCTCACAGTGCTCTCTTAGCGCGGCTTGTGCCGAAAGAAGCCCGGGAGCGGCGCTTAGCTCCGGAGAGCCTCGTACCTTCGTCTTTAGCGTCTTTTGTGGTCTACATCCTAGCAGAAAGCTTTTCCACTCTGTCTGGCAAGGAAAACCTTCGCCAGCGCAGAAAACATCTCCCATCGTGTTCTGGACGTTGTACAAAGGTCTGCCAAGTGTTTGCATAAAGAAATGAAAAGTTGTCCAAAATAACTTCCTATCGAATGTTCATGTGATTGGAAACGTCAGGAAAGTGGTAAGGTACTGTTTTCTATCAGTTGGCAAGCTGCGCACACAATCCCAGTGTTGTACAGCTTCCTTCTTCACCTTTCCGATGCTGCCGCTCTCTCCGGCTCCCGGAGCCGAAGAAGCGGCTTCTTCGCGCAAAGACGATTGTACCGCTCACAGTGCTCTCTTAGCGCCGCTTCTGCCGAAAGAAGCCCGGGAGCGGCGCTTAGCTCCGGAGAGCCTCGTACCTTCGTCTTTAGCGTCTTTTGTGGTCTACATCCTAGCAGAAAGCTTTTCCACTCTGTCTGGCAAGGAAAACCTGCGCCAGCACAGAAAACATCTCCCATCGTGTTCTGGACGTTGCACGGAGGTCTGCCAAGTGTTTGAAAGAAACAAAGAAAAGTTGTCCAAAACAGCTTCCAATCGAAGATTCATGTGATTGGAAACGTCAGGAAAGTGTTTAGGTACTGTTTTCTATCAGTTGGCAAGCTGCGCACACAATCCCAGTGTTGTACAGCTTCCTTCTTCACCTTTCCGATGCTGCCGCTCTCTCCGGCTCCCGGAGCCGAAGAAGCGGCTTCTTCGCGCAAAGACGATTGTACCGCTCACAGTGCTCTCTTAGCGCCGCTTCTGCCGAAAGAAGCCCGGGAGCGGCGCTTAACTCCGGAGAGCATCGTCCCTTCGTCTTTAGCGTCTTTTGTGGTCTACATCCTAGCAGAAAGCTTTTCCACTCTGTCTGGCAAGGAAAACATGCGCCAGCACAGAAAACATCTCCCATCGTGTTCTGGACGTTGCACGGAGGTCTGCCAAGTGTTTGCATAAAGAAATGAAAAGTTGTCCAAAATAACTTCCTATCGAATGTTCATGTGATTGGAAAAGTCAGGAAAGTGGTAAGGTACTGTTTTCTATCAGTTGGCAAGCTGCGCACACAATCCCAGTGTTGTACAGCTTCCTTCTTCACCTTTCCGATGCTGCCGCTCTCTCCGACTCCCGGAGCCGAAGAAGCGGCTTCTTCGCGCAAAGACGATTGTACCGCTCACAGTGCTCTCTTAGCGCGGCTTCTGCCGAAAGAAGCCCGGGAGCGGCGCTTAGCTCCGGAGAGCCTCGTACCTTCGTCTTTAGCGTCTTTTGTGGTCTACATCCTAGCAGAAAGCTTTTCCACTCTGTCTGGCAAGGAAAACCTGCGCCAGCACAGAAAACATCTCCCATCGTGTTCTGGACGTTGCACGGAGGTCTGCCAAGTGTTTGAAAGAAACAAAGAAAAGTTGTCCAAAACAGCTTCCAATCGAAGATTCATGTGATTGGAAACGTCAGGAAAGTGTAAGGTACTGTTTTCTATCAGTTGGCAAGCTGCGCACACAATCCCAGTGTTGTACAGCTTCCTTCTTCACCTTTCCGATGCTGCCGCTCTCTCCGGCTCCCGGAGCCGAAGAAGCGGCTTCTTCGCGCAAAGACGATTGTACCGCTCACAGTGCTCTCTTAGCGCCGCTTCTGCCGAAAGAAGCCCGGGAGCGGCGCTTAACTCCGGAGAGCATCGTCCCTTCGTCTTTAGCGTCTTTTGTGGTCTACATCCTAGCAGAAAGCTTTTCCACTCTGTCTGGCAAGGAAAACATGCGCCAGCACAGAAAACATCTCCCATCGTGTTCTGGACGTTGCACGGAGGTCTGCCAAGTGTTTGCATAAAGGAAAGAAAAGTTGTCCAAAATAACTTCCTATCGAATGTTCATGTGATTGGAAAAGTCAGGAAAGTGGTAAGGTACTGTTTTCTATCAGTTGGCAAGCTGCGCACACAATCCCAGTGTTGTACAGCTTCCTTCTTCACCTTTCCGATGCTGCCGCTCTCTCCGGCTCCCGGAGCCGAAGAAGCGGCTTCTTCGCGCAAAGACGATTGTACCGCTCACAGTGCTCTCTTAGCGCCGCTTCTGCCGAAAGAAGCCCGGGAGCGGCGCTTAGCTCCGGAGAGCATCGTACCTTCGTCTTTAGCGTCTTTTGTGGTCTACATCCTAGCAGAAAGCTTTTCCACTCTGTCTGGCAAGGAAAACATGCGCCAGCACAGAAAACATCTCCCATCGTGTTCTGGACGTTGCACGGAGTTCTGCCAAGTGTTTGAATGAAACAAAGAAAAGTTGTCCAAAACAGCTTCCAATCGAATATTCATGTGATTGGAAAAGTCAGGAAAGTGGTAAGGTACTGTTTTCTATCAGTTGGCAAGCTGCGCACACAATCCCAGTGTTGTACAGCTTCCTTCTTCACCTTTCCGATGCTGCCGCTCTCTCCGGCTCCCGGAGCCGAAGAAGCGGCTTCTTCGCGCAAAGGCGATTGTACCGCTCACAGTGCTCTCTTAGCGCCGCTTCTGCCGAAAGAAGCCGGGGAGCGGTGCTTAGCTCCGGAGAGCATCGTACCTTCGTCTTTAGCGTCTTTTGTGGTCTACATCCTAGCAGAAAGCTTTTCCACTCTGTCTGGCAAGGAAAACATGCGCCAGCACAGAAAACATCTCCCATCGTGTTCTGGACGTTGTATGGAGGTCTGCCAAGTGTTTGACAAGAAGAGAAGGAATGTTGTCCAAAACAGCTTCCAATCGAATATTCATGTGATTGGAAAAGTCAGGAAAGTTGTAAGGTACTGTTTTCTATCAGTTGGCAAGCTGCGCACACAATCCCAGTGTTGTACAGCTTCCTTCTTCACCTTTCCGATGCTGCCGCTCTCTCCGGCTCCCGGAGCCGAAGAAGCGGCTTCTTCGCGCAAAGGCGATTGTACCGCTCACAGTGCTCTCTTAGCGCCGCTTCTGCCGAAAGAAGCCCGGGAGCGGTGCTTAGCTCCGCAGAGCCTCGTACCTTCGTCTTTAGCGTCTTTTGTGGTCTACATCCTAGCAGAAAGCTTTTCCACTCTGTCTGGCAAGGAAAACATGCGCCAGCGCAGAAAACATCTCCCATCGTGTTCTGGACGTTGCACGGAGGTCTGCCAAGTGTTTGCATAAAGAAATGAAAAGTTTTCCAAACTAATTTCCTATCGAATGTTCATGTGATTGGAAAAGTCAGGAAAGTCGTAAGGTACTGTTTTCTATCAGTTGGCAAGCTGCGCACACAATCCCAGTGTTGTACAGCTTCCTTCTTCACCTTTCCGATGCTGCCGCTCTCTCCAACTCTCGGAGCCGAAGAAGCGGCTTCTTCGCGCAAAGACGATTGTACCGCTCACAGTGCTCTCTTAGCGCGGCTTCTGCCGAAAGAAGCCCGGGAGCGGTGCTTAGCTCCGGAGAGCATCGTCCCTTCGTCTTTAGCGTCTTTTGTGGTCTACATCCTAGCAGAAAGCTTTTCCACTCTGTCTGGCAAGGAAAACCTGCGCCAGCACAGAAAACATCTCCCATCGTGTTCTGGATGTTGTACGGAGGTCTGCCAAGTGTTTGAAAGAAACAAAGAAAAGTTGTCCAAAACAGCTTCCAATCGAATATTCATGTGATTGGAAACGTCAGGAAAGTGGTTAGGTACTGTTTTCTATCAGTTGGCAAGCTGCGCACACAATCCCAGTGTTGTACAGCTTCCTTCTTCACTTTTCCGATGCTGCCGCTCTCTCCGGCTCCCGGAGCCGTAGAAGCAGCTTCTTCGCGCAAAGACGATTGTACCGCTCACAGTGCTCTCTTAGCGCGGCTTGTGCCGAAAGAAGCCCGGGAGCGGCGCTTACCTCCGGAGAGCATCGTACCTTCGTCTTTAGCGTCTTTTGTGGTCTACATCCTAGCAGAAAGCTTTTCCACTCTGTCTGGCAAGGAAAACCTGCGCCAGCGCAGAAAACATCTCCCATCGTGTTCTGGACGTTGTACGGAGGTCTGCCAAGTGTTTGCATAAAGAAATGAAAAGTTGTCCAAAATAACTTCCTATCGAATGTTCATGTGATTGGAAACGTCAGGAAAGTGGTAAGGTACTGTTTTCTATCAGTTGGCAAGCTGCGCACACAATCCCAGTGTTGTACAGCTTCCTTCTTCACCTTTCCGATGCTGCCGCTCTCTCCGGCTCCCGGAGCCGAAGAAGCGGCTTCTTCGCGCAAAGACGATTGTACCGCTCACAGTGCTCTCTTAGCGCCGCTTCTGCCGAAAGAAGCCCGGGAGCGGCGCTTAACTCCGGAGAGCATCGTCCCTTCGTCTTTAGCGTCTTTTGTGGTCTACATCCTAGCAGAAAGCTTTTCCACTCTGTCTGGCAAGGAAAACATGCGCCAGCACAGAAAACATCTCCCATCGTGTTCTGGACGTTGTACGGAGGTCTGCCAAGTGTTTGACAAGAAGAGAAGGAATGTTGTCCAAAACAGCTTCCAATCGAATATTCATGTTATTGGAAAAGTCAGGAAAGTTGTAAGGTACTGTTTTCTATCAGTTGGCAAGCTGCGCACACAATCCCAGTGTTGTACAGCTTCCTTCTTCACCTTTCCGATGCTGCCGCTCTCTCCGGCTCCCGGAGCCGAAGAAGCGGCTTCTTCGGGCAAAGGCGATTGTACCGCTCACAGTGCTCTCTTAGCGCCGCTTCTGCCGAAAGAAGCCCGGGAGCGGTGCTTAGCTCCGGAGAGCCTCGTACCTTCGTCTTTAGCGTCTTTTGTGGTCTACATCCTAGCAGAAAGCTTTTCCACTCTGTCTGGCAAGGAAAACATGCGCCAGCGCAGAAAACATCTCCCATCGTGTTCTGGACGTTGCACGGAGGTCTGCCAAGTGTTTGCATAAAGAAATGAAAAGTTGTCCAAAATAACTTCCTATCGAATGTTCATGTGATTGGAAAAGTCAGGAAAGTGGTTAGGTACTGTTTTCTATCAGTTGGCAAGCTGCGCACACAATCCCAGTGTTGTACAGCTTCCTTCTTCACCTTTCCGATGCTGCCGCTCTCTCCGACTCCCGGAGCCGAAGAAGCGGCTTCTTCGCGCAAAGACGATTGTACCGCTCACAGTGCTCTCTTAGCGCCGCTTCTGCCGAAAGAAGCCCGGGAGCGGCGCTTAGCTCCGGAGAGCCTCGTACCTTCGTCTTTAGCGTCTTTTGTGGTCTACATCCTAGCAGAAAGCTTTTCCACTCTGTCTGGCAAGGAAAACCTGCGCCAGCACAGAAAACATCTCCCATCGTGTTCTGGACGTTGCACGGAGGTCTGCCAAGTGTTTGAAAGAAACAATGAAAAGTTGTCCAAAACAGCTTCCAATCGAAGATTCATGTGATTGGAAACGTCAGGAAAGTGTAAGGTACTGTTTTCTATCAGTTGGCAAGCTGCGCACACAATCCCAGTGTTGTACAGCTTCCTTCTTCACCTTTCCGATGCTGCCGCTCTCTCCGGCTCCCGGAGCCGAAGAAGCGGCTTCTTCGCGCAAAGACGATTGTACCGCTCACAGTGCTCTCTTAGCGCCGCTTCTGCCGAAAGAAGCCCGGGAGCGGCGCTTAACTCCGGAGAGCATCGTCCCTTCGTCTTTAGCGTCTTTTGTGGTCTACATCCTAACAGAAAGCTTTTCCACTCTGTCTGGCAAGGAAAACATGCGCCAGCACAGAAAACATCTCCCATCGTGTTCTGGACGTTGCACGGAGGTCTGCCAAGTGTTTGCATAAAGGAAAGAAAAGTTGTCCAAAATAACTTCCTATCGAATGTTCATGTGATTGGAAAAGTCAGGAAAGTGGTAAGGTACTGTTTTCTATCAGTTGGCAAGCTGCGCACACAATCCCAGTGTTGTACAGCTTCCTTCTTCACCTTTCCGATGCTGCCGCTCTCTCCGGCTCCCGGAGCCGAAGAAGCGGCTTCTTCGCGCAAAGACGATTGTACCGCTCACAGTGCTCTCTTAGCGCCGCTTCTGCCGAAAGAAGCCCGGGAGCGGTGCTTAGCTCCGGAGAGCATCGTACCTTCGTCTTTAGCGTCTTTTGTGGTCTACATCCTAGCAGAAAGCTTTTCCACTCTGTCTGGCAAGGAAAACATGCGGGAGCACAGAAAACATCTCACATCTTGTTCTGGACGTTGCACGGAGTTCTGCCAAGTGTTTGAAAGAAACAAAGAAAAGTTGTCGAAAACAGCTTCCAATCGAATATTCATGTGATTGGAAAAGTCAGGAAAGTTGTAAGGTACTGTTTTCTATCAGTTGGCAAGCTGCGCACACAATCCCAGTATTGTACAGCTTCCTTCTTCACCTTTCCGATGCTGCCGCTCTCTCCGGCTCCCGGAGCCGAAGAAGCGGCTTCTTCGCGCAAAGACGCTTGTACCGCTCACAGTGCTCTCTTAGCGCGGCTTGTGCCGAAAGAAGCCCGGGAGCGGCGCTTAACTCGGGAGAGCATCGTCCCTTCGTCTTTAGCGTCTTTTGTGGTCTACATCCTAGCAGAAAGCTTTTCCACTCTGTCTGGCAAGGAAAACCTGCGCCAGCACAGAAAACATCTCCCATCGTGTTCTGGACGTTGCACGGATGTCTGCCAAGTGTTTAAAAGAAACAAAGAAAAGTTGTCCAAAACAGCTTCCAATCGAATATTCATGTGATTGGAAACGTCAGGAAAGTGGTTAGGTACTGTTTTCTATCAGTTGGCAAGCTGCGCACACAATCCCAGTGTTGTACAGCTTCCTTCTTCACCTTTCCGATGCTGCCGCTCTCTCCGGCTCCCGGAGCCGAAGAAGCGGCTTCTTCGCGCAAAGACGATTGTACCGCTCACAGTGCTCTCTTAGCGCCGCTTCTGCCGAAAGAAGCCCGGGAGCGGCGCTTAGCTCCGGAGAGCATCGTCCCTTCGTCTTTAGCGTCTTTTGTGGTCTACATCCTAGCAGAAAGCTTTTCCACTCTGTCTGGCAAGGAAAATATGCGCCAGCACAGAAAACATCTCCCATCGTGTTCTGGACGTTGCACGGAGGTCTGCCAAGTGTTTGCATAAAGGAAAGAAAAGTTGTCCAAAATAACTTCCTATCGAATGTTCATGTGATTGGAAAAGTCAGGAAAGTGGTAAGGTACTGTTTTCTATCAGTTGGCAAGCTGCGCACACAATCCCAGTGTTGTACAGCTTCCTTCTTCACCTTTCCGATGCTGCCGCTCTCTCCGGCTCCCGGAGCCGAAGAAGCGGCTTCTTCGCGCAAAGACGATTGTACCGCTCACAGTGCTCTCTTAGCGCGGCTTCTGCCGAAAGAAGCCCGGGAGCGGCGCTTAACTCCGGAGAGCATCGTCCCTTCGTCTTTAGCGTCTTTTGTGGTCTACATCCTAGCAGAAAGCTTTTCCACTCTGTCTGGCAAGGAAAACATGCGCCAGCACAGAAAACATCTCCCATCGTGTTCTGGACGTTGTACGGAGGTCTGCCAAGTGTTTGACAAGAAGAGAAGGAATGTTGTCCAAAACAGCTTCCAATCGAATATTCATGTGATTGGAAAAGTCAGGAAAGTTGTAAGGTACTGTTTTCTATCAGTTGGCAAGCTGCGCACACAATCCCAGTGTTGTACAGCTTCCTTCTTCACCTTTCCGATGCTGCCGCTCTCTCCGGCTCCCGGAGCCGAAGAAGCGGCTTCTTCGGGCAAAGGCGATTGTACCGCTCACAGTGCTCTCTTAGCGCCGCTTCTGCCGAAAGAAGCCCGGGAGCGGTGCTTAGCTCCGGAGAGCCTCGTACCTTCGTCTTTAGCGTCTTTTGTGGTCTACATCCTAGCAGAAAGCTTTTCCACTCTGTCTGGCAAGGAAAACATGCGCCAGCGCAGAAAACATCTCCCATCGTGTTCTGGACGTTGCACGGAGGTCTGCCAAGTGTTTGCATAAAGAAATGAAAAGTTGTCCAAAATAACTTCCTATCGAATGTTCATGTGATTGGAAAAGTCAGGAAAGTGGTTAGGTACTGTTTTCTATCAGTTGGCAAGCTGCGCACACAATCCCAGTGTTGTACAGCTTCCTTCTTCACCTTTCCGATGCTGCCGCTCTCTCCGACTCCCGGAGCCGAAGAAGCGGCTTCTTCGCGCAAAGACGATTGTACCGCTCACAGTGCTCTCTTAGCGCGGCTTCTGCCGAAAGAAGCCCGGGAGCGGCGCTTAGCTCCGGAGAGCCTCGTACCTTCGTCTTTAGCGTCTTTTGTGGTCTACATCCTAGCAGAAAGCTTTTCCACTCTGTCTGGCAAGGAAAACCTGCGCCAGCACAGAAAACATCTCCCATCGTGTTCTGGACGTTGCACGGAGGTCTGCCAAGTGTTTGAAAGAAACAATGAAAAGTTGTCCAAAACAGCTTCCAATCGAAGATTCATGTGATTGGAAACGTCAGGAAAGTGTAAGGTACTGTTTTCTATCAGTTGGCAAGCTGCGCACACAATCCCAGTGTTGTACAGCTTCCTTCTTCACCTTTCCGATGCTGCCGCTCTCTCCGGCTCCCGGAGCCGAAGAAGCGGCTTCTTCGCGCAAAGACGATTGTACCGCTCACAGTGCTCTCTTAGCGCCGCTTCTGCCGAAAGAAGCCCGGGAGCGGCGCTTAACTCCGGAGAGCATCGTCCCTTCGTCTTTAGCGTCTTTTGTGGTCTACATCCTAGCAGAAAGCTTTTCCACTCTGTCTGGCAAGGAAAACATGCGCCAGCACAGAAAACATCTCCCATCGTGTTCTGGACGTTGCACGGAGGTCTGCCAAGTGTTTGCATAAAGGAAAGAAAAGTTGTCCAAAATAACTTCCTATCGAATGTTCATGTGATTGGAAAAGTCAGGAAAGTGGTAAGGTACTGTTTTCTATCAGTTGGCAAGCTGCGCACACAATCCCAGTGTTGTACAGCTTCCTTCTTCACCTTTCCGATGCTGCCGCTCTCTCCGGCTCCCGGAGCCGAAGAAGCGGCTTCTTCGCGCAAAGACGATTGTACCGCTCACAGTGCTCTCTTAGCGCGGCTTCTGCCGAAAGAAGCCCGGGAGCGGCGCTTAACTCCGGAGAGCATCGTCCCTTCGTCTTTAGCGTCTTTTGTGGTCTACATCCTAGCAGAAAGCTTTTCCACTCTGTCTGGCAAGGAAAACATGCGCCAGCACAGAAAACATCTCCCATCGTGTTCTGGACGTTGTACGGAGGTCTGCCAAGTGTTTGACAAGAAGAGAAGGAATGTTGTCCAAAACAGCTTCCAATCGAATATTCATGTGATTGGAAAAGTCAGGAAAGTTGTAAGGTACTGTTTTCTATCAGTTGGCAAGCTGCGCACACAATCCCAGTGTTGTACAGCTTCCTTCTTCACCTTTCCGATGCTGCCGCTCTCTCCGGCTCCCGGAGCCGAAGAAGCGGCTTCTTCGGGCAAAGGCGATTGTACCGCTCACAGTGCTCTCTTAGCGCCGCTTCTGCCGAAAGAAGCCCGGGAGCGGTGCTTAGCTCCGGAGAGCCTCGTACCTTCGTCTTTAGCGTCTTTTGTGGTCTACATCCTAGCAGAAAGCTTTTCCACTCTGTCTGGCAAGGAAAACATGCGCCAGCGCAGAAAACATCTCCCATCGTGTTCTGGACGTTGCACGGAGGTCTGCCAAGTGTTTGCATAAAGAAATGAAAAGTTGTCCAAAATAACTTCCTATCGAATGTTCATGTGATTGGAAAAGTCAGGAAAGTGGTTAGGTACTGTTTTCTATCAGTTGGCAAGCTGCGCACACAATCCCAGTGTTGTACAGCTTCCTTCTTCACCTTTCCGATGCTGCCGCTCTCTCCGACTCCCGGAGCCGAAGAAGCGGCTTCTTCGCGCAAAGACGATTGTACCGCTCACAGTGCTCTCTTAGCGCGGCTTCTGCCGAAAGAAGCCCGGGAGCGGCGCTTAGCTCCGGAGAGCCTCGTACCTTCGTCTTTAGCGTCTTTTGTGGTCTACATCCTAGCAGAAAGCTTTTCCACTCTGTCTGGCAAGGAAAACCTGCGCCAGCACAGAAAACATCTCCCATCGTGTTCTGGACGTTGCACGGAGGTCTGCCAAGTGTTTGAAAGAAACAATGAAAAGTTGTCCAAAACAGCTTCCAATCGAAGATTCATGTGATTGGAAACGTCAGGAAAGTGTAAGGTACTGTTTTCTATCAGTTGGCAAGCTGCGCACACAATCCCAGTGTTGTACAGCTTCCTTCTTCACCTTTCCGATGCTGCCGCTCTCTCCGGCTCCCGGAGCCGAAGAAGCGGCTTCTTCGCGCAAAGACGATTGTACCGCTCACAGTGCTCTCTTAGCGCCGCTTCTGCCGAAAGAAGCCCGGGAGCGGCGCTTAACTCCGGAGAGCATCGTACCTTCGTCTTTAGCGTCTTTTGTGGTCTACATCCTAGCAGAAAGCTTTTCCACTCTGTCTGGCAAGGAAAACATGCGCCAGCACAGAAAACATCTCCCATCGTGTTCTGGACGTTGCACGGAGGTCTGCCAAGTGTTTGCATAAAGGAAAGAAAAGTTGTCCAAAATAACTTCCTATCGAATGTTCATGTGATTGGAAAAGTCAGGAAAGTGGTAAGGTACTGTTTTCTATCAGTTGGCAAGCTGCGCACACAATCCCAGTGTTGTACAGCTTCCTTCTTCACCTTTCCGATGCTGCCGCTCTCTCCGGCTCCCGGAGCCGAAGAAGCGGCTTCTTCGCGCAAAGACGATTGTACCGCTCACAGTGCTCTCTTAGCGCGGCTTCTGCCGAAAGAAGCCCGGGAGCGGTGCTTAGCTCCGGAGAGCATCGTACCTTCGTCTTTAGCGTCTTTTGTGGTCTACATCCTAGCAGAAAGCTTTTCCACTCTGTCTGGCAAGGAAAACATGCGGGAGCACAGAAAACATCTCACATCTTGTTCTGGACGTTGCACGGAGTTCTGCCAAGTGTTTGAAAGAAACAAAGAAAAGTTGTCCAAAACAGCTTCCAATCGAATATTCATGTGATTGGAAAAGTCAGGAAAGTGGTAAGGTACTGTTTTCTATCAGTTGGCAAGCTGCGCACACAATCCCAGTGTTGTACAGCTTCCTTCTTCACCTTTCCGATGCTGCCGCTCTCTCCGGCTCCCGGAGCCGAAGAAGCGGCTTCTTCGCGCAAAGGCGATTGTACCGCTCACAGTGCTCTCTTAGCGCCGCTTCTGCCGAAAGAAGCCCGGGAGCGGTGCTTAGCTCCGGAGAGCATCGTACCTTCGTCTTTAGCGTCTTTTGTGGTCTACATCCTAGCAGAAAGCTTTTCCACTCTGTCTGGCAAGGAAAACATGCGCCAGCACAGAAAACATCTCCCATCGTGTTCTGGACGTTGTACGGAGGTCTGCCAAGTGTTTGACAAGAAGAGAAGGAATGTTGTCGAAAACAGCTTCCAATCGAATATTCATGTGATTGGAAAAGTCAGGAAAGTTGTAAGGTACTGTTTTCTATCAGTTGGCAAGCTGCGCACACAATCCCAGTATTGTACAGCTTCCTTCTTCACCTTTCCGATGCTGCCGCTCTCTCCGGCTCCCGGAGCCGAAGAAGCGGCTTCTTCGCGCAAAGACGCTTGTACCGCTCACAGTGCTCTCTTAGCGCGGCTTGTGCCGAAAGAAGCCCGGGAGCGGCGCTTAACTCGGGAGAGCATCGTCCCTTCGTCTTTAGCGTCTTTTGTGGTCTACATCCTAGCAGAAAGCTTTTCCACTCTGTCTGGCAAGGAAAACCTGCGCCAGCACAGAAATCATCTCCCATCGTGTTCTGGACGTTGCACGGATGTCTGCCAAGTGTTTAAAAGAAACAAAGAAAAGTTGTACAAAACAGCTTCCAATCGAATATTCATGTGATTGGAAACGTCAGGAAAGTGGTTAGGTACTGTTTTCTATCAGTTGGCAAGCTGCGCACACAATCCCAGTGTTGTACAGCTTCCTTCTTCACCTTTCCGATGCTGCCGCTCTCTCCGGCTCCCGGAGCCGAAGAAGCGGCTTCTTCGCGCAAAGACGATTGTACCGCTCACAGTGCTCTCTTAGCGCCGCTTCTGCCGAAAGAAGCCCGGGAGCGGCGCTTAGCTCCGGAGAGCATCGTCCCTTCGTCTTTAGCGTCTTTTGTGGTCTACATCCTAGCAGAAAGCTTTTCCACTCTGTCTGGCAAGGAAAATATGCGCCAGCACAGAAAACATCTCCCATCGTGTTCTGGACGTTGCACGGAGGTCTGCCAAGTGTTTGCATAAAGGAAAGAAAAGTTGTCCAAAATAACTTCCTATCGAATGTTCATGTGATTGGAAAAGTCAGGAAAGTGGTAAGGTACTGTTTTCTATCAGTTGGCAAGCTGCGCACACAATCCCAGTGTTGTACAGCTTCCTTCTTCACCTTTCCGATGCTGCCGCTCTCTCCGGCTCCCGGAGCCGAAGAAGCGGCTTCTTCGCGCAAAGACGATTGTACCACTCACAGTGCTCTCTTAGCGCGGCTTCTGCCGAAAGAAGCCCGGGAGCGGCGCTTAGCTCCGGAGAGCATCGTACCTTCGTCTTTAGCGTCTTTTGTGGTCTACATCCTAGCAGAAAGCTTTTCCACTCTGTCTGGCAAGGAAAACATGCGCCAGCACAGAAAACATCTCCCATCGTGTTCTGGACGTTGCACGGAGGTCTGCCAAGTGTTTGAAAGAAACAAAGAAAAGTTGTCCAAAACAGCTTCCAATCGAATATTCATGTGATTGGAAAAGTCAGGAAAGTGGTAAGGTACTGTTTTCTATCAGTTGGCAAGCTGCGCACACAATCCCAGTGTTGTACAGCTTCCTTCTTCACCTTTCCGATGCTGCCGCTCTCTCCGGCTCCCGGAGCCGAAGAAGCGGCTTCTTCGCGCAAAGACGATTGTACCGCTCACAGTGCTCTCTTAGCGCGGCTTCTGCCGAAAGAAGCCCGGGAGCGGCGCTTAGCTCCGGAGAGCCTCGTCCCTTCGTCTTTAGCGTCTTTTGTGGTCTACATCCTAGCAGAAAGCTTTTCCACTCTGTCTGGCAAGGAAAACATGCGCCAGCGCAGAAAACATCTCCCATCGTGTTCTGGACGTTGCACGGAGGTCTGCCAAGTGTTTGCATAAAGAAATGAAAAGTTGTCCAAAATAACTTCCTATCGAATGTTCATGTGATTGGAAAAGTCAGGAAAGTGGTAAGGTACTGTTTTCTATCAGTTGGCAAGCTGCGCACACAATTCCAGTGTTGTACAGCTTCCTTCTTCACCTTTCCGATGCTGCCGCTCTCTCCGGCTCCCGGAGCCGAAGAAGCGGCTTCTTCGCGCAAAGACGATTGTACCGCTCACAGTGCTCTCTTAGCGCGGCTTCTGCCGAAAGAAGCCCGGGAGCGGTGCTTAGCTCCGGAGAGCATCGTACCTTCGTCTTTAGCGTCTTTTGTGGTCTACATCCTAGCAGAAAGCTTTTCCACTCTGTCTGGCAAGGAAAACATGCGCCAGCACAGAAAACATCTCCCATCGTGTTCTGGACGTTGCACGGAGGTCTGCCAAGTGTTTGAAAGAAACAAAGAAAAGTTGTCCAAAACAGCTTCCAATCGAATATTCATGTGATTGGAAAAGTCAGGAAAGTGGTAAGGTACTGTTTTCTATCGGTTGGCAAGCTGCGCACACAATCCCAGTGTTGTACAGCTTCCTTCTTCACCTTTCCGATGCTGCCGCTCTCTCCGGCTCCCGGAGCCGAAGAAGCGGCTTCTTCGTGCAAAGGCGATTGTACCGCTCACAGTGCTCTCTTAGCGCCGCTTCTGCCGAAAGAAGCCCGGGAACGGTGCTTAGCTCCGGAGACCATCGTACCTTCGTCTTTAGCGTCTTTTGTGGTCTACATCCTAGCAGAAAGCTTTTCCACTCTGTCTGGCAAGGAAAACATGCGCCAGCACAGAAAACATCTCCCATCGTGTTCTGGATGTTGTACGGAGGTCTGCCAAGTGTTTGACAAGAAGAGAAGAAATGTTGTCCAAAATAACTTCCTATCGAATGTTCCTGTGATTGGAAACGTCAGGAAAGTGTAAGGTACTGTTTTCTATCAGTTGGCAAGCTGCGCACACAATCCCAGTGTTGTACAGCTTCCTTCTTCACCTTTCCGATGCTGCCGCTCTCTCCGGCTCCCGGAGCCGAAGAAGCGGCTTCTTCGCGCAAAGACGATTGTACCGCTCACAGTGCTCTCTTAGCGCGGCTTCTGCCGAAAGAAGCCCGGGAGCGG
Source organism: Ammospiza nelsoni (assembly GCF_027579445.1). Lineage (NCBI taxonomy): Eukaryota > Metazoa > Chordata > Aves > Passeriformes > Passerellidae > Ammospiza > Ammospiza nelsoni. Next base: position 19,266,778 of record NC_080644.1, on the reverse strand, counting down.
CGCTTAGCTCCGGAGAGCCTCGTACCTTCGTCTTTAGCGTCTTTTGTGGTCTACATCCTAGCAGAAAGCTTTTCCACTCTGTCTGGCAAGGAAAACCTGCGCCAGCACAGAAAACATCTCCCATCGTGTTCTGGACGTTGCACGGAGGTCTGCCAAGTGTTTGAAAGAAACAAAGAAAAGTTGTCCAAAACAGCTTCCAATCGAAGATTCATGTGATTGGATACGTCAGGAAAGTGTAAGGTACTGTTTTCTATCAGTTGGCAAGCTGCGCACACAATCCCAGTGTTGTACAGCTTCCTTCTTCACCTTTCCGATGCTGCCGCTCTCTCCGGCTCCCGGAGCCGAAGAAGCGGCTTCTTCGCGCAAAGACGATTGTACCGCTCACAGTGCTCTCTTAGCGCCGCTTCTGCCGAAAGAAGCCCGGGAGCGGCGCTTAACTCCGGAGAGCATCGTCCCTTCGTCTTTAGCGTCTTTTGTGGTCTACATCCTAGCAGAAAGCTTTTCCACTCTGTCTGGCAAGGAAAACATGCGCCAGCACAGAAAACATCTCCCATCGTGTTCTGGACGTTGTACGGAGGTCTGCCAAGTGTTTGACAAGAAGAGAAGGAATGTTGTCCAAAACAGCTTCCAATCGAATATTCATGTGATTGGAAAAGTCAGGAAAGTGGTAAGGTACTGTTTTCTATCAGTTGGCAAGCTGCGCACACAATCCCAGTGTTGTACAGCTTCCTTCTTCACCTTTCCGATGCTGCCGCTCTCTCCGGCTCCCGGAGCCGAAGAAGCGGCTTCTTCGCGCAAAGGCGATTGTACCGCTCACAGTGCTCTCTTAGCGCCGCTTCTGCCGAAAGAAGCCCGGGAGCGGTGCTTTGCTCCGGAGAGCCTCGTACCTTCGTCTTTAGCGTCTTTTGTGGTCTACATCCTAGCAGAAAGCTTTTCCACTCTGTCTGGCAAGGAAAACATGCGCCAGCGCAGAAAACATCTCCCATCGTGTTCTGGACGTTGCACGGAGGTCTGCCAAGTGTTTGCATAAAGAAATGAAAAGTTGTCCAAAATAACTTCCTATCGAATGTTCATGTGATTGGAAAAGTCAGGAAAGTGGTAAGGTACTGTTTTCTATCAGTTGGCAAGCTGCGCACACAATCCCAGTGTTGTACAGCTTCCTTCTTCACCTTTCCGATGCTGCCGCTCTCTCCGGCTCCCGGAGCCGTAGAAGCGGCTTCTTCGCGCAAAGACGATTGTACCGCTCACAGTGCTCTCTTAGCGCGGCTTGTGCCGAAAGAAGCCCGGGAGCGGCGCTTACCTCCGGAGAGCCTCGTACCTTCGTCTTTAGCGTCTTTTGTGGTCTACATCCTAGCAGAAAGCTTTTCCACTCTGTCTGGCAAGGAAAACCTGCGCCAGCGCAGAAAACATCTCCCATCGTGTTCTGGACGTTGTACGGAGGTCTGCCAAGTGTTTGCATAAAGAAATGAAAAGTTGTCCAAAATAACTTCCTATCGAATGTTCATGTGATTGGAAACGTCAGGAAAGTGGTAAGGTACTGTTTTCTATCAGTTGGCAAGCTGCGCACACAATCCCAGTGTTGTACAGCTTCCTTCTTCACCTTTCCGATGCTGCCGCTCTCTCCGGCTCCCGGAGCCGAAGAAGCGGCTTCTTCGCGCAAAGACGATTGTACCGCTCACAGTGCTCTCTTAGCGCGGCTTCTGCCGAAAGAAGCCCGGGAGCGGCGCTTAGCTCCAGGGAGCCTCGTACCTTCGTCTTTAGCGTCTTTTGTGGTCTACATCCTAGCAGAAAGCTTTTCCACTCTGTCTGGCAAGGAAAACATGCGCCAGCACAGAAAACATCTCCCATCGTGTTCTGGACGTTGCACGGACGTCTGCCAAGTGTTTGAAAGAAACAAAGAAAAGTTGTCCAAAACAGCTTCCAATCGAAGATTCATGTGATTGGAAACGTCAGGAAAGTGTAAGGTACTGTTTTCTATCAGTTGGCAAGCTGCGCACACAATCCCAGTGTTGTACAGCTTCCTTCTTCACCTTTCCGATGCTGCCGCTCTCTCCGGCTCCCGGAGCCGAAGAAGCGGCTTCTTCGCGCAAAGACGATTGTACCGCTCACAGTGCTCTCTTAGCGCCGCTTCTGCCGAAAGAAGCCCGGGAGCGGCGCTTAACTCCGGAGAGCATCGTCCCTTCGTCTTTAGCGTCTTTTGTGGTCTACATCCTAGCAGAAAGCTTTTCCACTCTGTCTGGCAAGGAAAACATGCGCCAGCACAGAAAACATCTCCCATCGTGTTCTGGACGTTGCACGGAGGTCTGCCAAGTGTTTGCATAAAGGAAAGAAAAGTTGTCCAAAATAACTTCCTATCGAATGTTCATGTGATTGGAAAAGTCAGGAAAGTGGTAAGGTACTGTTTTCTATCAGTTGGCAAGCTGCGCACACAATCCCAGTGTTGTACAGCTTCCTTCTTCACCTTTCCGATGCTGCCGCTCTCTCCGGCTCCCGGAGCCGAAGAAGCGGCTTCTTCGCGCAAAGACGATTGTACCGCTCACAGTGCTCTCTTAGCGCGGCTTCTGCCGAAAGAAGCCCGGGAGCGGTGCTTAGCTCCGGAGAGCATCGTACCTTCGTCTTTAGCGTCTTTTGTGGTCTACATCCTAGCAGAAAGCTTTTCCACTCTGTCTGGCAAGGAAAACATGCGCCAGCACAGAAAACATCTCCCATCGTGTTCTGGACGTTGCACGGAGTTCTGCCAAGTGTTTGAAAGAAACTAAGAAAAGTTGTCCAAAACAGCTTCCAATCGAATATTCATGTGATTGGAAAAGTCAGGAAAGTGGTAAGGTACTGTTTTCTATCAGTTGGCAAGCTGCGCACACAATCCCAGTGTTGTACAGCTTCCTTCTTCACCTTTCCGATGCTGCCGCTCTCTCCGGCTCCCGGAGCCGAAGAAGCGGCTTCTTCGCGCAAAGACGATTGTACCGCTCACAGTGCTCTCTTAGCGCCGCTTCTGCCGAAAGAAGCCCGGGAGCAGTGCTTAGCTCCGGAGAGCATCGTACCTTCGTCTTTAGCGTCTTTTGTGGTCTACATACTAGCAGAAAGCTTTTCCACTCTGTCTGGCAAGGAAAACATGCGCCAGCACAGAAAACATCTCCCATCGTGTTCTGGACGTTGTACGGAGGTCTGCCAAGTGTTTGACAAGAAGAGAAGGAATGTTGTCCAAAACAGCTTCCAATCGAATATTCATGTGATTGGAAAAGTCAGGAAAGTGGTAAGGTACTGTTTTCTATCAGTTGGCAAGCTGCGCACACAATCCCAGTGTTGTACAGCTTCCTTCTTCACCTTTCCGATGCTGCCGCTCTCTCCGGCTCCCGGAGCCGAAGAAGCGGCTTCTTCGCGCAAAGGCGATTGTACCGCTCACAGTGCTCTCTTAGCGCCGCTTCTGCCGAAAGAAGCCCGGGAGCGGTGCTTAGCTCCGGAGAGCATCGTACCTTCGTCTTTAGCGTCTTTTGTGGTCTACATCCTAGCAGAAAGCTTTTCCACTCTGTCTGGCAAGGAAAACATGCGCCAGCACAGAAAACATCTCCCATCGTGTTCTGGACGTTGCACGGAGGTCTGCCAAGTGTTTGCATAAAGAAATGAAAAGTTGTCCAAAATAACTTCCTATCGAATGTTCATGTGATTGGAAAAGTCAGGAAAGTGGTAAGGTACTGTTTTCTATCAGTTGGCAAGCTGCGCACACAATCCCAGTGTTGTACAGCTTCCTTCTTCACCTTTCCGATGCTGCCGCTCTCTCCAACTCCCGGAGCCGAAGAAGCGGCTTCTTCGCGCAAAGACGATTGTACCGCTCACAGTGCTCTCTTAGCGCGGCTTCTGCCGAAAGAAGCCCGGGAGCGGTGCTTAGCTCCGGAGAGCATCGTCCCTTCGTCTTTAGCGTCTTTTGTGGTCTACATCCTAGCAGAAAGCTTTTCCACTCTGTCTGGCAAGGAAAACCTGCGCCAGCACAGAAAACATCTCCCATCGTGTTCTGGATGTTGTACGGAGGTCTGCCAAGTGTTTGAAAGAAACAAAGAAAAGTTGTCCAAAACAGCTTCCAATCGAATATTCATGTGATTGGAAACGTCAGGAAAGTGGTTAGGTACTGTTTTCTATCAGTTGGCAAGCTGCGCACACAATCCCAGTGTTGTACAGCTTCCTTCTTCACCTTTCCGATGCTGCCGCTCTCTCCGGCTCCCGGAGCCGTAGAAGCGGCTTCTTCGCGCAAAGACGATTGTACCGCTCACAGTGCTCTCTTAGCGCGGCTTCTGCCGAAAGAAGCCCGGGAGCGGCGCTTACCTCCGGAGAGCCTCGTACCTTCGTCTTTAGCGTCTTTTGTGGTCTACATCCTAGCAGAAAGCTTTTCCACTCTGTCTGGCAAGGAAAACCTGCGCCAGCGCAGAAAACATCTCCCATCGTGTTCTGGACGTTGTACGGAGGTCTGCCAAGTGTTTGCATAAAGAAATGAAAAGTTGTCCAAAATAACTTCCTATCGAATGTTCATGTGATTGGAAACGTCAGGAAAGTGGTAAGGTACTGTTTTCTATCAGTTGGCAAGCTGCGCACACAATCCCAGTGTTGTACAGCTTCCTTCTTCACCTTTCCGATGCTGCCGCTCTCTCCGGCTCCCGGAGCCGAAGAAGCGGCTTCTTCGCGCAAAGACGATTGTACCGCTCACAGTGCTCTCTTAGCGCGGCTTCTGCCGAAAGAAGCCCGGGAGCGGCGCTTAGCTCCAGGGAGCCTCGTACCTTCGTCTTTAGCGTCTTTTGTGGTCTACATCCTAGCAGAAAGCTTTTCCACTCTGTCTGGCAAGGAAAACATGCGCCAGCACAGAAAACATCTCCCATCGTGTTCTGGACGTTGCACGGAGGTCTGCCAAGTGTTTGAAAGAAACAAAGAAAAGTTGTCCAAAACAGCTTCCAATCGAAGATTCATGTGATTGGAAACGTCAGGAAAGTGTAAGGTACTGTTTTCTATCAGTTGGCAAGCTGCGCACACAATCCCAGTGTTGTACAGCTTCCTTCTTCACCTTTCCGATGCTGCCGCTCTCTCCGGCTCCCGGAGCCGAAGAAGCGGCTTCTTCGCGCAAAGACGATTGTACCGCTCACAGTGCTCTCTTAGCGCCGCTTCTGCCGAAAGAAGCCCGGGAGCGGCGCTTAACTCCGGAGAGCATCGTCCCTTCGTCTTTAGCGTCTTTTGTGGTCTACATCCTAGCAGAAAGCTTTTCCACTCTGTCTGGCAAGGAAAACATGCGCCAGCACAGAAAACATCTCCCATCGTGTTCTGGACGTTGCACGGAGGTCTGCCAAGTGTTTGCATAAAGGAAAGAAAAGTTGTCCAAAATAACTTCCTATCGAATGTTCATGTGATTGGAAAAGTCAGGAAAGTGGTAAGGTACTGTTTTCTATCAGTTGGCAAGCTGCGCACACAATCCCAGTGTTGTACAGCTTCCTTCTTCACCTTTCCGATGCTGCCGCTCTCTCCGGCTCCCGGAGCCGAAGAAGCGGCTTCTTCGCGCAAAGACGATTGTACCGCTCACAGTGCTCTCTTAGCGCGGCTTCTGCCGAAAGAAGCCCGGGAGCGGCGCTTAGCTCCGGAGAGCATCGTACCTTCGTCTTTAGCGTCTTTTGTGGTCTACATCCTAGCAGAAAGCTTTTCCACTCTGTCTGGCAAGGAAAACATGCGCCAGCACAGAAAACATCTCCAATCGTGTTCTGGACGTTGCACGGAGTTCTGCCAAGTGTTTGAAAGAAACTAAGAAAAGTTGTCCAAAACAGCTTCCAATCGAATATTCATGTGATTGGAAAAGTCAGGAAAGTGGTAAGGTACTGTTTTCTATCAGTTGGCAAGCTGCGCACACAATCCCAGTGTTGTACAGCTTCCTTCTTCACCTTTCCGATGCTGCCGCTCTCTCCGGCTCCCGGAGCCGAAGAAGCGGCTTCTTCGCGCAAAGACGATTGTACCGCTCACAGTGCTCTCTTAGCGCCGCTTCTGCCGAAAGAAGCCCGGGAGCGGTGCTTAGCTCCGGAGAGCATCGTACCTTCGTCTTTAGCGTCTTTTGTGGTCTACATCCTAGCAGAAAGCTTTTCCACTCTGTCTGGCAAGGAAAACATGCGCCAGCACAGAAAACATCTCCCATCGTGTTCTGGACGTTGTACGGATGTCTGCCAAGTGTTTGACAAGAAGAGAAGGAATGTTGTCGAAAACAGCTTCCAATCGAATATTCATGTGATTGGAAAAGTCAGGAAAGTTGTAAGGTACTGTTTTCTATCAGTTGGCAAGCTGCGCACACAATCCCAGTATTGTACAGCTTCCTTCTTCACCTTTCCGATGCTGCCGCTCTCTCCGGCTCCCGGAGCCGAAGAAGCGGCTTCTTCGCGCAAAGACGCTTGTACCGCTCACAGTGCTCTCTTAGCGCGGCTTGTGCCGAAAGAAGCCCGGGAGCGGCGCTTAACTCCGGAGAGCATCGTCCCTTCGTCTTTAGCGTCTTTTGTGGTCTACATCCTAGCAGAAAGCTTTTCCACTCTGTCTGGCAAGGAAAACCTGCGCCAGCACAGAAATCATCTCCCATCGTGTTCTGGACGTTGTACTGATGTCTGCCAAGTGTTTGAAAGAAACAAAGAAAAGTTGTCCAAAACAGCTTCCAATCGAATATTCATGTGATTGGAAACGTCAGGAAAGTGGTTAGGTACTGTTTTCTATCAGTTGGCAAGCTGCGCACACAATCCCAGTGTTGTACAGCTTCCTTCTTCACCTTTCCGATGCTGCCGCTCTCTCCGGCTCCCGGAGCCGAAGAAGCGGCTTCTTCGCGCAAAGGCGATTGTACCGCTCACAGTGCTCTCTTAGCGCGGCTTCTGCCGAAAGAAGCCCGGGAGCGGCGCTTAGCTCCGGAGAGCATCGTACCTTCGTCTTTAGCGTCTTTTGTGGTCTACATCCTAGCAGAAAGGTTTTCCACTCTGTCTGGCAAGGAAAACATGCGCCAGCACAGAAAACATCTCCCATCGTGTTCTGGACGTTGCACGGAGTTCTGCCAAGTGTTTGAAAGAAACTATGAAAAGTTGTCCAAAACAGCTTCCAATCAAATATTCATGTGATTGGAAAAGTCAGGAAAGTGGTAAGGTACTGTTTTCTATCAGTTGGCAAGCTGCGCACACAATCCCAGTGTTGTACAGCTTCCTTCTTCACCTTTCCGATGCTGCCGCTCTCTCCGGCTCCCAGAGCCGAAGAAGCGGCTTCTTCGCGCAAAGACGATTGTACCGCTCACAGTGCTCTCTTAGCGCCGCTTCTGCCGAAAGAAGCCCGGGAGCGGTGCTTAGCTCCGGAGAGCATCGTACCTTCGTCTTTAGCGTCTTTTGTGGTCTACATCCTAGCAGAAAGCTTTTCCACTCTGTCTGGCAAGGAAAACATGCGCCAGCACAGAAAACATCTCCCATCGTGTTCTGGACGTTGTACGGATGTCTGCCAAGTGTTTGACAAGAAGAGAAGGAATGTTGTCGAAAACAGCTTCCAATCGAATGTTCATGTGATTGGAAAAGTCAGGAAAGTGGTAAGGTACTGTTTTCTATCAGTTGGCAAGCTGCGCACACAATCCCAGTGTTGTACAGCTTCCTTCTTCACCTTTCCGATGCTGCCACTCTCTCCGGCTCCCGGAGCCGAAGAAGCGGCTTCTTCGCGCAAAGACGATTGTACCGCTCACAGTGCTCTCTTAGCGCGGCTTCTGCCGAAAGAAACCCGGGAGCGGCGCTTAGCTCCGGAGAGCATCGTACCTTCGTCTTTAGCGTCTTTTGTGGTCTACATCCTAGCAGAAAGCTTTTCCACTCTGTCTGGCAAGGAAAACATGCGGGAGCACAGAAAACATCTCCCATCGTGTTCTGGACGTTGTACGGAGGTCTTCCAAGTGTTTGAAAGAAACAAAGAAAAGTTGTCCAAAACAGCTTCCAATCGAATATTCATGTGATTGGAAAAGTCAGGAAAGTGGTAAGGTACTGTTTTCTATCAGTTGGCAAGCTGCGCACACAATCCCAGTGTTGTACAGCTTCCTTCTTCACCTTTCCGATGCTGCCGCTCTCTCCGGCTCCCGGAGCCGAAGAAGCGGCTTCTTCGCGCAAAGACGATTGTACCGCTCACAGTGCTCTCTTAGCGCGGCTTCTGCCGAAAGAAGCCCGGGAGCGGCGCTTAGCTCCGGAGAGCATCGTACCTTCGTCTTTAGCGTCTTTTGTGGTCTACATCCTAGCAGAAAGCTTTTCCACTCTGTCTGGCAAGGAAAACATGCGCCAGCACAGAAAACATCTCCCATCGTGTTCTGGACGTTGTACGGAGGTCTGCCAAGTGTTTGAAAGAAACAAAGAAAAGTTGTCCAAAACAGCTTCCAATCGAATATTCATGTGATTGGAAAAGTCAGGAAAGTGGTAAGGTACTGTTTTCTATCAGTTGGCAAGCTGCGCACACAATCCCAGTGTTGTACAGCTTCCTTCTTCACCTTTCCGATGCTGCCGCTCTCTCCGGCTCCCGGAGCCGAAGAAGCGGCTTCTTCGCGCAAAGGCGATTGTACCGCTCACAGTGCTCTCTTAGCGCCGCTTCTGCCGAAAGAAGCCCGGGAGCGGTGCTTAGCTCCGGAGAGCATCGTACCTTCGTCTTTAGCGTCTTTTGTGGTCTACATCCTAGCAGAAAGCTTTTCCACTCTGTCTGGCAAGGAAAACATGCGGGAGCACAGAAAACATCTCCCATCGTGTTCTGGACGTTGTACGGAGGTCTGCCAAGTGTTTGACAAGAAGAGAAGAAATGTTGTCCAAAATAACTTCCTATCGAATGTTCATGTGATTGGAAAAGTCAGGAAAGTGGTAAGGTACTGTTTTCTATCAGTTGGCAAGCTGCGCACACAATCCCAGTGTTGTACAGCTTCCTTCTTCACCTTTCCGATGCTGCCGCTCTCTCCGGCTCCGAGAGCCGAAGAAGCGGCTTCTTCGCGCAAAGACGATTGTACCGCTCACAGTGCTCTCTTAGCGCCGCTTCTGCCGAAAGAAGCCCGGGAGCGGTGCTTAGCTCCGGAGAGCCTCGTACCTTCGTCTTTAGCGTCTTTTGTGGTCTACATCCTAGCAGAAAGCTTTTCCACTCTGTCTGGCAAGGAAAACCTGCGCCAGCACAGAAAACATCTCCCATCGTGTTCTGGACGTTGCACGGAGGTCTGCCAAGTGTTTGCATAAAGAAATGAAAAGTTGTCCAAAATAACTTCCTATCGAATGTTCATGTGATTGGAAAAGTCAGAAAAGTGGTAAGGTACTGTTTTCTATCAGTTGGCAAGCTGCGCACACAATCCCAGTGTTGTACAGCTTCCTTCTTCACCTTTCCGATGCTGCCGCTCTCTCCGGCTCCCGGAGCCGAAGAAGCGGCTTCTTCGCGCAAAGACGATTGTACCGCTCACAGTGCTCTCTTAGCGCCGCTTCTGCCGAAAGAAGCCCGGGAGCGGCGCTTAGCTCCGGAGAGCATCGTCCCTTCGTCTTTAGCGTCTTTTGTGGTCTACATCCTAGCAGAAAGCTTTTCCACTCTGTCTGGTAAGGAAAACCTGCGCCAGCACAGAAAACATCTCCCATCGTGTTCTGGACGTTGCACGGAGGTCTGCCAAGTGTTTGAAAGAAACAAAGAAAAGTTGTCCAAAACAGCTTCCAATCGAATATTCATGTGATTGGAAAAGTCAGGAAAGTGGTAAGGTACTGTTTTCTATCAGTTGGCAAGCTGCGCACACAATCCCAGTGTTGTACAGCTTCCTTCTTCACCTTTCCGATGCTGCCGCTCTCTCCGGCTCCCGGAGCCGAAGAAGCGGCTTCTTCGCGCAAAGACGATTGTACCGCTCACAGTGCTCTCTTAGCGCCGCTTCTGCCGAAAGAAGCCCGGGAGCGGCGCTTAGCTCCGGAGAGCATCGTACCTTCGTCTTTAGCGTCTTTTGTGGTCTACATCCTAGCAGAAAGCTTTTCCACTCTGTCTGGCAAGGAAAACCTGCGCCAGCGCAGAAAACATCTCCCATCGTGTTCTGGACGTTGCACGGAGGTCTGCCAAGTGTTTGAAAGAAACAAAGAAAAGTTGTCCAAAACAGCTTCCAATCGAATATTCATGTGATTGGAAAAGTCAGGAAAGTGGTTAGGTACTGTTTTCTATCAGTTGGCAAGCTGCGCACACAATCCCAGTGTTGTACAGCTTCCTTCTTCACCTTTCCGATGCTGCCGCTCTCTCCGGCTCCCGGAGCCGTAGAAGCGGCTTCTTCGCGCAAAGACGATTGTACCGCTCACAGTGCTCTCTTAGCGCGGCTTGTGCCGAAAGAAGCCCGGGAGCGGCGCTTACCTCCGGAGAGCCTCGTACCTTCGTCTTTAGCGTCTTTTGTGGTCTACATCCTAGCAGAAAGCTTTTCCACTCTGTCTGGCAAGGAAAACCTGCGCCAGCGCAGAAAACATCTCCCATCGTGTTCTGGACGTTGCACGGAGTTCTGCCAAGTGTTTGAAAGAAACAAAGAAAAGTTGTCCAAAACAGCTTCCAATCGAAAATTCATGTGATTGGAAAAGTCAGGAAAGTGGTAAGGTACTGTTTTCTATCAGTTGGCAAGCTGCGCACACAATCCCAGTGTTGTACAGCTTCCTTCTTCACCTTTCCGATGCTGCCGCTCTCTCCGGCTCCCGGAGCCGAAGAAGCGGCTTCTTCGCGCAAAGGCGATTGTACCGCTCACAGTGCTCTCTTAGCGCCGCTTCTGCCGAAAGAAGCCCGGGAGCGGTGCTTAGCTCCGGAGAGCATCGTACCTTCGTCTTTAGCGTCTTTTGTGGTCTACATCCTAGCAGAAAGCTTTTCCACTCTGTCTGGCAAGGAAAACATGCGCCAGCGCAGAAAACATCTCCCATCGTGTTCTGGACGTTGCACGGAGGTCTGCCAAGTGTTTGCATAAAGAAATGAAAAGTTGTCCAAAACAGCTTCCTATCGAATGTTCATGTGATTGGAAACGTCAGGAAAGTGGTAAGGTACTGTTTTCTATCAGTTGGCAAGCTGCGCACACAATCCCAGTGTTGTACAGCTTCCTTCTTCACCTTTCCGATGCTGCCGCTCTCTCCGGCTCCCGGAGCCGAAGAAGCGGCTTCTTCGCGCAAAGACGATTGTACCGCTCACAGTGCTCTCTTAGCGCCGCTTCTGCCGAAAGAAGCCCGGGAGCGGCGCTTAGCTCCGGAGAGCATCGTACCTTCGTCTTTAGCGTCTTTTGTGGTCTACATCCTAGCAGAAAGCTTTTCCACTCTGTCTGGCAAGGAAAACATGCGGAACACAGAAAACATCTCCCATCGTGTTCTGGACGTTGCACGGTGGTCTGCCAAGTGTTTGAAAGAAACAAAGAAAAGTTGTCCAAAACAGCTTCCAATCGAATATTCATGTGATTGGAAACGTCAGGAAAGTGGTTAGGTACTGTTTTCTATCAGTTGGCAAGCTGCGCACACAATCCCAGTGTTGTACAGCTTCCTTCTTCACCTTTCCGATGCTGCCGCTCTCTCCGGCTCCCGGAGCCGAAGAAGCGGCTTCTTCGCGCAAAGACGATTGTACCGCTCACAGTGCTCTCTTAGCGCCGCTTCTGCCGAAAGAAGCCCGGGAGCGGCGCTTAACTCCGGAGAGCATCGTCCCTTCGTCTTTAGCGTCTTTTGTGGTCTACATCCTAGCAGAAAGCTTTTCCACTCTGTCTGGCAAGGAAAACATGCGCCAGCACAGAAAACATCTCCCATCGTGTTCTGGACGTTGCACGGAGGTCTGCCAAGTGTTTGCATAAAGGAAAGAAAAGTTGTCCAAAATAACTTCCTATCGAATGTTCATGTGATTGGAAAAGTCAGGAAAGTGGTAAGGTACTGTTTTCTATCAGTTGGCAAGCTGCGCACACAATCCCAGTGTTGTACAGCTTCCTTCTTCACCTTTCCGATGCTGCCGCTCTCTCCGGCTCCCGGAGCCGAAGAAGCGGCTTCTTCGCGCAAAGACGATTGTACCGCTCACAGTGCTCTCTTAGCGCGGCTTCTGCCGAAAGAAGCCCGGGAGCGGTGCTTAGCTCCGGAGAGCATCGTACCTTCGTCTTTAGCGTCTTTTGTGGTCTACATCCTAGCAGAAAGCTTTTCCACTCTGTCTGGCAAGGAAAACCTGCGCCAGCACAGAAAACATCTCCCATCGTGTTCTGGACGTTGCACGGAGTTCTGCCAAGTGTTTGAAAGAAACAAAGAAAAGTTGTCCAAAACAGCTTCCAATCGAATATTCATGTGATTGGAAAAGTCAGGAAAGTGGTAAGGTACTGTTTTCTATCAGTTGGCAAGCTGCGCACACAATCCCAGTGTTGTACAGCTTCCTTCTTCACCTTTCCGATGCTGCCGCTCTCTCCGGCTCCCGGAGCCGAAGAAGCGGCTTCTTCGCGCAAAGGCGATTGTACCGCTCACAGTGCTCTCTTAGCGCCGCTTCTGCCGAAAGAAGCCCGGGAGCGGTGCTTAGCTCCGGAGAGCATCGTACCTTCGTCTTTAGCGTCTTTTGTGGTCTACATCCTAGCAGAAAGCTTTTCCACTCTGTCTGGCAAGGAAAACATGCGCCAGCACAGAAAACATCTCCCATCGTGTTCTGGACGTTGTACGGAGGTCTGCCAAGTGTTTGACAAGAAGAGAAGAAATGTTGTCCAAAACAGCTTCCAATCGAATATTCATGTGATTGGAAAAGTCAGGAAAGTGGTAAGGTACTGTTTTCTATCAGTTGGCAAGCTGCGCACACAATCCCAGTGTTGTACAGCTTCCTTCTTCACCTTTCCGATGCTGCCGCTCTCTCCGGCTCCCGGAGCCGAAGAAGCGGCTTCTTCGCGCAAAGACGATTGTACCGCTCACAGTGCTCTCTTAGCGCCGCTTCTGCCGAAAGAAGCCCGGGAGCGGTGCTTAGCTCCGGAGAGCCTCGTACCTTCGTCTTTAGCGTCTCTTGTGGTCTACATCCTAGCAGAAAGCTTTTCCACTCTGTCTGGCAAGGAAAACCTGCGCCAGCACAGAAAACCTCTCCCATCGTGTTCTGGACGTTGTACGGAGGTCTGCCAATTGTTTGCATAAAGAAATGAAAAGTTGTCCAAAATAACTTCCTATCGAATGTTCATGTGATTGGAAAAGTCAGGAAAGTGGTAAGGTACTGTTTTCCATCAGTTGGCAAGCTGCGCACACAATCCCAGTGTTGTACAGCTTCCTTCTTCACCTTTCCGATGCTGCCGCTCTCTCCGCCTCCCGGAGCCGAAGAAGCGGCTTCTTCGCGCAAAGACGATTGTACCGCTCACAGTGCTCTCTTAGCGCGGCTTCTGCCGAAAGAAGCCCGGGAGCGGCGCTTAGCTCCGGAGAGCATCGTACCTTCGTCTTTAGCGTCTTTTGTGGTCTACATCCTAGCAGAAAGCTTTTCCACTCTGTCTGGCAAGGAAAACATGCGCCAGCACAGAAAACATCTCCCATCGTGTTCTGGACGTTGCACGGCGTTCTGCCAAGTGTTTGAAAGAAACAAAGAAAAGTTGTCCAAAACAGCTTCCAATCGAATATTCATGTGATTGGAAAAGTCAGGAAAGTGGTAAGGTACTGTTTTCTATCAGTTGGCAAGCTGCGCACACAATCCCAGTGTTGTACAGCTTCCTTCTTCACCTTTCCGATGCTGCCGCTCTCTCCGGCTCCCGGAGCCGAAGAAGCGGCTTCTTCGCGCAAAGGCGATTGTACCGCTCACAGTGCTCTCTTAGCGCCGCTTCTGCCGAAAGAAGCCCGGGAGCGGTGCTTAGCTCCGGAGAGCATCGTACCTTCGTCTTTAGCGTCTTTTGTGGTCTACATCCTAGCAGAAAGCTTTTCCACTCTGTCTGGCAAGGAAAACATGTGCCAGCGCAGAAAACATCTCCCATCGTGTTCTGGACGTTGCACGGAGGTCTGCCAAGTGTTTGCATAAAGAAATGAAAAGTTGTCCAAAACAGCTTCCTATCGAATGTTCATGTGATTGGAAACGTCAGGAAAGTGGTAAGGTACTGTTTTCTATCAGTTGGCAAGCTGCGCACACAATCCCAGTGTTGTACAGCTTCCTTCTTCACCTTTCCGATGCTGCCGCTCTCTCCGGCTCCCGGAGCCGAAGAAGCGGCTTCTTCGCGCAAAGGCGATTGTACCGCTCACAGTGCTCTCTTAGCGGCGCTTCTGCCGAAAGAAGCCCGGGAGCGGCGCTTAGCTCCGGAGAGCATCGTACCTTCGTCTTTAGCGTCTTTTGTGGTCTACATCCTAGCAGAAAGCTTTTCCACTCTGTCTGGCAAGGAAAACCTGCGCCAGCGCAGAAAACATCTCCCATCGTGTTCTGGACGTTGCACGGAGGTCTGCCAAGTGTTTGAATGAAACAAAGAAAAGTTGTCCAAAACAGCTTCCAATCGAATATTCATGTGATTGGAAACGTCAGGAAAGTGTAAGGTACTGTTTTCTATCAGTTGGCAAGCTGCGCACACAATCCCAGTGTTGTACAGCTTCCTTCTTCACCTTTGCGATGCTGCCGCTCTCTCCGGCTCCCGGAGCCGAAGAAGCGGCTTCTTCGCGCAAAGACGATTGTACCGCTCACAGTGCTCTCTTAGCGCCGCTTCTGCCGAAAGAAGCCCGGGAGCGGCGCTTAACTCCGGAGAGCATCGTCCCTTCGTCTTTAGCGTCTTTTGTGGTCTACATCCTAGCAGAAAGCTTTTCCACTCTGTCTGGCAAGGAAAACATGCGCCAGCACAGAAAACATCTCCCATCGTGTTCTGGACGTTGCACGGAGGTCTGCCAAGTGTTTGCATAAAGGAAAGTAAAGTTGTCCAAAACAGCTTCCTATCGAATGTTCATGTGATTGGAAAAGTCAGGAAAGTGGTAAGGTACTGTTTTCTATCAGTTGGCAAGCTGCGCACACAATCCCAGTGTTGTACAGCTTCCTTCTTCACCTTTCCGATGCTGCCGCTCTCTCCGGCTCCCGGAGCCGAAGAAGCGGCTTCTTCGCGCAAAGACGATTGTACCGCTCACAGTGCTCTCTTAGCGCCGCTTCTGCCGAAAGAAGCCCGGGAGCGGCGCTTAGCTCCGGAGAGCATCGTACCTTCGTCTTTAGCGTCTTTTGTGGTCTACATCCTAGCAGAAAGCTTTTCCACTCTGTCTGGCAAGGAAAACCTGCGCCAGCACAGAAAACATCTCCCATCGTGTTCTGGACGTTGCACGGAGATCTGCCAAGTGTTTGAAATAAACAAAGAAAAGTTGTCCAAAACAGCTTCCAATCGAATATTCATGTGATTGGAAACGTCAGGAAAGTGGTTAGGTACTGTTTTCTATCAGTTGGCAAGCTGCGCACACAATCCCAGTGTTGTACAGCTTCCTTCTTCACCTTTCCGATGCTGCCGCTCTCTCCGGCTCCCGGAGCCGAAGAAGCGGCTTCTTCGCGCAAAGACGATTGTACCGCTCACAGTGCTCTCTTAGCGCCGCTTCTGCCGAAAGAAGCCCGGGAGCGGTGCTTAGCTCCGGAGAGCCTCGTACCTTCGTCTTTAGCGTCTCTTGTGGTCTACATCCTAGCAGAAAGCTTTTCCACTCTGTCTGGCAAGGAAAACCTGCGCCAGCACAGAAAACATCTCCCATCGTGTTCTGGACGTTGTACGGAGGTCTGCCAAGTGTTTGCATAAAGAAATGAAAAGTTGTCCAAAATAACTTCCTATCGAATGTTCATGTGATTGGAAAAGTCAGGAAAGTGGTAAGGTACTGTTTTCTATCAGTTGGCAAGCTGCGCACACAATCCCAGTGTTGTACAGCTTCCTTCTTCACCTTTCCGATGCTGCCGCTCTCTCCGGCTCCCGGAGCCGAAGAAGCGGCTTCTTCGCGCAAAGGCGATTGTACCGCTCACAGTGCTCTCTTAGCGCCGCTTCTGCCGAAAGAAGCCCGGGAGCGGTGCTTAGCTCCGGAGAGCATCGTACCTTCGTCTTTAGCGTCTTTTGTGGTCTACATCCTAGCAGAAAGCTTTTCCACTCTGTCTGGCAAGGAAAACATGCGCCAGCGCAGAAAACATCTCCCATCGTGTTCTGGACGTTGCACGGAGGTCTGCCAAGTGTTTGCATAAAGAAATGAAAAGTTGTCCAAAACAGCTTCCTATCGAATGTTCATGTGATTGGAAAAGTCAGGAAAGTGGTAAGGTACTGTTTTCTATCAGTTGGCAAGCTGCGCACACAATCCCAGTGTTGTACAGCTTCCTTCTTCACCTTTCCGATGCTGCCGCTCTCTCCGGCTCCCGGAGCCGAAGAAGCGGCTTCTTCGCGCAAAGACGATTGTACCGCTCACAGTGCTCTCTTAGCGCGGCTTCTGCCGAAAGAAGCCCGGGAGCGGCGCTTAGCTCCGGAGAGCATCGTCCCTTCGTCTTTAGCGTCTTTTGTGGTCTACATCCTAGCAGAAAGCTTTTCCACTCTGTCTGGCAAGGAAAACCTGCGCCAGCACAGAAAACATCTCCCATCGTGTTCTGGACGTTGCACGGAGGTCTGCCAAGTGTTTGCATTAAGGAAAGGAAAGTTGTCCAAAATAACTTCCTATCGAATGTTCATGTGATTGGAAAAGTCAGGAAAGTGGTAAGGTACTGTTTTCTATCAGTTGGCAAGCTGCGCACACAATCCCAGTGTTGTACAGCTTCCTTCTTCACCTTTCCGATGCTGCCGCTCTCTCCGGCTCCCGGAGCCGAAGAAGCGGCTTCTTCGCGCAAAGGCGATTGTACCGCTCACAGTGCTCTCTTAGCGCCGCTTCTGCCGAAATAAGCCCGGGAGCGGCGCTTAGCTCCGGAGAGCCTCGTCCCTTCGTCTTTAGCGTCTTTTGTGGTCTACATCCTAGCAGAAAGCTTTTCCACTCTGTCTGGCAAGGAAAACATGCGCCAGCACAGAAAACATCTCCCATCGTGTTCTGGACGTTGCACGGAGTTCTGCCAAGTGTTTGAAAGAAACAAAGAAAAGTTGTCCAAAACAGCTTCCAATCGAATATTAATGTGATTGGAAAAGTCAGGAAAGTGGTAAGGTACTGTTTTCTATCAGTTGGCAAGCTGCGCACACAATCCCAGTGTTGTACAGCTTCCTTCTTCACCTTTCCGATGCTGCCGCTCTCTCCGGCTCCCGGAGCCGAAGAAGCGGCTTCTTCGCGCAAAGGCGATTGTACCGCTCACAGTGCTCTCTTAGCGCCGCTTCTGCCGAAAGAAGCCCGGGAGCGGTGCTTAGCTCCGGAGAGCATCGTACCTTCGTCTTTAGCGTCTTTTGTGGTCTACATCCTAGCAGAAAGCTTTTCCACTCTGTCTGGCAAGGAAAACATGCGGAACACAGAAAACATCTCCCATCGTGTTCTGGACGTTGCACGTAGGTCTGCCAAGTGTTTGAAAGAAACAAAGAAAAGTTGTCCAAAACAGCTTCCAATCGAATATTCATGTGATTGGAAACGTCAGGAAAGTGTAAGGTACTGTTTTCTATCAGTTGGCAAGCTGCGCACACAATCCCAGTGTTGTACAGCTTCCTTCTTCACCTTTCCGATGCTGCCGCTCTCTCCGGCTCCCGGAGCCGAAGAAGCGGCTTCTTCGCGCAAAGACGATTGTACCGCTCACAGTGCTCTCTTAGCGCCGCTTCTGCCGAAAGAAGCCCGGGAGCGGCGCTTAACTCCGGAGAGCATCGTCCCTTCGTCTTTAGCGTCTTTTGTGGTCTACATCCTAGCAGAAAGCTTTTCCACTCTGTCTGGCAAGGAAAACATGCGCCAGCACAGAAAACATCTCCCATCGTGTTCTGGACGTTGCACGGCGTTCTGCCAAGTGTTTGAAAGAAACAAAGAAAAGTTGTCCAAAACAGCTTCCAATCGAATATTCATGTGATTGGAAAAGTCAGGAAAGTGGTAAGGTACTGTTTTCTATCAGTTGGCAAGCTGCGCACACAATCCCAGTGTTGTACAGCTTCCTTCTTCACCTTTGCGATGCTGCCGCTCTCTCCGGCTCCCGGAGCCGAAGAAGCGGCTTCTTCGCGCAAAGGCGATTGTACCGCTCACAGTGCTCTCTTAGCGCCGCTTCTGCCGAAAGAAGCCCGGGAGCGGTGCTTAGCTCCGGATAGCATCGTACCTTCGTCTTTAGCGTCTTTTGTGGTCTACATCCTAGCAGAAAGCTTTTCCACTCTGTCTGGCAAGGAAAACATGCGCCAGCGCAGAAAACATCTCCCATCGTGTTCTGGACGTTGCACGGAGGTCTGCCAAGTGTTTGCATAAAGAAATGAAAAGTTGTCCAAAACAGCTTCCTATCGAATGTTCATGTGATTGGAAAAGTCAGGAAAGTGGTAAGGTACTGTTTTCTATCAGTTGGCAAGCTGCGCACACAATCCCAGTGTTGTACAGCTTCCTTCTTCACCTTTCCGATGCTGCCGCTCTCTCCGGCTCCCGGAGCCGAAGAAGCGGCTTCTTCGCGCAAACACGATTGTACCGCTCACAGTGCTCTCTTAGCGCGGCTTCTGCCGAAAGAAGCCCGGGAGCGGCGCTTAGCTCCGGAGAGCATCGTCCCTTCGTCTTTAGCGTCTTTTGTGGTCTACATCCTAGCAGAAAGCTTTTCCACTCTGTCTGGCAAGGAAAACCTGCGCCAGCACAGAAAACATCTCCCATCGTGTTCTGGACGTTGCACGGAGGTCTGCCAAGTGTTTGCATAAAGGAAAGAAAAGTTGTCCAAAATAACTTCCTATCGAATGTTCATGTGATTGGAAAAGTCAGGAAAGTGGTAAGGTACTGTTTTCTATCAGTTGGCAAGCTGCGCACACAATCCCAGTGTTGTACAGCTTCCTTCTTCACCTTTCCGATGCTGCCGCTCTCTCCGGCTCCCGGAGCCGAAGAAGCGGCTTCTTCGCGCAAAGGCGATTGTACCGCTCACAGTGCTCTCTTAGCGCCGCTTCTGCCGAAAGAAGCCCGGGAGCGGTGCTTAGCTCCGGAGAGCATCGTACCTTCGTCTTTAGCGTCTTTTGTGGTCTACATCCTAGCAGAAAGCTTTTCCACTCTGTCTGGCAAGGAAAACATGCGGAACACAGAAAACATCTCCCATCGTGTTCTGGACGTTGCACGTAGGTCTGCCAAGTGTTTGAAAGAAACAAAGAAAAGTTGTCCAAAACAGCTTCCAATCGAATATTCATGTGATTGGAAACGTCAGGAAAGTGTAAGGTACTGTTTTCTATCAGTTGGCAAGCTGCGCACACAATCCCAGTGTTGTACAGCTTCCTTCTTCACCTTTCCGATGCTGCCGCTCTCTCCGGCTCCCGGAGCCGAAGAAGCGGCTTCTTCGCGCAAAGACGATTGTACCGCTCACAGTGCTCTCTTAGCGCCGCTTCTGCCGAAAGAAGCCCGGGAGCGGCGCTTAACTCCGGAGAGCATCGTCCCTTCGTCTTTAGCGTCTTTTGTGGTCTACATCCTAGCAGAAAGCTTTTCCACTCTGTCTGGCAAGGAAAACATGCGCCAGCACAGAAAACATCTCCCATCGTGTTCTGGACGTTGCACGGCGTTCTGCCAAGTGTTTGAAAGAAACAAAGAAAAGTTGTCCAAAACAGCTTCCAATCGAATATTCATGTGATTGGAAAAGTCAGGAAAGTGGTAAGGTACTGTTTTCTATCAGTTGGCAAGCTGCGCACACAATCCCAGTGTTGTACAGCTTCCTTCTTCACCTTTGCGATGCTGCCGCTCTCTCCGGCTCCCGGAGCCGAAGAAGCGGCTTCTTCGCGCAAAGGCGATTGTACCGCTCACAGTGCTCTCTTAGCGCCGCTTCTGCCGAAAGAAGCCCGGGAGCGGTGCTTAGCTCCGGATAGCATCGTACCTTCGTCTTTAGCGTCTTTTGTGGTCTACATCCTAGCAGAAAGCTTTTCCACTCTGTCTGGCAAGGAAAACATGCGCCAGCGCAGAAAACATCTCCCATCGTGTTCTGGACGTTGCACGGAGGTCTGCCAAGTGTTTGCATAAAGAAATGAAAAGTTGTCCAAAACAGCTTCCTATCGAATGTTCATGTGATTGGAAAAGTCAGGAAAGTGGTAAGGTACTGTTTTCTATCAGTTGGCAAGCTGCGCACACAATCCCAGTGTTGTACAGCTTCCTTCTTCACCTTTCCGATGCTGCCGCTCTCTCCGGCTCCCGGAGCCGAAGAAGCGGCTTCTTCGCGCAAACACGATTGTACCGCTCACAGTGCTCTCTTAGCGCGGCTTCTGCCGAAAGAAGCCCGGGAGCGGCGCTTAGCTCCGGAGAGCATCGTCCCTTCGTCTTTAGCGTCTTTTGTGGTCTACATCCTAGCAGAAAGCTTTTCCACTCTGTCTGGCAAGGAAAACCTGCGCCAGCACAGAAAACATCTCCCATCGTGTTCTGGACGTTGCACGGAGGTCTGCCAAGTGTTTGCATAAAGGAAAGAAAAGTTGTCCAAAATAACTTCCTATCGAATGTTCATGTGATTGGAAAAGTCAGGAAAGTGGTAAGGTACTGTTTTCTATCAGTTGGCAAGCTGCGCACACAATCCCAGTGTTGTACAGCTTCCTTCTTCACCTTTCCGATGCTGCCGCTCTCTCCGGCTCCCGGAGCCGAAGAAGCGGCTTCTTCGCGCAAAGACGATTGTACCGCTCACAGTGCTCTCTTAGCGCCGCTTCTGCCGAAAGAAGCCCGGGAGCGGCGCTTAGCTCCGGAGAGCATCGTACCTTCGTCTTTAGCGTCTTTTGTGGTCTACATCCTAGCAGAAAGCTTTTCCACTCTGTCTGGCAAGGAAAACCTGCGCCAGCACAGAAAACATCTCCCATCGTGTTCTGGACGTTGCACGGAGTTCTGCCAAGTGTTTGAAAGAAACAAAGAAAAGTTGTCCAAAACAGCTTCCAATCGAATATTCATGTGATTGGAAAAGTCAGGAAAGTGGTAAGGTACTGTTTTCTATCAGTTGGCAAGCTGCGCACACAATCCCAGTGTTGTACAGCTTCCTTCTTCACCTTTCCGATGCTGCCGCTCTCTCCGGCTCCCGGAGCCGAAGAAGCGGCTTCTTCGCGCAAAGACGATTGTACCGCTCACAGTGCTCTCTTAGCGCCGCTTCTGCCGAAAGAAGCCCGGGAGCGGTGCTTAGCTCCGGAGAGCATCGTACCTTCGTCTTTAGCGTCTTTTGAGGTCTACATCCTAGCAGAAAGCTTTTCCAATCTGTCTGGCAAGGAAAACATGCGCCAGCGCAGAAAACATCTCCCATCGTGTTCTGGACGTTGCACGGAGGTCTGCCAAGTGTTTGCATAAAGAAATGAAAAGTTGTCCAAAACAGCTTCCTATCGAATGTTCATGTGATTGGAAACGTCAGGAAAGTGGTAAGGTACTGTTTTCTATCAGTTGGCAAGCTGCGCACACAATCCCAGTGTTGTACAGCTTCCTTCTTCACCTTTCCGATGCTGCCGCTCTCTCCGGCTCCCGGAGCCGAAGAAGCGGCTTCTTCGCGCAAAGACGATTGTACCGCTCACAGTGCTCTCTTAGCGCGGCTTCTGCCGAAAGAAGCCCGGGAGCGGCGCTTAGCTCCGGAGAGCATCGTACCTTCGTCTTTAGCGTCTTTTGTGGTCTACATCCTAGCAGAAAGCTTTTCCACTCTGTCTGGCAAGGAAAACATGCGGAACACAGAAAACATCTCCCATCGTGTTCTGGACGTTGCACGTAGGTCTGCCAAGTGTTTGAAAGAAACAAAGAAAAGTTGTCCAAAACAGCTTCCAATCGAATATTCATGTGATTGGAAACGTCAGGAAAGTGTAAGGTACTGTTTTCTATCAGTTGGCAAGCTGCGCACACAATCCCAGTGTTGTACAGCTTCCTTCTTCACCTTTCCGATGCTGCCGCTCTCTCCGGCTCCCGGAGCCGAAGAAGGGGCTTCTTCGCGCAAAGACGATTGTACCGCTCACAGTGCTCTCTTAGCGCCGCTTCTGCCGAAAGAAGCCCGGGAGCGGCGCTTAACTCCGGAGAGCATCGTCCCTTCGTCTTTAGCGTCTTTTGTGGTCTACATCCTAGCAGAAAGCTTTTCCACTCTGTCTGGCAAGGAAAACATGCGCCAGCACAGAAAACATCTCCCATCGTGTTCTGGACGTTGCACGGCGTTCTGCCAAGTGTTTGAAAGAAACAAAGAAAAGTTGTCCAAAACAGCTTCCAATCGAATATTCATGTGATTGGAAAAGTCAGGAAAGTGGTAAGGTACTGTTTTCTATCAGTTGGCAAGCTGCGCACACAATCCCAGTGTTGTACAGCTTCCTTCTTCACCTTTCCGATGCTGCCGCTCTCTCCGGCTCCCGGAGCCGAAGAAGCGGCTTCTTCGCGCAAAGGCGATTGTACCGCTCACAGTGCTCTCTTAGCGCGGCTTCTGCCGAAAGAAGCCCGGGAGCGGTGCTTAGCTCCGGAGAGCATCGTACCTTCGTCTTTAGCGTCTTTTGTGGTCTACATCCTAGCAGAAAGCTTTTCCACTCTGTCTGGCAAGGAAAACATGCGCCAGCGCAGAAAACATCTCCCATCGTGTTCTGAACGTTGCACGGAGGTCTGCCAAGTGTTTGCATAAAGAAATGAAAAGTTGTCCAAAACAGCTTCCTATCGAATGTTCATGTGATTGGAAAAGTCAGGAAAGTGGTAAGGTACTGTTTTCTATCAGTTGGCAAGCTGCGCACACAATCCCAGTGTTGTACAGCTTCCTTCTTCACCTTTCCGATGCTGCCGCTCTCTCCGGCTCCCGGAGCCGAAGAAGCGGCTTCTTCGCGCAAAGACGATTGTACCGCTCACAGTGCTCTCTTAGCGCGGCTTCTGCCGAAAGAAGCCCGGGAGCGGCGCTTAGCTCCGGAGAGCATCGTCCCTTCGTCTTTAGCGTCTTTTGTGGTCTACATCCTAGCAGAAAGCTTTTCCACTCTGTCTGGCAAGGAAAACCTGCGCCAGCACAGAAAACATCTCCCATCGTGTTCTGGACGTTGCACGGAGGTCTGCCAAGTGTTTGCATAAAGGAAAGAAAAGTTGTCCAAAATAACTTCCTATCGAATGTTCATGTGATTGGAAAAGTCAGGAAAGTGGTAAGGTACTGTTTTCTATCAGTTGGCAAGCTGCGCACACAATCCCAGTGTTGTACAGCTTCCTTCTTCACCTTTCCGATGCTGCCGCTCTCTCCGGCTCCCGGAGCCGAAGAAGCGGCTTCTTCGCGCAAAGACGATTGTACCGCTCACAGTGCTCTCTTAGCGCCGCTTCTGCCGAAAGAAGCCCGGGAGCGGCGCTTAGCTCCGGAGAGCATCGTACCTTCGTCTTTAGCGTCTTTTGTGGTCTACATCCTAGCAGAAAGCTTTTCCACTCTGTCTGGCAAGGAAAACCTGCGCCAGCACAGAAAACATCTCCCATCGTGTTCTGGACGTTGCACGGAGTTCTGCCAAGTGTTTGAAAGAAACAAAGAAAAGTTGTCCAAAACAGCTTCCAATCGAATATTCATGTGATTGGAAAAGTCAGGAAAGTGGTAAGGTACTGTTTTCTATCAGTTGGCAAGCTGCGCACACAATCCCAGTGTTGTACAGCTTCCTTCTTCACCTTTCCGATGCTGCCGCTCTCTCCGGCTCCCGGAGCCGAAGAAGCGGCTTCTTCGCGCAAAGACGATTGTACCGCTCACAGTGCTCTCTTAGCGCCGCTTCTGCCGAAAGAAGCCCGGGAGCGGTGCTTAGCTCCGGAGAGCATCGTACCTTCGTCTTTAGCGTCTTTTGTGGTCTACATCCTAGCAGAAAGCTTTTCCACTCTGTCTGGCAAGGAAAACATGCGCCAGCGCAGAAAACATCTCCCATCGTGTTCTGGACGTTGCACGGAGGTCTGCCAAGTGTTTGCATAAAGAAATGAAAAGTTGTCCAAAACAGCTTCCTATCGAATGTTCATGTGATTGGAAAAGTCAGGAAAGTGGTAAGGTACTGTTTTCTATCAGTTGGCAAGCTGCGCACACAATCCCAGTGTTGTACAGCTTCCTTCTTCACCTTTCCGATGCTGCCGCTCTCTCCGGCTCCCGGAGCCGAAGAAGCGGCTTCTTCGCGCAAAGACGATTGTACCGCTCACAGTGCTCTCTTAGCGCGGCTTCTGCCGAAAGAAGCCCGGGAGCGGTGCTTAGCTCCGGAGAGCATCGTACCTTCGTCTTTAGCGTCTTTTGTGGTCTACATCCTAGCAGAAAGCTTTTCCACTCTGTCTGGCAAGGAAAACATGCGCCAGCACAGAAAACATCTCCCATCGTGTTCTGGACGTTGCACGGAGGTCTGCCAAGTGTTTGAAATAAACAAAGAAAAGTTGTCCAAAACAGCTTCCAATCGAATATTCATGTGATTGGAAACGTCAGGAAAGTGTAAGGTACTGTTTTCTATCAGTTGGCAAGCTGCGCACACAATCCCAGTGTTGTACAGCTTCCTTCTTCACCTTTGCGATGCTGCCGCTCTCTCCGGCTCCCGGAGCCGAAGAAGCGGCTTCTTCGCGCAAAGACGATTGTACCGTTCACAGTGCTCTCTTAGCGCCGCTTCTGCCGAAAGAAGCCCAGGAGCGGCGCTTAACTTCGGAGAGCATCGTCCCTTCGTCTTTAGCGTCTTTTGTGGTCTACATCCTAGCAGAAAGCTTTTCCACTCTGTCTGGCAAGGAAAACATGCGCCAGCACAGAAAACATCTCCCATCGTGTTCTGGACGTTGCACGGAGGTCTGCCAAGTGTTTGCATAAAGGAAAGAAAAGTTGTCCAAAATAACTTCCTATCGAATGTTCATGTGATTGGAAAAGTCAGGAAAGTGGTAAGGTACTGTTTTCTATCAGTTGGCAAGCTGCGCACACAATCCCAGTGTTGTACAGCTTCCTTCTTCACCTTTCCGATGCTGCCGCTCTCTCCGGCTCCCGGAGCCGAAGAAGCGGCTTCTTCGCGCAAAGATGATTGTACCGCTCACAGTGCTCTCTTAGCGCCGCTTCTGCCGAAAGAAGCCCGGGAGCGGCGCTTAGCTCCGGAGAGCATCGTACCTTCGTCTTTAGCGTCTTTTGTGGTCTACATCCTAGCAGAAAGCTTTTCCACTCTGTCTGGCAAGGAAAACATGCGGGAGCACAGAAAACATCTCCCATCGTGTTCTGGACGTTGCACGGAGTTCTGCCATGTTTTTGAAAGAAACAAAGAAAAGTTGTCCAAAACAGCTTCCAATCGAATATTCATGTGATTGGAAAAGTCAGGAAAGTGGTAAGGTACTGTTTTCTATCAGTTGGCAAGCTGCGCACACAATCCCAGTGTTGTACAGCTTCCTTCTTCACCTTTCCGATGCTGCCGCTCTCTCCGGCTCCCGGAGCCGAAGAAGCGGCTTCTTCGCGCAAAGGCGATTGTACCGCTCACAGTGCTCTCTTAGCGCCGCTTCTGCCGAAAGAAGCCCGGGAGCGGTGCTTAGCTCCGGAGAGCATCGTACCTTCGTCTTTAGCGTCTTTTGTGGTCTACATCCTAGCAGAAAGCTTTTCCACTCTGTCTGGCAAGGAAAACATGCGCCAGCACAGAAAACATCTCCCATCGTGTTCTGGACGTTGTACGGAGGTCTGCCAAGTGTTTGACAAGAAGAGAAGAAATGTTGTCCAAAACAGCTTCCTATCGAATGTTCATGTGATTGGAAAAGTCAGGAAAGTGGTAAGGTACTGTTTTCTATCAGTTGGCAAGCTGCGCACACAATCCCAGTGTTGTACAGCTTCCTTCTTCACCTTTCCGATGCTGCCGCTCTCTCCGGCTCCCGGAGCCGAAGAAGCGGCTTCTTCGCGCAAAGACGATTGTACCGCTCACAGTGCTCTCTTAGCGCCGCTTCTGCCGAAAGAAGCCCGGGAGCGGTGCTTAGCTCCGGAGAGCATCGTCCCTTCGTCTTTAGCGTCTTTTGTGGTCTACATCCTAGCAGAAAGCTTTTCCACTCTGTCTGGCAAGGAAAACCTGCGCCAGCACAGAAAACATCTCCCATCGTGTTCTGGACGTTGCACGGAGGTCTGCCAAGTGTTTGAAAGAAACAAAGAAAAGTTGTCCAAAACAGCTTCCAATCGAATATTCATGTGATTGGAAACGTCAGGAAAGTGGTTAGGTACTGTTTTCTATCAGTTGGCAAGCTGCGCACACAATCCCAGTGTTGTACAGCTTCCTTCTTCACCTTTCCGATGCTGCCGCTCTCTCCGGCTCCCGGAGCCGAAGAAGCGGCTTCTTCGCGCAAAGACGATTGTACCGCTCACAGTGCTCTCTTAGCGCCGCTTCTGCCGAAAGAAGCCCGGGAGCGGTGCTTAGCTCCGGAGAGCCTCGTACCTTCGTCTTTAGCGTCTCTTGTGGTCTACATCCTAGCAGAAAGCTTTTCCACTCTGTCTGGCAAGGAAAACCTGCGCCAGCACAGAAAACATCTCCCATCGTGTTCTGGACGTTGTGCGGAGGTCTGCCAAGTGTTTGCATAAAGAAATGAAAAGTTGTCCAAAATAACTTCCTATCGAATGTTCATGTGATTGGAAAAGTCAGGAAAGTGGTAAGGTACTGTTTTCCATCAGTTGGCAAGCTGCGCACACAATCCCAGTGTTGTACAGCTTCCTTCTTCACCTTTCCGATGCTGCCGCTCTCTCCGGCTCCCGGAGCCGAAGAAGCGGCTTCTTCGCGCAAAGACGATTGTACCGCTCACAGTGCTCTCTTAGCGCGGCTTCTGCCGAAAGAAGCCCGGGAGCGGCGCTTAACTCCGGAGAGCATCGTCCCTTCATCTTTAGCGTCTTTTGTGGTCTACATCCTAGCAGAAAGCTTTTCCACTCTGTCTGGCAAGGAAAACCTGCGCCAGCACAGAAAACATCTCCCATCGTGTTCTGGACGTTGTACGGATGTCTGCCAAGTGTTTGAAAGAAACAAAGAAAAGTTGTCCAAAACAGCTTCCAATCGAATATTCATGTGATTGGAAACGTCAGGAAAGTGGTTAGGTACTGTTTTCTATCAGTTGGCAAGCTGCGCACACAATCCCAGTGTTGTACAGCTTCCTTCTTCACCTTTCCGATGCTGCCGCTCTCTCCGGCTCCCGGAGCCGAAGAAGAGGCTTCTTCGCGCAAAGGCGATTGTACCGCTCACAGTGCTCTCTTAGCGCCGCTTCTGCCGAAAGAAGCCCGGGAGCGGCGCTTAACTCCGGAGAGCATCGTCCCTTCGTCTTTAGCGTCTTTTGTGGTCTACATCCTAGCAGAAAGCTTTTCCACTCTGTCTGGCAAGGAAAACCTGCGCCAGCACAGAAAACATCTCCCATCGTGTTCTGGACGTTGCACGGAGGTCTGCCAAGTGTTTGCATAAAGGAAAGAAAAGTTGTCCAAAATAACTTCCTATCGAATGTTCATGTGATTGGAAAAGTCAGGAAAGTGGTAAGGTACTGTTTTCTATCAGTTGGCAAGCTGCGCACACAATCCCAGTGTTGTACAGCTTCCTTCTTCACCTTTCCGATGCTGCCGCTCTCTCCGGCTCCCGGAGCCGAAGAAGCGGCTTCTTCGCGCAAAGACGATTGTACCGCTCACAGTGCTCTCTTAGCGCCGCTTCTGCCGAAAGAAGCCCGGGAGCGGCGCTTAGCTCCGGAGAGCATCGTACCTTCGTCTTTAGCGTCTTTTGTGGTCTACATCCTAGCAGAAAGCTTTTCCACTCTGTCTGGCAAGGAAAACATGCGCCAGCACAGAAAACATCTCCCATCGTGTTCTGGACGTTGCACGGAGTTCTGCCAAGTGTTTGAAAGAAACAAAGAAAAGTTGTCCAAAACAGCTTCCAATCGAATATTCATGTGATTGGAAAAGTCAGGAAAGTGGTAAGGTACTGTTTTCTATCAGTTGGCAAGCTGCGCACACAATCCCAGTGTTGTACAGCTTCCTTCTTCACCTTTCCGATGCTGCCGCTCTCTCCGGCTCCCGGAGCCGAAGAAGCGGCTTCTTCGCGCAAAGGCGATTGTACCGCTCACAGTGCTCTCTTAGCGCCGCTTCTGCCGAAAGAAGCCCGGGAGCGTTGCTTAGCTCCGGAGAGCATCGTACCTTCGTCTTTAGCGTCTTTTGTGGTCTACATCCTAGCAGAAAGCTTTTCCACTCTGTCTGGCAAGGAAAACATGCGCCAGCACAGAAAACATCTCCCATCGTGTTCTGGACGTTGTACGGAGGTCTGCCAAGTGTTTGAAAGAAACAAAGAAAAGTTGTCCAAAACAGCTTCCAATCGAATATTCATGTGATTGGAAACGTCAGGAAAGTGGTTAGGTACTGTTTTCTATCAGTTGGCAAGCTGCGCACACAATCCCAGTGTTGTACAGCTTCCTTCTTCACCTTTCCGATGCTGCCGCTCTCTCCGGCTCCCGGAGCCGAAGAAGCGGCTTCTTCGCGCAAAGACGATTGTACCGCTCACAGTGCTCTCTTAGCGCCGCTTCTGCCGAAAGAAGCCCGGGAGCGGTGCTTAGCTCCGGAGAGCCTCGTACCTTCGTCTTTAGCGTCTCTTGTGGTCTACATCCTAGCAGAAAGCTTTTCCACTCTGTCTGGCAAGGAAAACCTGCGCCAGCGCAGAAAACATCTCCCATCGTGTTCTGGACGTTGTACGGAGGTCTGCCAAGTGTTTGCATAAAGAAATGAAAAGTTGTCCAAAATAACTTCCTATCGAATGTTCATGTGATTGGAAAAGTCAGAAAAGTGGTAAGGTACTGTTTTCTATCAGTTGGCAAGCTGCGCACACAATCCCAGTGTTGTACAGCTTCCTTCTTCACCTTTCCGATGCTGCCGCTCTCTCCGGCTCCCGGAGCCGAAGAAGCGGCTTCTTCGCGCAAAGACGATTGTACCGCTCACAGTGCTCTCTTAGCGCGGCTTCTGCCGAAAGAAGCCCGGGAGCGGCGCTTAACTCCGGAGAGCATCGTCCCTTCGTCTTTAGCGTCTTTTGTGGTCTACATCCTAGCAGAAAGCTTTTCCACTCTGTCTGGCAAGGAAAACATGCGCCAGCACAGAAAACATCTCCCATCGTGTTCTGGACGTTGCACGGAGGTCTGCCAAGTGTTTGCATAAAGAAATGAAAAGTTGTCCAAAATAACTTCCTATCGAATGTTCATGTGATTGGAAAAGTCAGGAAAGTGGTAAGGTACTGTTTTCTATCAGTTGGCAAGCTGCGCACACAATCCCAGTGTTGTACAGCTTCCTTCTTCACCTTTCCGATGCTGCCGCTCTCTCCGGCACCCGGAGCCGAAGAAGCGGCTTCTTCGCGCAAAGGCGATTGTACCGCTCACAGTGCTCTCTTAGCGCCGCTTCTGCCGAAAGAAGCCCGGGAGCGGTGCTTAGCTCCGGAGAGCATCGTACCTTCGTCTTTAGCGTCTTTTGTGGTCTACATCCTAGCAGAAAGCTTTTCCACTCTGTCTGGCAAGGAAAACATGCGCCAGCACAGAAAACATCTCCCATCGTGTTCTGGACGTTGCACGGAGGTCTGCCAAGTGTTTGCATAAAGGAAAGATAAGTTGTCCAAAATAACTTCCTATCGAATGTTCATGTGATTGGAAAAGTCAGGAAAGTGGTAAGGTACTGTTTTCTATCAGTTGGCAAGCTGCGCACACAATCCCAGTGTTGTACAGCTTCCTTCTTCACCTTTCCGATGCTGCCGCTCTCTCCGGCTCCCGGAGCCGAAGAAGCGGCTTCTTCGCGCAAAGACGATTGTACCGCTCACAGTGCTCTCTTAGCGCGGCTTCTGCCGAAAGAAGCCCGGGAGCGCCGCTTAGCTCCGGAGAGCATCGTCCCTTCGTCTTTAGCGTCTTTTGTGGTCTACATCCTAGCAGAAAGCTTTTCCACTCTGTCTGGCAAGGAAAACATGCGCCAGCGCAGAAAATATCTCCCATCGTGTTCTGGACGTTGCACGGAGGTCTGCCAAGTGTTTGCATAAAGGAAAGAAAAGTTGTCCAAAATAACTTCCTATCGAATGTTCATGTGATTGGAAAAGTCAGGAAAGTGGTAAGGTACTGTTTTCTATCAGTTGGCAAGCTGCGCACACAATCCCAGTGTTGTACAGCTTCCTTCTTCACCTTTCCGATGCTGCCGCTCTCTCCGGCTCCCGGAGCCGAAGAAGCGGCTTCTTCGCGCAAAGACGATTGTACCGCTCACAGTGCTCTCTTAGCGCGGCTTCTGCCGAAAGAAGCCCGGGAGCGGCGCTTAGCTCCGGAGAGCATCGTACCTTCGTCTTTAGCGTCTTTTGTGGTCTACATCCTAGCAGAAAGCTTTTCCACTCTGTCTGGCAAGGAAAACATGCGCCAGCACAGAAAACATCTCCCATCGTGTTCTGGACGTTGCACGGAGGTCTGCCAAGTGTTTGAAAGAAACAAAGAAAAGTTGTCCAAAACAGCTTCCAATCGAATATTCATGTGATTGGAAAAGTCAGGAAAGTGGTAAGGTACTGTTTTCTATCAGTTGGCAAGCTGCGCACACAATCCCAGTGTTGTACAGCTTCCTTCTTCACCTTTCCGATGCTGCCGCTCTCTCCGGCTCCCGGAGCCGAAGAAGCGGCTTCTTCGCGCAAAGACGATTGTACCGCTCACAGTGCTCTCTTAGCGCCGCTTCTGCCGAAATAAGCCCGGGAGCGGCGCTTAGCTCCGGAGAGCCTCGTCCCTTCGTCTTTAGCGTCTTTTGTGGTCTACATCCTAGCAGAAAGCTTTTCCACTCTGTCTGGCAAGGAAAACCTGCGCCAGCGCAGAAAACATCTCCCATCGTGTTCTGGACATTGCACGGAGGTCTGCCAAGTGTTTGCATAAAGAAATGAAAAGTTGTCCAAAATAACTTCCTATCGAATGTTCATGTGATTGGAAAAGTCAGGAAAGTGGTAAGGTACTGTTTTCTATCAGTTGGCAAGCTGCGCACACAATCCCAGTGTTGTACAGCTTCCTTCTTCACCTTTCCGATGCTGCCGCTCTCTCCGGCTCCCGGAGCCGAAGAAGCGGCTTCTTCGCGCAAAGACGATTGTACCGCTCACAGTGCTCTCTTAGCGCCGCTTCTGCCGAAAGAAGCCCGGGAGCGGCGCTTAGCTCCGGAGAGCATCGTACCTTCGTCTTTAGCGTCTTTTGTGGTCTACATCCTAGCAGAAAGCTTTTCCACTCTGTCTGGCAAGGAAAACATGCGCCAGCACAGAAAACATCTCCCATCGTGTTCTGGACGTTGCACGGAGGTCTGCCAAGTGTTTGAAAGAAACAAAGAAAAGTTGTCCAAAACAGCTTCCAATCGAATATTCATGTAATTGGAAAAGTCAGGAAAGTGGTGAGGTACTGTTTTCTATCAGTTGGCAAGCTGCGCACACAATCCCAGTGTTGTACAGCTTCCTTCTTCACCTTTCCGATGCTGCCGCTCTCTCCGGCTCCCGGAGCCGAAGAAGCGGCTTCTTCGCCCAAAGACGATTGTACCGCTCACAGTGCTCTCTTAGCGCCGCTTCTGCCGAAAGAAGCCCGGGAGCGGCGCTTAGCTCCGGAGAGCCTCGTCCCTTCGTCTTTAGCGTCTTTTGTGGTCTACATCCTAGCAGAAAGCTTTTCCACTCAGTCTGGCAAGGAAAACCTGCGCCAGCGCAGAAAACATCTCCCATCGTGTTCTGGACGTTGCACGGAGGTCTGCCAAGTGTTTGCATAAAGAAATGAAAAGTTGTCCAAAATAACTTCCTATCGAATGTTCATGTGATTGGAAAAGTCAGGAAAGTGGTAAGGTACTGTTTTCTATCAGTTGGCAAGCTGCGCACACAATCCCAGTGTTGTACAGCTTCCTTCTTCACCTTTCCGATGCTGCCGCTCTCTCCGGCTCCCGGAGCCGAAGAAGCGGCTTCTTCGCGCAAAGACGATTGTACCGATCACAGTGCTCTCTTAGCGCGGCTTCTGCCGAAAGAAGCCCGGGAGCGGTGCTTAGCTCCGGAGAGCATCGTACCTTCGTCTTTAGCGTCTTTTGTGGTCTACATCCTAGCAGAAAGCTTTTCCACTCTGTCTGGCAAGGAAAACATGCGGGAGCACCGAAAACATCTCCCATCGTGTTCTGGACGTTGTACGGAGGTCTGCCAAGTGTTTGAAAGAAACAAAGAAAAGTTGTCCAAAACAGCTTCCAATCGAATATTCATGTGATTGGAAAAGTCAGGAAAGTGGTAAGGTACTGTTTTCTATCAGTTGGCAAGCTGCGCACACAATCCCAGTGTTGTACAGCTTCCTTCTTCACCTTTCCGAT
Organism: Ammospiza nelsoni; assembly: GCF_027579445.1. Lineage (NCBI taxonomy): Eukaryota > Metazoa > Chordata > Aves > Passeriformes > Passerellidae > Ammospiza > Ammospiza nelsoni. Next base: position 19,234,573 of record NC_080644.1, on the reverse strand, counting down.
GCTGCCGCTCTCTCCGGCTCCCGGAGCCGAAGAAGCGGCTTCTTCGCGCAAAGACGCTTGTACCGCTCACAGTGCTCTCTTAGCGCGGCTTCTGCCGAAAGAAGCCCGGGAGCGGCGCTTAACTCCGGAGAGCATCGTCCCTTCGTCTTTAGCGTCTTTTGTGGTCTACATCCTAGCAGAAAGCTTTTCCACTCTGTCTGGCAAAGGAAAACCTGCGCCAGCACAGAAAACATCTCCCATCGTGTTCTGGACGTTGCACGGAGGTCTGCCAAGTGTTTGCATAAAGGAAAGAAAAGTTGTCCAAAATAACTTCCTATCGAATGTTCATGTGATTGGAAAAGTCAGGAAAGTGGTAAGGTACTGTTTTCTATCAGTTGGCAAGCTGCGCACACAATCCCAGTGTTGTACAGCTTCCTTCTTCACCTTTCCGATGCTGCCGCTCTCTCCGGCTCCCGGAGCCGAAGAAGCGGCTTCTTCGCGCAAAGGCGATTGTACCGCTCACAGTGCTCTCTTAGCGCCACTTCTGCCGAAAGAAGCCCGGGAGCGGCGCTTAGCTCCGGAGAGCATCGTACCTTCGTCTTTAGCGTCTTTTGTGGTCTACATCCTAGCAGAAAGCTTTTCCACTCTGTCTGGCAAGGAAAACATGCGCCAGCACAGAAAACATCTCCCATCGTGTTCTGGACGTTGTACGGAGGTCTGCCAAGTGTTTGACAAGAAGAGAAGAAATGTTGTCCAAAACAGCTTCCAATCGAATATTCATGTGATTGGAAAAGTCAGGAAAGTGGTAAGGTACTGTTTTCTATCAGTTGGCAAGCTGCGCACACAATCCCAGTGTTGTACAGCTTCCTTCTTCACCTTTCCGATGCTGCCGCTCTCTCCGGCTCCCGGAGCCGAAGAAGCGGCTTCTTCGCGCAAAGACGATTGTACCGCTCACAGTGCTCTCTTAGCGCCGCTTCTGCCGAAAGAAGCCCGGGAGCGGTGCTTAGCTCCGGAGAGCCTCGTACCTTCGTCTTTAGCGTCTCTTGTGGTCTACATCCTAGCAGAAAGCTTTTCCACTCTGTCTGGCAAGGAAAACCTGCGCCAGCACAGAAAACCTCTCCCATCGTGTTCTGGACGTTGTACGGAGGTCTGCCAAGTGTTTGCATAAAGAAATGAAAAGTTGTCCAAAATAACTTCCTATCGAATGTTCATGTGATTGGAAAAGTCAGGAAAGTGGTAAGGTACTGTTTTCTATCAGTTGGCAAGCTGCGCACACAATCCCAGTGTTGTACAGCTTCCTTCTTCACCTTTCCGATGCTGCCGCTCTCTCCGGCTCCCGGAGCCGAAGAAGCGGCTTCTTCGCGCAAAGGCGATTGTACCGCTCACAGTGCTCTCTTAGCGCCGCTTCTGCCGAAAGAAGCCCGGGAGCGGTGCTTAGCTCCGGAGAGCATCGTACCTTCGTCTTTAGCGTCTTTTGTGGTCTACATCCTAGCAGAAAGCTTTTCCACTCTGTCTGGCAAGGAAAACATGCGCCAGCGCAGAAAACATCTCCCATCGTGTTCTGGACGCTGCACGGAGGTCTGCCAAGTGTTTGCATAAAGAAATGAAAAGTTGTCCAAAACAGCTTCCTATCGAATGTTCATGTGATTGGAAACGTCAGGAAAATGGTAAGGTACTGTTTTCTATCAGTTGGCAAGCTGCGCACACAATCCCAGTGTTGTACAGCTTCCTTCTTCACCTTTCCGATGCTGCCGCTCTCTCCGGCTCCCGGAGCCGAAGAAGCGGCTTCTTCGCGCAAAGACGATTGTACCGCTCACAGTGCTCTCTTAGCGCGGCTTCTGCCGAAAGAAGCCCGGGAGCGGCGCTTAGCTCCGGAGAGCATCGTCCCTTCGTCTTTAGCGTCTTTTGTGGTCTACATCCTAGCAGAAAGCTTTTCCACTCTGTCTGGCAAGGAAAACCTGCGCCAGCACAGAAAACATCTCCCATCGTGTTCTGGACGTTGCACGGAGGTCTGCCAAGTGTTTGCATAAAGGAAAGAAAAGTTGTCCAAAATAACTTCCTATCGAATGTTCATGTGATTGGAAAAGTCAGGAAAGTGGTAAGGTACTGTTTTCTATCAGTTGGCAAGCTGCGCACACAATCCCAGTGTTGTACAGCTTCCTTCTTCACCTTTCCGATGCTGCCGCTCTCTCCGGCTCCCGGAGCCGAAGAAGCGGCTTCTTCGCGCAAAGACGATTGTACCGCTCACAGTGCTCTCTTAGCGCCGCTTCTGCCGAAAGAAGCCCGGGAGCGGCGCTTAGCTCCGGAGAGCATCGTACCTTCGTCTTTAGCGTCTTTTGTGGTCTACATCCTAGCAGAAATCTTTTCCACTCTGTCTGGCAAGGAAAACATGCGCCAGCACAGAAAACATCTCCCATCGTGTTCTGGACGTTGCACGGAGTTCTGCCAAGTGTTTGAAAGAAACAAAGAAAAGTTGTCCAAAACAGCTTCCAATCGAATATTCATGTGATTGGAAAAGTCAGGAAAGTGGTAAGGTACTGTTTTCTATCAGTTGGCAAGCTGCGCACACAATCCCAGTGTTGTACAGCTTCCTTCTTCACCTTTCCGATGCTGCCGCTCTCTCCGGCTCCCGGAGCCGAAGAAGCGGCTTCTTCGCGCAAAGGTGATTGTACCGCTCACAGTGCTCTCTTAGCGCCGCTTCTGCCGAAAGAAGCCCGGGAGCGGTGCTTAGCTCCGGAGAGCATCGTACCTTCGTCTTTAGCGTCTTTTGTGGTCTACATCCTAGCAGAAAGCTTTTCCACTCTGTCTGGCAAGGAAAACATGTGCCAGCGCAGAAAACATCTCCCATCGTGTTCTGGACGTTGCACGGAGGTCTGCCAAGTGTTTGCATAAAGAAATGAAAAGTTGTCCAAAACAGCTTCCAATCGAATATTCCTGTGATTGGAAACGTCAGGAAAGTGGTAAGGTACTGTTTTCTATCAGTTGGCAAGCTGCGCACACAATCCCAGTGTTGTACAGCTTCCTTCTTCACCTTTCCGATGCTGCCGCTCTCTCCGGCTCCCGGAGCCGAAGAAGCGGCTTCTTCGCGCAAAGGCGATTGTACCGCTCACAGTGCTCTCTTAGCGGCGCTTCTGCCGAAAGAAGCCCGGGAGCGGCGCTTAGCTCCGGAGAGCATCGTACCTTCGTCTTTAGCGTCTTTTGTGGTCTACATCCTAGCAGAAAGCTTTTCCACTCTGTCTGGCAAGGAAAACCTGCGCCAGCACAGAAAACATCTCCCATCGTGTTCTGGACGTTGCACGGAGATCTGCCAAGTGTTTGAAATAAACAAAGAAAAGTTGTCCAAAACAGCTTCCAATCGAATATTCATGTGATTGGAAACGTCAGGAAAGTGGTTAGGTACTGTTTTCTATCAGTTGGCAAGCTGCGCACACAATCCCAGTGTTGTACAGCTTCCTTCTTCACCTTTCCGATGCTGCCGCTCTCTCCGGCTCCCGGAGCCGAAGAAGCGGCTTCTTCGCGCAAAGACGATTGTACCGCTCACAGTGCTCTCTTAGCGCCGCTTCTGCCGAAAGAAGCCCGGGAGCGGTGCTTAGCTCCGGAGAGCCTCGTACCTTCGTCTTTAGCGTCTCTTGTGGTCTACATCCTAGCAGAAAGCTTTTCCACTCTGTCTGGCAAGGAAAACCTGCGCCAGCACAGAAAACATCTCCCATCGTGTTCTGGACGTTGTACGGAGGTCTGCCAAGTGTTTGCATAAAGAAATGAAAAGTTGTCCAAAATAACTTCCTATCGAATGTTCATGTGATTGGAAAAGTCAGGAAAGTGGTAAGGTACTGTTTTCTATCAGTTGGCAAGCTGCGCACACAATCCCAGTGTTGTACAGCTTCCTTCTTCACCTTTCCGATGCTGCCGCTCTCTCCGGCTCCCGGAGCCGAAGAAGCGGCTTCTTCGCGCAAAGGCGATTGTACCGCTCACAGTGCTCTCTTAGCGCCGCTTCTGCCGAAAGAAGCCCGGGAGCGGTGCTTAGCTCCGGAGAGCATCGTACCTTCGTCTTTAGCGTCTTTTGTGGTCTACATCCTAGCAGAAAGCTTTTCCACTCTGTCTGGCAAGGAAAACATGCGCCAGCGCAGAAAACATCTCCCATCGTGTTCTGGACGTTGCACGGAGGTCTGCCAAGTGTTTGCATAAAGAAATGAAAAGTTGTCCAAAACAGCTTTCTATCGAATGTTCATGTGATTGGAAAAGTCAGGAAAGTGGTAAGGTACTGTTTTCTATCAGTTGGCAAGCTGCGCACACAATCCCAGTGTTGTACAGCTTCCTTCTTCACCTTTCCGATGCTGCCGCTCTCTCCGGCTCCCGGAGCCGAAGAAGCGGCTTCTTCGCGCAAAGACGATTGTACCGCTCACAGTGCTCTCTTAGCGCCGCTTCTGCCGAAAGAAGCCCGGGAGCGGCGCTTAGCTCCGGAGAGCATCGTCCCTTCGTCTTTAGCGTCTTTTGTGGTCTACATCCTAGCAGAAAGCTTTTCCACTCTGTCTGGCAAGGAAAACCTGCGCCAGCACAGAAAACATCTCCCATCGTGTTCTGGACGTTGCACGGAGGTCTGCCAAGTGTTTGCATAAAGGAAAGAAAAGTTGTCCAAAATAACTTCCTATCGAATGTTCATGTGATTGGAAAAGTCAGGAAAGTGGTAAGGTACTGTTTTCTATCAGTTGGCAAGCTGCGCACACAATCCCAGTGTTGTACAGCTTCCTTCTTCACCTTTCCGATGCTGCCGCTCTCTCCGGCTCCCGGAGCCGAAGAAGCGGCTTCTTCGCGCAAAGACGATTGTACCGCTCACAGTGCTCTCTTAGCGCCGCTTCTGCCGAAAGAAGCCCGGGAGCGGCGCTTAGCTCCGGAGAGCATCGTACCTTCGTCTTTAGCGTCTTTTGTGGTCTACATCCTAGCAGAAAGCTTTTCCACTCTGTCTGGCAAGGAAAACATGCGCCAGCACAGAAAACATCTCCCATCGTGTTCTGGACGTTGCACGGAGTTCTGCCAAGTGTTTGAAAGAAACAAAGAAAAGTTGTCCAAAACAGCTTCCAATCGAATATTCATGTGATTGGAAAAGTCAGGAAAGTGGTAAGGTACTGTTTTCTATCAGTTGGCAAGCTGCGCACACAATCCCAGTGTTGTACAGCTTCCTTCTTCACCTTTCCGATGCTGCCGCTCTCTCCGGCTCCCGGAGCCGAAGAAGCGGCTTCTTCGCGCAAAGGCGATTGTACCGCTCACAGTGCTCTCTTAGCGCCGCTTCTGCCGAAAGAAGCCCGGGAGCGGTGCTTAGCTCCGGAGAGCATCGTCCCTTCGTCTTTAGCGTCTTTTGTGGTCTACATCCTAGCAGAAAGCTTTTCCACTCTGTCTGGCAAGGAAAACATGCGCCAGCACAGAAAACATCTCCCATCGTGTTCTGGACGTTGCACGGAGGTCTGCCAAGTGTTTGCATAAAGAAATGAAAAGTTGTCCAAAACAGCTTCCTATCGAATGTTCATGTGATTGGAAACGTCAGGAAAGTGGTAAGGTACTGTTTTCTATCAGTTGGCAAGCTGCGCACACAATCCCAGTGTTGTACAGCTTCCTTCTTCACCTTTCCGATGCTGCCGCTCTCTCCGGCTCCCGGAGCCGAAGAAGCGGCTTCTTCGCGCAAAGACGATTGTACCGCTCACAGTGCTCTCTTAGCGCGGCTTCTGCCGAAAGAAGCCCGGGAGCGGCGCTTAGCTCCGGAGAGCATCGTACCTTCGTCTTTAGCGTCTTTTGTGGTCTACATCCTAGCAGAAAGCTTTTCCACTCTGTCTGGCAAGGAAAACATGCGGAACACAGAAAACATCTCCCATCGTGTTCTGGACGTTGCACGTAGGTCTGCCAAGTGTTTGAAAGAAACAAAGAAAAGTTGTCCAAAACAGCTTCCAATCGAATATTCATGTGATTGGAAACGTCAGGAAAGTGTAAGGTACTGTTTTCTATCAGTTGGCAAGCTGCGCACACAATCCCAGTGTTGTACAGCTTCCTTCTTCACCTTTCCGATGCTGCCGCTCTCTCCGGCTCCCGGAGCCGAAGAAGCGGCTTCTTCGCGCAAAGACGATTGTACCGCTCACAGTGCTCTCTTAGCGCCGCTTCTGCCGAAAGAAGCCCGGGAGCGGCGCTTAACTCCGGAGAGCATCGTCCCTTCGTCTTTAGCGTCTTTTGTGGTCCACATCCTAGCAGAAAGCTTTTCCACTCTGTCTGGCAAGGAAAACATGCGCCAGCACAGAAAACATCTCCCATCGTGTTCTGGACGTTGCACGGCGTTCTGCCAAGTGTTTGAAAGAAACAAAGAAAAGTTGTCCAAAACAGCTTCCAATCGAATATTCATGTGATTGGAAAAGTCAGGAAAGTGGTAAGGTACTGTTTTCTATCAGTTGGCAAGCTGCGCACACAATCCCAGTGTTGTACAGCTTCCTTCTTCACCTTTCCGATGCTGCCGCTCTCTCCGGCTCCCGGAGCCGAAGAAGCGGCTTCTTCGCGCAAAGGCGATTGTACCGCTCACAGTGCTCTCTTAGCGCCGCTTCTGCCGAAAGAAGCCCGGGAGCGGTGCTTAGCTCCGGAGAGCATCGTACCTTCGTCTTTAGCGTCTTTTGTGGTCTACATCCTAGCAGAAAGCTTTTCCACTCTGTCTGGCAAGGAAAACATGCGCCAGCGCAGAAAACATCTCCCATCGTGTTCTGGACGTTGCACGGAGGTCTGCCAAGTGTTTGCATAAAGAAATGAAAAGTTGTCCAAAACAGCTTCCTATCGAATGTTCATGTGATTGGAAAAGTCAGGAAAGTGGTAAGGTACTGTTTTCTATCAGTTGGCAAGCTGCGCACACAATCCCAGTGTTGTACAGCTTCCTTCTTCACCTTTCCGATGCTGCCGCTCTCTCCGGCTCCCGGAGCCGAAGAAGCGGCTTCTTCGCGCAAACACGATTGTACCGCTCACAGTGCTCTCTTAGCGCGGCTTCTGCCGAAAGAAGCCCGGGAGCGGCGCTTAGCTCCGGAGAGCATCGTCCCTTCGTCTTTAGCGTCTTTTGTGGTCTACATCCTAGCAGAAAGCTTTTCCACTCTGTCTGGCAAGGAAAACATGCGCCAGCACAGAAAACATCTCCCATCGTGTTCTGGACGTTGCACGGAGGTCTGCCAAGTGTTTGCATAAAGGAAAGAAAAGTTGTCCAAAATAACTTCCTATCGAATGTTCATGTGATTGGAAAAGTCAGGAAAGTGGTAAGGTACTGTTTTCTATCAGTTGGCAAGCTGCGCACACAATCCCAGTGTTGTACAGCTTCCTTCTTCACCTTTCCGATGCTGCCGCTCTCTCCGGCTCCCGGAGCCGAAGAAGCGGCTTCTTCGCGCAAAGACGATTGTACCGCTCACAGTGCTCTCTTAGCGCGGCTTCTGCCGAAAGAAGCCCGGGAGCGGCGCTTAGCTCCGGAGAGCATCGTACCTTCGTCTTTAGCGTCTTTTGTGGTCTACATCCTAGCAGAAAGCTTTTCCACTCTGTCTGGCAAGGAAAACATGCGGAACACAGAAAACATCTCCCATCGTGTTCTGGACGTTGCACGTAGGTCTGCCAAGTGTTTGAAAGAAACAAAGAAAAGTTGTCCAAAACAGCTTCCAATCGAATGTTCATGTGATTGGAAACGTCAGGAAAGTGTAAGGTACTGTTTTCTATCAGTTGGCAAGCTGCGCACACAATCCCAGTGTTGTACAGCTTCCTTCTTCACCTTTCCGATGCTGCCGCTCTCTCCGGCTCCCGGAGCCGAAGAAGCGGCTTCTTCGCGCAAAGACGATTGTACCGCTCACAGTGCTCTCTTAGCGCGGCTTCTGCCGAAAGAAGCCCGGGAGCGGCGCTTAGCTCCGGAGAGCATCGTCCCTTCGTCTTTAGCGTCTTTTGTGGTCTACATCCTAGCAGAAAGCTTTTCCACTCTGTCTGGCAAGGAAAACCTGCGCCAGCACAGAAAACATCTCCCATCGTGTTCTGGACGTTGCACGGAGGTCTGCCAAGTGTTTGCATAAAGGAAAGAAAAGTTGTCCAAAATAACTTCCTATCGAATGTTCATGTGATTGGAAAAGTCAGGAAAGTGGTAAGGTACTGTTTTCTATCAGTTGGCAAGCTGCGCACACAATCCCAGTGTTGTACAGCTTCCTTCTTCACCTTTCCGATGCTGCCGCTCTCTCCGGCTCCCGGAGCCGAAGAAGCGGCTTCTTCGCGCAAAGACGATTGTACCGCTCACAGTGCTCTCTTAGCGCCGCTTCTGCCGAAAGAAGCCCGGGAGCGGCGCTTAGCTCCGGAGAGCATCGTACCTTCGTCTTTAGCGTCTTTTGTGGTCTACATCCTAGCAGAAAGCTTTTCCACTCTGTCTGGCAAGGAAAACCTGCGCCAGCACAGAAAACATCTCCCATCGTGTTCTGGACGTTGCACGGAGTTCTGCCAAGTGTTTGAAAGAAACAAAGAAAAGTTGTCCAAAACAGCTTCCAATCGAATATTCATGTGATTGGAAAAGTCAGGAAAGTGGTAAGGTACTGTTTTCTATCAGTTGGCAAGCTGCGCACACAATCCCAGTGTTGTACAGCTTCCTTCTTCACCTTTCCGATGCTGCCGCTCTCTCCGGCTCCCGGAGCCGAAGAAGCGGCTTCTTCGCGCAAAGACGATTGTACCGCTCACAGTGCTCTCTTAGCGCCGCTTCTGCCGAAAGAAGCCCGGGAGCGGTGCTTAGCTCCGGAGAGCATCGTACCTTCGTCTTTAGCGTCTTTTGTGGTCTACATCCTAGCAGAAAGCTTTTCCACTCTGTCTGGCAAGGAAAACATGCGCCAGCGCAGAAAACATCTCCCATCGTGTTCTGGACGTTGCACGGAGGTCTGCCAAGTGTTTGCATAAAGAAATGAAAAGTTGTCCAAAACAGCTTCCTATCGAATGTTCATGTGATTGGAAACGTCAGGAAAGTGGTAAGGTACTGTTTTCTATCAGTTGGCAAGCTGCGCACACAATCCCAGTGTTGTACAGCTTCCTTCTTCACCTTTCCGATGCTGCCGCTCTCTCCGGCTCCCGGAGCCGAAGAAGCGGCTTCTTCGCGCAAAGACGATTGTACCGCTCACAGTGCTCTCTTAGCGCGGCTTCTGCCGAAAGAAGCCCGGGAGCGGTGCTTAGCTCCGGAGAGCATCGTACCTTCGTCTTTAGCGTCTTTTGTGGTCTACATCCTAGCAGAAAGCTTTTCCACTCTGTCTGGCAAGGAAAACATGCGCCAGCACAGAAAACATCTCCCATCGTGTTCTGGACGTTGCACGGAGGTCTGCCAAGTGTTTGAAATAAACAAAGAAAAGTTGTCCAAAACAGCTTCCAATCGAATATTCATGTGATTGGAAACGTCAGGAAAGTGTAAGGTACTGTTTTCTATCAGTTGGCAAGCTGCGCACACAATCCCAGTGTTGTACAGCTTCCTTCTTCACCTTTGCGATGCTGCCGCTCTCTCCGGCTCCCGGAGCCGAAGAAGCGGCTTCTTCGCGCAAAGACGATTGTACCGCTCACAGTGCTCTCTTAGCGCCGCTTCTGCCGAAAGAAGCCCGGGAGCGGCGCTTAACTTCGGAGAGCATCGTCCCTTCGTCTTTAGGGTCTTTTGTGGTCTACATCCTAGCAGAAAGCTTTTCCACTCTGTCTGGCAAGGAAAACATGCGCCAGCACAGAAAACATCTCCCATCGTGTTCTGGACGTTGCACGGAGGTCTGCCAAGTGTTTGCATAAAGGAAAGAAAAGTTGTCCAAAATAACTTCCTATCGAATGTTCATGTGATTGGAAAAGTCAGGAAAGTGGTAAGGTACTGTTTTCTATCAGTTGGCAAGCTGCGCACACAATCCCAGTGTTGTACAGCTTCCTTCTTCACCTTTCCGATGCTGCCGCTCTCTCCGGCTCCCGGAGCCGAAGAAGCGGCTTCTTCGCGCAAAGATGATTGTACCGCTCACAGTGCTCTCTTAGCGCCGCTTCTGCCGAAAGAAGCCCGGGAGCGGCGCTTAGCTCCGGAGAGCATCGTACCTTCGTCTTTAGCGTCTTTTGTGGTCTACATCCTAGCAGAAAGCTTTTCCACTCTGTCTGGCAAGGAAAACATGCGGGAGCACAGAAAACATCTCCCATCGTGTTCTGGACGTTGCACGGAGTTCTGCCATGTGTTTGAAAGAAACAAAGAAAAGTTGTCCAAAACAGCTTCCAATCGAATATTCATGTGATTGGAAAAGTCAGGAAAGTGGTAAGGTACTGTTTTCTATCAGTTGGCAAGCTGCGCACACAATCCCAGTGTTGTACAGCTTCCTTCTTCACCTTTCCGATGCTGCCGCTCTCTCCGGCTCCCGGAGCCGAAGAAGCGGCTTCTTCGCGCAAAGGCGATTGTACCGCTCACAGTGCTCTCTTAGCGCCGCTTCTGCCGAAAGAAGCCCGGGAGCGGTGCTTAGCTCCGGAGAGCATCGTACCTTCGTCTTTAGCGTCTTTTGTGGTCTACATCCTAGCAGAAAGCTTTTCCACTCTGTCTGGCAAGGAAAACATGCGCCAGCACAGAAAACATCTCCCATCGTGTTCTGGACGTTGTACGGAGGTCTGCCAAGTGTTTGACAAGAAGAGAAGAAATGTTGTCCAAAACAGCTTCCTATCGAATGTTCATGTGATTGGAAAAGTCAGGAAAGTGGTAAGGTACTGTTTTCTATCAGTTGGCAAGCTGCGCACACAATCCCAGTGTTGTACAGCTTCCTTCTTCACCTTTCCGATGCTGCCGCTCTCTCCGGCTCCCGGAGCCGAAGAAGCGGCTTCTTCGCGCAAAGACGATTGTACCGCTCACAGTGCTCTCTTAGCGCCGCTTCTGCCGAAAGAAGCCCGGGAGCGGTGCTTAGCTCCGGAGAGCATCGTCCCTTCGTCTTTAGCGTCTTTTGTGGTCTACATCCTAGCAGAAAGCTTTTCCACTCTGTCTGGCAAGGAAAACCTGCGCCAGCACAGAAAACATCTCCCATCGTGTTCTGGACGTTGCACGGAGGTCTGCCAAGTGTTTGAAAGAAACAAAGAAAAGTTGTCCAAAACAGCTTCCAATCGAATATTCATGTGATTGGAAACGTCAGGAAAGTGGTTAGGTACTGTTTTCTATCAGTTGGCAAGCTGCGCACACAATCCCAGTGTTGTACAGCTTCCTTCTTCACCTTTCCGATGCTGCCGCTCTCTCCGGCTCCCGGAGCCGAAGAAGCGGCTTCTTCGCGCAAAGACGATTGTACCGCTCACAGTGCTCTCTTAGCGCCGCTTCTGCCGAAAGAAGCCCGGGAGCGGTGCTTAGCTCCGGAGAGCCTCGTACCTTCGTCTTTAGCGTCTCTTGTGGTCTACATCCTAGCAGAAAGCTTTTCCACTCTGTCTGGCAAGGAAAACCTGCGCCAGCACAGAAAACATCTCCCATCGTGTTCTGGACGTTGTGCGGAGGTCTGCCAAGTGTTTGCATAAAGAAATGAAAAGTTGTCCAAAATAACTTCCTATCGAATGTTCATGTGATTGGAAAAGTCAGGAAAGTGGTAAGGTACTGTTTTCCATCAGTTGGCAAGCTGCGCACACAATCCCAGTGTTGTACAGCTTCCTTCTTCACCTTTCCGATGCTGCCGCTCTCTCCGGCTCCCGGAGCCGAAGAAGCGGCTTCTTCGCGCAAAGACGATTGTACCGCTCACAGTGCTCTCTTAGCGCGGCTTCTGCCGAAAGAAGCCCGGGAGCGGCGCTTAACTCCGGAGAGCATCGTCCCTTCATCTTTAGCGTCTTTTGTGGTCTACATCCTAGCAGAAAGCTTTTCCACTCTGTCTGGCAAGGAAAACCTGCGCCAGCACAGAAAACATGTCCCATCGTGTTCTGGACGTTGTACGGATGTCTGCCAAGTGTTTGAAAGAAACAAAGAAAAGTTGTCCAAAACAGCTTCCAATCGAATATTCATGTGATTGGAAACGTCAGGAAAGTGGTTAGGTACTGTTTTCTATCAGTTGGCAAGCTGCGCACACAATCCCAGTGTTGTACAGCTTCCTTCTTCACCTTTCCGATGCTGCCGCTCTCTCCGGCTCCCGGAGCCGAAGAAGAGGCTTCTTCGCGCAAAGGCGATTGTACCGCTCACAGTGCTCTCTTAGCGCGGCTTCTGCCGAAAGAAGCCCGGGAGCGGCGCTTAACTCCGGAGAGCATCGTCCCTTCGTCTTTAGCGTCTTTTGTGGTCTACATCCTAGCAGAAAGCTTTTCCACTCTGTCTGGCAAGGAAAACCTGCGCCAGCACAGAAAACATCTCCCATCGTGTTCTGGACGTTGCACGGAGGTCTGCCAAGTGTTTGCATAAAGGAAAGAAAAGTTGTCCAAAATAACTTCCTATCGAATGTTCATGTGATTGGAAAAGTCAGGAAAGTGGTAAGGTACTGTTTTCTATCAGTTGGCAAGCTGCGCACACAATCCCAGTGTTGTACAGCTTCCTTCTTCACCTTTCCGATGCTGCCGCTCTCTCCGGCTCCCGGAGCCGAAGAAGCGGCTTCTTCGCGCAAAGACGATTGTACCGCTCACAGTGCTCTCTTAGCGCCGCTTCTGCCGAAAGAAGCCCGGGAGCGGCGCTTAGCTCCGGAGAGCATCGTACCTTCGTCTTTAGCGTCTTTTGTGGTCTACATCCTAGCAGAAAGCTTTTCCACTCTGTCTGGCAAGGAAAACATGCGCCAGCACAGAAAACATCTCCCATCGTGTTCTGGACGTTGCACGGAGTTCTGCCAAGTGTTTGAAAGAAACAAAGAAAAGTTGTCCAAAACAGCTTCCAATCGAATATTCATGTGATTGGAAAAGTCAGGAAAGTGGTAAGGTACTGTTTTCTATCAGTTGGCAAGCTGCGCACACAATCCCAGTGTTGTACAGCTTCCTTCTTCACCTTTCCGATGCTGCCGCTCTCTCCGGCTCCCGGAGCCGAAGAAGCGGCTTCTTCGCGCAAAGACGATTGTACCGCTCACAGTGCTCTCTTAGCGCCGCTTCTGCCGAAAGAAGCCCGGGAGCGTTGCTTAGCTCCGGAGAGCATCGTACCTTCGTCTTTAGCGTCTTTTGTGGTCTACATCCTAGCAGAAAGCTTTTCCACTCTGTCTGGCAAGGAAAACATGCGCCAGCACAGAAAACATCTCCCATCGTGTTCTGGACGTTGTACGGAGGTCTGCCAAGTGTTTGAAAGAAACAATAAAAAAGTTGTCCAAAACAGCTTCCAATCGAATATTCATGTGATTGGAAACGTCAGGAAAGTGGTTAGGTACTGTTTTCTATCAGTTGGCAAGCTGCGCACACAATCCCAGTGTTGTACAGCTTCCTTCTTCACCTTTCCGATGCTGCCGCTCTCTCCGGCTCCCGGAGCCGAAGAAGCGGCTTCTTCGCGCAAAGACGATTGTACCGCTCACAGTGCTCTCTTAGCGCCGCTTCTGCCGAAAGAAGCCCGGGAGCGGTGCTTAGCTCCGGAGAGCCTCGTACCTTCGTCTTTAGCGTCTCTTGTGGTCTACATCCTAGCAGAAAGCTTTTCCACTCTGTCTGGCAAGGAAAACCTGCGCCAGCGCAGAAAACATCTCCCATCGTGTTCTGGACGTTGTACGGAGGTCTGCCAAGTGTTTGCATAAAGAAATGAAAAGTTGTCCAAAATAACTTCCTATCGAATGTTCATGTGATTGGAAAAGTCAGAAAAGTGGTAAGGTACTGTTTTCTATCAGTTGGCAAGCTGCGCACACAATCCCAGTGTTGTACAGCTTCCTTCTTCACCTTTCCGATGCTGCCGCTCTCTCCGGCTCCCGGAGCCGAAGAAGCGGCTTCTTCGCGCAAAGACGATTGTACCGCTCACAGTGCTCTCTTAGCGCGGCTTCTGCCGAAAGAAGCCCGGGAGCGGCGCTTAACTCCGGAGAGCATCGTCCCTTCGTCTTTAGCGTCTTTTGTGGTCTACATCCTAGCAGAAAGCTTTTCCACTCTGTCTGGCAAGGAAAACATGCGCCAGCACAGAAAACATCTCCCATCGTGTTCTGGACGTTGCACGGAGGTCTGCCAAGTGTTTGCATAAAGAAATGAAAAGTTGTCCAAAATAACTTCCTATCGAATGTTCATGTGATTGGAAAAGTCAGGAAAGTGGTAAGGTACTGTTTTCTATCAGTTGGCAAGCTGCGCACACAATCCCAGTGTTGTACAGCTTCCTTCTTCACCTTTCCGATGCTGCCGCTCTCTCCGGCTCCCGGAGCCGAAGAAGCGGCTTCTTCGCGCAAAGGCGATTGTACCGCTCACAGTGCTCTCTTAGCGCCGCTTCTGCCGAAAGAAGCCCGGGAGCGGTGCTTAGCTCCGGAGAGCATCGTACCTTCGTCTTTAGCGTCTTTTGTGGTCTACATCCTACCAGAAAGCTTTTCCACTCTGTCTGGCAAGGAAAACATGCGCCAGCACAGAAAACATCTCCCATCGTGTTCTGGACGTTGCACGGAGGTCTGCCAAGTGTTTGCATAAAGGAAAGATAAGTTGTCCAAAATAACTTCCTATCGAATGTTCATGTGATTGGAAAAGTCAGGAAAGTGGTAAGGTACTGTTTTCTATCAGTTGGCAAGCTGCGCACACAATCCCAGTGTTGTACAGCTTCCTTCTTCACCTTTCCGATGCTGCCGCTCTCTCCGGCTCCCGGAGCCGAAGAAGCGGCTTCTTCGCGCAAAGACGATTGTACCGCTCACAGTGCTCTCTTAGCGCGGCTTCTGCCGAAAGAAGCCCGGGAGCGGCGCTTAGCTCCGGAGAGCATCGTCCCTTCGTCTTTAGCGTCTTTTGTGGTCTACATCCTAGCAGAAAGCTTTTCCACTCTGTCTGGCAAGGAAAACATGCGCCAGCGCAGAAAATATATCCCATCGTGTTCTGGACGTTGCACGGAGGTCTGCCAAGTGTTTGCATAAAGGAAAGAAAAGTTGTCCAAAATAACTTCCTATCGAATGTTCATGTGATTGGAAAAGTCAGGAAAGTGGTAAGGTACTGTTTTCTATCAGTTGGCAAGCTGCGCACACAATCCCAGTGTTGTACAGCTTCCTTCTTCACCTTTCCGATGCTGCCGCTCTCTCCGGCTCCCGGAGCCGAAGAAGCGGCTTCTTCGCGCAACGACGATTGTACCGCTCACAGTGCTCTCTTAGCGCGGCTTCTGCCGAAAGAAGCCCGGGAGCGGCGCTTAGCTCCGGAGAGCATCGTACCTTCGTCTTTAGCGTCTTTTGTGGTCTACATCCTAGCAGAAAGCTTTTCCACTCTGTCTGGCAAGGAAAACATGCGCCAGCACAGAAAACATCTCCCATCGTGTTCTGGACGTTGCACGGAGGTCTGCCAAGTGTTTGAAAGAAACAAAGAAAAGTTGTCCAAAACAGCTTCCAATCGAATATTCATGTGATTGGAAAAGTCAGGAAAGTGGTAAGGTACTGTTTTCTATCAGTTGGCAAGCTGCGCACACAATCCCAGTGTTGTACAGCTTCCTTCTTCACCTTTCCGATGCTGCCGCTCTCTCCGGCTCCCGGAGCCGAAGAAGCGGCTTCTTCGCGCAAAGACGATTGTACCGCTCACAGTGCTCTCTTAGCGCCGCTTCTGCCGAAAGAAGCCCGGGAGCGGCGCTTAGCTCCGGAGAGCCTCGTCCCTTCGTCTTTAGCGTCTTTTGTGGTCTACATCCTAGCAGAAAGCTTTTCCACTCTGTCTGGCAAGGAAAACCTGCGCCAGCGCAGAAAACATCTCCCATCGTGTTCTGGACATTGCACGGAGGTCTGCCAAGTGTTTGCATAAAGAAATGAAAAGTTGTCCAAAATAACTTCCTATCGAATGTTCATGTGATTGGAAAAGTCAGGAAAGTGGTAAGGTACTGTTTTCTATCAGTTGGCAAGCTGCGCACACAATCCCAGTGTTGTACAGCTTCCTTCTTCACCTTTCCGATGCTGCCGCTCTCTCCGGCTCCCGGAGCCGAAGAAGCGGCTTCTTCGCGCAAAGACGATTGTACCGCTCACAGTGCTCTCTTAGCGCCGCTTCTGCCGAAAGAAGCCCGGGAGCGGCGCTTAGCTCCGGAGAGCATCGTACCTTCGTCTTTAGCGTCTTTTGTGGTCTACATCCTAGCAGAAAGCTTTTCCACTCTGTCTGGCAAGGAAAACATGCGCCAGCACAGAAAACATCTCCCATCGTGTTCTGGACGTTGCACGGAGGTCTGCCAAGTGTTTGAAAGAAACAAAGAAAAGTTGTCCAAAACAGCTTCCAATCGAATATTCATGTAATTGGAAAAGTCAGGAAAGTGGTGAGGTACTGTTTTCTATCAGTTGGCAAGCTGCGCACACAATCCCAGTGTTGTACAGGTTCCTTCTTCACCTTTCCGATGCTGCCGCTCTCTCCGGCTCCCGGAGCCGAAGAAGCGGCTTCTTCGCGCAAAGACGATTGTAACGCTCACAGTGCTCTCTTAGCGCCGCTTCTGCCGAAAGAAGCCCGGGAGCGGTGCTTAGCTCCGGAGAGCCTCGTCCCTTCGTCTTTAGCGTCTTTTGTGGTCTACATCCTAGCAGAAAGCTTTTCCACTCAGTCTGGCAAGGAAAACCTGCGCCAGCGCAGAAAACATCTCCCATCGTGTTCTGGACGTTGTACGGAGGTCTGCCAAGTGTTTGCATAAAGAAATGAAAAGTTGTCCAAAATAACTTCCTATCGAATGTTCATGTGATTGGAAAAGTCAGAAAAGTGGTAAGGTACTGTTTTCTATCAGTTGGCAAGCTGCGCACACAATCCCAGTGTTGTACAGCTTCCTTCTTCACCTTTCCGATGCTGCCGCTCTCTCCGGCTCCCGGAGCCGAAGAAGCGTCTTCTTCGCGCAAAGACGATTGTACCGCTCACAGTGCTCTCTCAGCGCCGCTTCTGCCGAAAGAAGCCCGGGAGCGGCGCTTAACTCCGGAGAGCATCGTCCCTTCGTCTTTAGCGTCTTTTGTGGTCTACATCCTAGCAGAAAGCTTTTCCACTCTGTCTGGCAAGGAAAACCTGCGCCAGCACAGAAAACATCTCCCATCGTGTTCTGGACGTTGTACGGAGGTCTGCCAAGTGTTTGCATAAAGAAATGAAAAGTTGTCCAAAATAATTTCCTATCGAATGTTCATGTGATTGGAAAAGTCAGGAAAGTGGTAAGGTACTGTTTTCTATCAGTTGGCAAGCTGCGCACACAATCCCAGTGTTGTACAGCTTCCTTCTTCACCTTTCCGATGCTGCCGCTCTCTCCGGCTCCCGGAGCCGAAGAAGCGGCTTCTTCGCGCAAAGGCGATTGTACCGCTCACAGTGCTCTCTTAGCGCCGCTTCTACCGAAAGAAGCCCGGGAGCGGTGCTTAGCTCCGGAGAGCATCGTCCCTTCGTCTTTAGCGTCTTTTGTGGTCTACATCCTAGCAGAAAGCTTTTCCACTCAGTCTGGCAAGGAAAACCTGCGCCAGCACAGAAAACATCTCCCATCGTGTTCTGCACGTTGCACGGAGGTCTGCCAAGTGTTTGCATAAAGAAATGAAAAGTTGTCCAAAATAACTTCCTATCGAATGTTCATGTGATTGGAAAAGTCAGGAAAGTGGTAAGGTACTGTTTTCTATCAGTTGGCAAGCTGCGCACACAATCCCAGTGTTGTACAGCTTCCTTCTTCACCTTTCCGATGCTGCCGCTCTCTCCGGCTCCCGGAGCCGAAGAAGCGGCTTCTTCGCGCAAAGACGATTGTACCGCTCACAGTGCTCTCTTAGCGCGGCTTCTGCCGAAAGAAGCCCGGGAGCGGCGCTTAGCTCCGGAGAGCATCGTCCCTTCGTCTTTAGCGACTTTTGTGGTCTACATCCTAGCAGAAAGCTTTTCCACTCTGTCTGGCAAGGAAAACCTGCGGGAGCACAGAAAACATCTCCCATCGTGTTCTGGACGTTGTACGGATGTCTGCCAAGTGTTTGAAAGAAACAAAGAAAAGTTGTCCAAAACAGCTTCCAATCGAATATTCATGTGATTGGAAACGTCAGGAAAGTGTAAGGTACTGTTTTCTATCAGTTGGCAAGCTGCGCACACAATCCCAGTGTTGTACAGCTTCCTTCTTCACCTTTCCGATGCTGCCGCTCTCTCCGGCTCCCGGAGCCGAAGAAGCGGCTTCTTCGCGCAAAGACGATTGTACCGCTCACAGTGCTCTCTTAGCGCGGCTTCTGCCGAAAGAAGCCCGGGAGCGGCGCTTAGCTCCGGAGAGCATCGTACCTTTGTCTTTAGCGTCTTTTGTGGTCTACATCCTAGCAGAAAGCTTTTCCACTCTGTCTGGCAAGGAAAACATGCGCCAGCACAGAAAACATCTCCCATCGTGTTCTGGACGTTGCACGGAGGTCTGCCAAGTGTTTGAAAAAACAAAGAAAAGTTGTCCAAAACAGCTTCCAATCGAATATTCATGTGATTGGAAAAGTCAGGAAAGTGGTAAGGTACTGTTTTCTATCAGTTGGCAAGCTGCGCACACAATCCCAGTGTTGTACAGCTTCCTTCTTCACCTTTCCGATGCTGCCGCTCTCTCCGGCTCCCGGAGCCGAAGAAGCGGCTTCTTCGCGCAAAGACGATTGTACCGCTCACAGTGCTCTCTTAGCGCCGCTTCTGCCGAAAGAAGCCCGGGAGCGGCGCTTAGCTCCG
This sequence comes from Ammospiza nelsoni, assembly GCF_027579445.1. Classification (NCBI taxonomy): domain Eukaryota; kingdom Metazoa; phylum Chordata; class Aves; order Passeriformes; family Passerellidae; genus Ammospiza; species Ammospiza nelsoni. The sequence continues at coordinate 19,215,916 of NC_080644.1, read as the reverse complement.
GAGAGCCTCGTCCCTTCGTCTTTAGCGTCTTTTGTGGTCTAAATCCTAGCAGAAAGCTTTTCCACTCAGTCTGGCAAGGAAAACCTGCGCCAGCGCAGAAAACATCTCCCATCGTGTTCTGGACATTGCACGGAGGTCTGCCAAGTGTTTGCATAAAGAAATGAAAAGTTGTCCAAAATAACTTCCTATCGAATGTTCATGTGATTGGAAAAGTCAGGAAAGTGGTAAGGTACTGTTTTCTATCAGTTGGCAAGCTGCGCACACAATCCCAGTGTTGTACAGCTTCCTTCTTCACCTTTCCGATGCTGCCGCTCTCTCCGGCTCCCGGAGCCGAAGAAGCGGCTTCTTCGCGCAAAGACGATTGTACCGCTCACAGTGCTCTCTTAGCGCGGCTTCTGCCGAAAGAAGCCCGGGAGCGGCGCTTAGCTCCGGAGAGCATCGTACCTTCGTCTTTAGCGTCTTTTGTGGTCTACATCCTAGCAGAAAGCTTTTCCACTCTGTCTGGCAAGGAAAACATGCGCCAGCACAGAAAACATATCCCATCGTGTTCTGGACGTTGCACGGAGGTCTGCCAAGTGTTTGAAAGAAACAAAGAAAAGTTGTCCAAAACAGCTTCCAATCGAATATTCATGTAATTGGAAAAGTCAGGAAAGTGGTGAGGTACTGTTTTCTATCAGTTGGCAAGCTGCGCACACAATCCCAGTGTTGTACAGCTTCCTTCTTCACCTTTCCGATGCTGCCGCTCTCTCCGGCTCCCGGAGCCGAAGAAGCGGCTTCTTCGCGCAAAGACGATTGTACCGCTCACAGTGCTCTCTTAGCGCCGCTTCTGCCGAAAGAAGCCCGGGAGCGGTGCTTAGCTCCGGAGAGCCTCGTACCTTCGTCTTTAGCGTCTCTTGTGGTCTACATCCTAGCAGAAAGCTTTTCCACTCTGTCTGGCAAGGAAAACATGCGCCAGCACAGAAAACATCTCCCATCGTGTTCTGGACGTTGCACGGAGGTCTGCCAAGTGTTTGCATAAAGAAATGAAAAGTTGTCCAAAATAACTTCCTATCGAATGTTCATGTGATTGGAAAAGTCAGGAAAGTGGTAAGGTACTGTTTTCTATCAGTTGGCAAGCTGCGCACACAATCCCAGTGTTGTACAGCTTCCTTCTTCACCTTTCCGATGCTGCCGCTCTCTCCGGCTCTCGGAGCCGAAGAAGCGGCTTCTTCGCGCAAAGACGGTTGTACCGCTCACAGTGCTCTCTTAGCGCCGCTTCTGCCGAAAGAAGCCCGGGAGCGGCGCTTAACTCCGGAGAGCATCGTCCCTTCGTCTTTAGCGTCTTTTGTGGTCTACATCCTAGCAGAAAGCTTTTCCACTCTGTCTGGCAAGGAAAACATGCGCCAGCACAGAAAACATCTCCCATCGTGTTCTGGACGTTGCACGGAGGTCTGCCAAGTGTTTGAAAGAAACAAAGAAAAGTTGTCCAAAACAGCTTCCAATCGAATATTCATGTGATTGGAAAAGTCAGGAAAGTGGTAAGGTACTGTTTTCTATCAGTTGGCAAGCTGCGCACACAATCCCAGTGTTGTACAGCTTCCTTCTTCACCTTTCCGATGCTGCCGCTCTCTCCGGCTCCCGGAGCCGAAGAAGCGGCTTCTTCGCGCAAAGACGCTTGTACCGCTCACAGTGCTCTCTTAGCGCCGCTTCTGCCGAAAGAAGCCCGGGAGCGGCGCTTAACTCCGGAGAGCATCGTCCCTTCGTCTTTAGCGTCTTTTGTGGTCTACATCCTAGCAGAAAGCTTTTCCACTCTGTCTGGCAAGGAAAACCTGCGCCAGCACAGAAAACATCTCCCATCGTGTTCTGGACGTTGCACGGAGGTCTGCCAAGTGTTTGCATAAAGGAAAGAAAAGTTGTCCAAAATAACTTCCTATCGAATGTTCATGTGATTGGAAAAGTCAGGAAAGTGGTAAGGTACTGTTTTCTATCAGTTGGCAAGCTGCGCACACAATCCCAGTGTTGTACAGCTTCCTTCTTCACCTTTCCGATGCTGCCGCTCTCTCCGGCTCCCGGAGCCGAAGAAGCGGCTTCTTCGCGCAAAGGCGATTGTACCGCTCACAGTGCTCTCTTAGCGCCGCTTCTGCCGAAAGAAGCCCGGGAGCGGCGCTTAGCTCCGGAGAGCATCGTACCTTCGTCTTTAGCGTCTTTTGTGGTCTACATCCTAGCAGAAAGCTTTTCCACTCTGTCTGGCAAGGAAAACATGCGCCAGCACAGAAAACATCTCCCATCGTGTTCTGGACGTTGCACGGAGTTCTGCCAAGTGTTTGAAAGAAACAAAGAAAAGTTGTCCAAAACAGCTTCCAATCGAATATTCATGTGATTGGAAAAGTCAGGAAAGTGGTAAGGTACTGTTTTCTATCAGTTGGCAAGCTGCGCACACAATCCCAGTGTTGTACAGCTTCCTTCTTCACCTTTCCGATGCTGCCGCTCTCTCCGGCTCCCGGAGCCGAAGAAGCGGCTTCTTCGCGCAAAGGCGATTGTAACGCTCACAGTGCTCTCTTAGCGCCGCTTCTGCCGAAAGAAGCCCGGGAGCGGTGCTTAGCTCCGGAGAGCATCGTACCTTCGTCTTTAGCGTCTTTTGTGGTCTACATCCTAGCAGAAAGCTTTTCCACTCTGTCTGGCAAGGAAAACATGCGCCAGCACAGAAAACATCTCCCATCGTGTTCTGGACGTTGTACGGAGGTCTGCCAAGTGTTTGACAAGAAGACAAGAAATGTTGTCCAAAACAGCTTCCAATCGAATATTCATGTGATTGGAAAAGTCAGGAAAGTGGTAAGGTACTGTTTTCTATCAGTTGGCAAGCTGCGCACACAATCCCAGTGTTGTACAGCTTCCTTCTTCACCTTTCCGATGCTGCCGCTCTCTCCGGCTCCCGGAGCCGAAGAAGCGGCTTCTTCGCGCAAAGACGCTTGTACCGCTCACAGTGCTCTCTTAGCGCGGCTTCTGCCGAAAGAAGCCCGGGAGCGGCGCTTAACTCCGGAGAGCATCGTCCCTTCGTCTTTAGCGTCTTTTGTGGTCTACATCCTAGCAGAAAGCTTTTCCACTCTGTCTGGCAAAGAAAACATGCGCCAGCACAGAAAACATCTCCCATCGTGTTCTGGACGTTGTACGGATGTCTGCCAAGTGTTTGAAAGAAACAAAGAAAAGTTGTCCAAAACAGCTTCCAATCGAATATTCATGTGATTGGAAACGTCAGGAAAGTGGTAAGGTACTGTTTTCTATCAGTTGGCAAGCTGCGCACACAATCCCAGTGTTGAACAGCTTCCTTCTTCACCTTTCCGATGCTGCCGCTCTCTCCGGCTCCCGGAGCCGAAGAAGCGGCTTCTTCGCGCAAAGACGATTGTACCGCTCACAGTGCTCTCTTAGCGCCGCTTCTGCCGAAAGAAGCCCGGGAGCGGTGCTTAGCTTTCGAGAGCCTCGTACCTTCGTCTTTAGCGTCTCTTGTGGTCTACATCCTAGCAGAAAGCTTTTCCACTCTGTCTGGCAAGGAAAACATGCGCCAGCACAGAAAACATCTCCCATCGTGTTCTGGACGTTGCACGGAGGTCTGCCAAGTGTTTGAAAGAAACAAAGAAAAGTTGTCCAAAACAGCTTCCAATCGAATATTCATGTAATTGGAAAAGTCAGGAAAGTGGTGAGGTACTGTTTTCTATCAGTTGGCAAGCTGCGCACACAATCCCAGTGTTGTACAGCTTCCTTCTTCACCTTTCCGATGCTGCCGCTCTCTCCGGCTCCCGGAGCCGAAGAAGCGGCTTCTTCGCGCAAAGACGATTGTACCGCTCACAGTGCTCTCTTAGCGCCGCTTCTGCCGAAAGAAGCCCGGGAGCGGTGCTTAGCTCCGGAGAGCCTCGTACCTTCGTCTTTAGCGTCTCTTGTGGTCTACATCCTAGCAGAAAGCTTTTCCACTCTGTCTGGCAAGGAAAACATGCGCCAGCGCAGAAAACATCTCCCATCGTGTTCTGGACGTTGCACGGAGGTCTGCCAAGTGTTTGCATAAAGAAATGAAAAGTTGTCCAAAATAACTTCCTATCGAATGTTCATGTGATTGGAAAAGTGAGGAAAGTGGTAAGGTACTGTTTTCTATCAGTTGGCAAGCTGCGCACACAATCCCAGTGTTGTACAGCTTCCTTCTTCACCTTTCCGATGCTGCCGCTCTCTCCGGCTCTCGGAGCCGAAGAAGCGGCTTCTTCGCGCAAAGACGGTTGTACCGCTCACAGTGCTCTCTTAGCGCCGCTTCTGCCGAAAGAAGCCCGGGAGCGGCGCTTAACTCCGGAGAGCATCGTCCCTTCGTCTTTAGCGTCTTTTGTGGTCTACATCCTAGCAGAAAGCTTTTCCACTCTGTCTGGCAAGGAAAACATGCGCCAGCACAGAAAACATCTCCCATCGTGTTCTGGACGTTGCACGGAGGTCTGCCAAGTGTTTGAAAGAAACAAAGAAAAGTTGTCCAAAACAGCTTCCAATCGAATATTCATGTGATTGGAAAAGTCAGGAAAGTGGTAAGGTACTGTTTTCTATCTGTTGGCAAGCTGCGCACACAATCCCAGTGTTGTACAGCTTCCTTCTTCACCTTTCCGATGCTGCCGCTCTCTCCGGCTCCCGGAGCCGAAGAAGCGGCTTCTTCGCGCAAAGACGATTGTACCGCTCACAGTGCTCTCTTAGCGCCGCTTCTGCCGAAAGAAGCCCGGGAGCGGCGCTTAACTCCGGAGAGCATCGTCCCTTCGTCTTTAGCGTCTTTTGTGGTCTACATCCTAGCAGAAAGCTTTTCCACTCTGTCTGGCAAGGAAAACCTGCGCCAGCACAGAAAACATCTCCCATCGTGTTCTGGACGTTGCACGGAGTTCTGCCAAGTGTTTGAAAGAAACAAAGAAAAGTTGTCCAAAACAGCTTCCAATCGAATATTCATGTGATTGGAAAAGTCAGGAAAGTGGTAAGGTACTGTTTTCTATCAGTTGGCAAGCTGCGCACACAATCCCAGTGTTGTACAGCTTCCTTCTTCACCTTTCCGATGCTGCCGCTCTCTCCGGCTCCCGGAGCCGAAGAAGCGGCTTCTTCGCGCAAAGGCGATTGTACCGCTCACAGTGCTCTCTTAGCGCCGCTTCTGCCGAAAGAAGCCCGGGAGCGGTGCTTAGCTCCGGAGAGCATCGTACCTTCGTCTTTAGCGTCTTTTGTGGTCTACATCCTAGCAGAAAGCTTTTCCACTCTGTCTGGCAAGGAAAACATGCGCCAGCACAGAAAACATCTCCCATCGTGTTCTGGACGTTGTACGGAGGTCTGCCAAGTGTTTGACAAGAAGAGAAGAAATGTTGTCCAAAACAGCTTCCAATCGAATATTCATGTGATTGGAAAAGTCAGGAAAGTGGTAAGGTACTGTTTTCTATCAGTTGGCAAGCTGCGCACACAATCCCAGTGTTGTACAGCTTCCTTCTTCACCTTTCCGATGCTGCCGCTCTCTCCGGCTCCCGGAGCCGAAGAAGCGGCTTCTTCGCGCAAAGACGCTTGTACCGCTCACAGTGCTCTCTTAGCGCGGCTTCTGCCGAAAGAAGCCCGGGAGCGGCGCTTAACTCCGGAGAGCATCGTCCCTTCGTCTTTAGCGTCTTTTGTGGTCTACATCCTAGCAGAAAGCTTTTCCACTCTGTCTGGCAAAGAAAACATGCGCCAGCACAGAAAACATCTCCCATCGTGTTCTGGACGTTGTACGGATGTCTGCCAAGTGTTTGAAAGAAACAAAGAAAAGTTGTCCAAAACAGCTTCCAATCGAATATTCATGTGATTGGACAAGTCAGGAAAGTGGTAAGGTACTGTTTTCTATCAGTTGGCAAGCTGCGCACACAATCCCAGTGTTGTACAGCTTCCTTCTTCACCTTTCCGATGCTGCCGCTCTCTCCGGCTCCCGGAGCCGAAGAAGCGGCTTCTTCGCGCAAAGACGATTGTACCGCTCACAGTGCTCTCTTAGCGCCGCTTCTGCCGAAAGAAGCCCGGGAGCGGTGCTTAGCTTTGGAGAGCCTCGTACCTTCGTCTTTAGCGTCTCTTGTGGTCTACATCCTAGCAGAAAGCTTTTCCACTCTGTCTGGCAAGGAAAACCTGCGCCAGCACAGAAAACATCTCCCATCGTGTTCTGGACGTTGTACGGAGGTCTGCCAAGTGTTTGCATAAAGAAATGAAAAGTTGTCCAAAATAACTTCCTATCGAATGTTCATGTGATTGGAAAAGTCAGAAAAGTGGTAAGGTACTGTTTTCTATCAGTTGGCAAGCTGCGCACACAATCCCAGTGTTGTACAGCTTCCTTCTTCACCTTTCCGATGCTGCCGCTCTCTCCGGCTCCCGGAGCCGAAGAAGCGGCTTCTTCGCGCAAAGACGATTGTACCGCTCACAGTGCTCTCTTAGCGCCGCTTCTGCCGAAAGAAGCCCGGGAGCGGTGCTTAGCTCCGGAGAGCCTCGTACCTTCGTCTTTAGCGTCTCTTGTGGTCTACATCCTAGCAGAAAGCTTTTCCACTCTGTCTGGCAAGGAAAACATGCGCCAGCGCAGAAAACATCTCCCATCGTGTTCTGGACGTTGCACGGAGGTCTGCCAAGTGTTTGCATAAAGAAATGAAAAGTTGTCCAAAATAACTTCCTATCGAATGTTCATGTGATTGGAAAAGTCAGGAAAGTGGTAAGGTACTGTTTTCTATCAGTTGGCAAGCTGCGCACACAATCCCAGTGTTGTACAGCTTCCTTCTTCACCTTTCCGATGCTGCCGCTCTCTCCGGCTCTCGGAGCCGAAGATGCGGCTTCTTCGCGCAAAGACGGTTGTACCGCTCACAGTGCTCTCTTAGCGCCGCTTCTGCCGAAAGAAGCCCGGGAGCGGCGCTTAACTCCGGAGAGCATCGTCCCTTCGTCTTTAGCGTCTTTTGTGGTCTACATCCTAGCAGAAAGCTTTTCCACTCTGTCTGGCAAGGAAAACATGCGCCAGCACAGAAAACATCTCCCATCGTGTTCTGGACGTTGCACGGAGGTCTGCCAAGTGTTTGAAAGAAACAAAGAAAAGTTGTCCAAAACAGCTTCCAATCGAATATTCATGTGATTGGAAAAGTCAGGAAAGTGGTAAGGTACTGTTTTCTATCAGTTGGCAAGCTGCGCACACAATCCCAGTGTTGTACAGCTTCCTTCTTCACCTTTCCGATGCTGCCGCTCTCTCCGGCTCCCGGAGCCGAAGAAGCGGCTTCTTCGCGCAAAGACGCTTGTACCGCTCACAGTGCTCTCTTAGCGCGGCTTCTGCCGAAAGAAGCCCGGGAGCGGCGCTTAACTCCGGAGAGCATCGTCCCTTCGTCTTTAGCGTCTTTTGTGGTCTACATCCTAGCAGAAAGCTTTTCCACTCTGTCTGGCAAGGAAAACCTGCGCCAGCACAGAAAACATCTCCCATCGTGTTCTGGACGTTGCACGGAGGTCTGCCAAGTGTTTGCATAAAGGAAAGAAAAGTTGTCCAAAATAACTTCCTATCGAATGTTCATGTGATTGGAAAAGTCAGGAAAGTGGTAAGGTACTGTTTTCTATCAGTTGGCAAGCTGCGCACACAATCCCAGTGTTGTACAGCTTCCTTCTTCACCTTTCCGATGCTGCCGCTCTCTCCGGCTCCCGGAGCCGAAGAAGCGGCTTCTTCGCGCAAAGGCGATTGTACCGCTCACAGTGCTCTCTTAGCGCGGCTTCTGCCGAAAGAAGCCCGGGAGCGGCGCTTAGCTCCGGAGAGCATCGTACCTTCGTCTTTAGCGTCTTTTGTGGTCTACATCCTAGCAGAAAGCTTTTCCACTCTGTCTGGCAAGGAAAACATGCGCCAGCACAGAAAACATCTCCCATCGTGTTCTGGACGTTGCACGGAGTTCTGCCAAGTGTTTGAAAGAAACAAAGAAAAGTTGTCCAAAACAGCTTCCAATCGAATATTCATGTGATTGGAAAAGTCAGGAAAGTGGTAAGGTACTGTTTTCTATCAGTTGGCAAGCTGCGCACACAATCCCAGTGTTGTACAGCTTCCTTCTTCACCTTTCCGATGCTGCCGCTCTCTCCGGCTCCCGGAGCCGAAGAAGCGGCTTCTTCGCGCAAAGACGCTTGTACCGCTCACAGTGCTCTCTTAGCGCGGCTTCTGCCGAAAGAAGCCCGGGAGCGGCGCTTAACTCCGGAGAGCATCGTCCCTTCGTCTTTAGCGTCTTTTGTGGTCTACATCCTAGCAGAAAGCTTTTCCACTCTGTCTGGCAAAGAAAACATGCGCCAGCACAGAAAACATCTCCCATCGTGTTCTGGACGTTGTACGGATGTCTGCCAAGTGTTTGAAAGAAACAAAGAAAAGTTGTCCAAAACAGCTTCCAATCGAATATTCATGTGATTGGAAAAGTCAGGAAAGTGGTAAGGTACTGTTTTCTATCAGTTGGCAAGCTGCGCACACAATCCCAGTGTTGTACAGCTTCCTTCTTCACCTTTCCGATGCTGCCGCTCTCTCCGGCTCCCGGAGCCGAAGAAGCGGCTTCTTCGCGCAAAGACGATTGTACCGCTCACAGTGCTCTCTTAGCGCCGCTTCTGCCGAAAGAAGCCCGGGAGCGGTGCTTAGCTCCGGAGAGCCTCGTCCCTTCGTCTTTAGCGTCTCTTGTGGTCTACATCCTAGCAGAAAGCTTTTCCACTCTGTCTGGCAAGGAAAACCTGCGCCAGCACAGAAAACATCTCCCATCGTGTTCTGGACGTTGTACGGAGGTCTGCCAAGTGTTTGCATAAAGAAATGAAAAGTTGTCCAAAATAACTTCCTATCGAATGTTCATGTGATTGGAAAAGTCAGAAAAGTGGTAAGGTACTGTTTTCTATCAGTTGGCAAGCTGCGCACACAATCCCAGTGTTGTACAGCTTCCTTCTTCACCTTTCCGATGCTGCCGCTCTCTCCGGCTCCCGGAGCCGAAGAAGCGTCTTCTTCGCGCAAAGACGATTGTACCGCTCACAGTGCTCTCTTAGCGCCGCTTCTGCCGAAAGAAGCCCGGGAGCGGCGCTTAACTCCGGAGAGCATCGTCCCTTCGTCTTTAGCGTCTTTTGTGGTCTACATCCTAGCAGAAAGCTTTTCCACTCTGTCTGGCAAGGAAAACCTGCGCCAGCACAGAAAACATCTCCCATCGTGTTCTGGACGTTGTACGGAGGTCTGCCAAGTGTTTGCATAAAGAAATGAAAAGTTGTCCAAAATAACTTCCTATCGAATGTTCATGTGATTGGAAAAGTCAGGAAAGTGGTAAGGTACTGTTTTCTATCAGTTGGCAAGCTGCGCACACAATCCCAGTGTTGTACAGCTTCCTTCTTCACCTTTCCGATGCTGCCGCTCTCTCCGGCTCCCGGAGCCGAAGAAGCGGCTTCTTCGCGCAAAGGCGATTGTACCGCTCACAGTGCTCTCTTAGCGCCGCTTCTACCGAAAGAAGCCCGGGAGCGGTGCTTAGCTCCGGAGAGCATCGTCCCTTCGTCTTTAGCGTCTTTTGTGGTCTACATCCTAGCAGAAAGCTTTTCCACTCAGTCTGGCAAGGAAAACCTGCGCCAGCACAGAAAACATCTCCCATCGTGTTCTGGACGTTGCACGGAGGTCTGCCAAGTGTTTGCATAAAGAAATGAAAAGTTGTCCAAAATAACTTCCTATCGAATGTTCATGTGATTGGAAAAGTCAGGAAAGTGGTAAGGTACTGTTTTCTATCAGTTGGCAAGCTGCGCACACAATCCCAGTGTTGTACAGCTTCCTTCTTCACCTTTCCGATGCTGCCGCTCTCTCCGGCTCCCGGAGCCGAAGAAGCGGCTTCTTCGCGCAAAGACGATTGTACCGCTCACAGTGCTCTCTTAGCGCGGCTTCTGCCGAAAGAAGCCCGGGAGCGGCGCTTAGCTCCGGAGAGCATCGTCCCGTCGTCTTTAGCGACTTTTGTGGTCTACATCCTAGCAGAAAGCTTTTCCACTCTGTCTGGCAAGGAAAACCTGCGGGAGCACAGAAAACATCTCCCATCGTGTTCTGGACGTTGTACGGATGTCTGCCAAGTGTTTGAAAGAAACAAAGAAAAGTTGTCCAAAACAGCTTCCAATCGAATATTCATGTGATTGGAAACGTCAGGAAAGTGTAAGGTACTGTTTTCTATCAGTTGGCAAGCTGCGCACACAATCCCAGTGTTGTACAGCTTCCTTCTTCACCTTTCCGATGCTGCCGCTCTCTCCGGCTCCCGGAGCCGAAGAAGCGGCTTCTTCGCGCAAAGACGATTGTACCGCTCACAGTGCTCTCTTAGCGCGGCTTCTGCCGAAAGAAGCCCGGGAGCGGCGCTTAGCTCCGGAGAGCATCGTACCTTTGTCTTTAGCGTCTTTTGTGGTCTACATCCTAGCAGAAAGCTTTTCCACTCTGTCTGGCAAGGAAAACATGCGCCAGCACAGAAAACATCTCCCATCGTGTTCTGGACGTTGCACGGAGGTCTGCCAAGTGTTTGAAAGAAACAAAGAAAAGTTGTCCAAAACAGCTTCCAATCGAATATTCATGTGATTGGAAAAGTCAGGAAAGTGGTAAGGTACTGTTTTCTATCAGTTGGCAAGCTGCGCACACAATCCCAGTGTTGTACAGCTTCCTTCTTCACCTTTCCGATGCTGCCGCTCTCTCCGGCTCCCGGAGCCGAAGAAGCGGCTTCTTCGCGCAAAGACGCTTGTACCGCTCACAGTGCTCTCTTAGCGCCGCTTCTGCCGAAAGAAGCCCGGGAGCGGCGCTTAACTCCGGAGAGCATCGTCCCTTCGTCTTCAGCGTCTTTTGTGGTCTACATCCTAGCAGAAAGCTTTTCCACTCTGTCTGGCAAGGAAAACCTGCGCCAGCACAGAAAACATCTCCCATCGTGTTCTGGACGTTGCACGGAGGTCTGCCAAGTGTTTGCATAAAGGAAAGAAAAGTTGTCCAAAATAACTTCCTATCGAATGTTCATGTGATTGGAAAAGTCAGGAAAGTGGTAAGGTACTGTTTTCTATCAGTTGGCAAGCTGCGCACACAATCCCAGTGTTGTACAGCTTCCTTCTTCACCTTTCCGATGCTGCCGCTCTCTCCGGCTCCCGGAGCCGAAGAAGCGGCTTCTTCGCGCAAAGGCGATTGTACCGCTCACAGTGCTCTCTTAGCGCCGCTTCTGCCGAAAGAAGCCCGGGAGCGGCGCTTAGCTCCGGAGAGCATCGTACCTTCGTCTTTAGCGTCTTTTGTGGTCTACATCCTAGCAGAAAGCTTTTCCACTCTGTCTGGCAAGGAAAACATGCGCCAGCACAGAAAACATCTCCCATCGTGTTCTGGACGTTGCACGGAGTTCTGCCAAGTGTTTGAAAGAAACAAAGAAAAGTTGTCCAAAACAGCTTCCAATCGAATATTCATGTGATTGGAAAAGTCAGGAAAGTGGTAAGGTACTGTTTTCTATCAGTTGGCAAGCTGCGCACACAATCCCAGTGTTGTACAGCTTCCTTCTTCACCTTTCCGATGCTGCCGCTCTCTCCGGCTCCCGGAGCCGAAGAAGCGGCTTCTTCGCGCAAAGGCGATTGTAACGCTCACAGTGCTCTCTTAGCGCCGCTTCTGCCGAAAGAAGCCCGGGAGCGGTGCTTAGCTCCGGAGAGCATCGTACCTTCGTCTTTAGCGTCTTTTGTGGTCTACATCCTAGCAGAAAGCTTTTCCACTCTGTCTGGCAAGGAAAACATGCGCCAGCACAGAAAACATCTCCCATCGTGTTCTGGACGTTGTACGGAGGTCTGCCAAGTGTTTGACAAGAAGACAAGAAATGTTGTCCAAAACAGCTTCCAATCGAATATTCATGTGATTGGAAAAGTCAGGAAAGTGGTAAGGTACTGTTTTCTATCAGTTGGCAAGCTGCGCACACAATCCCAGTGTTGTACAGCTTCCTTCTTCACCTTTCCGATGCTGCCGCTCTCTCCGGCTCCCGGAGCCGAAGAAGCGGCTTCTTCGCGCAAAGACGCTTGTACCGCTCACAGTGCTCTCTTAGCGCGGCTTCTGCCGAAAGAAGCCCGGGAGCGGCGCTTAACTCCGGAGAGCATCGTCCCTTCGTCTTTAGCGTCTTTTGTGGTCTACATCCTAGCAGAAAGCTTTTCCACTCTGTCTGGCAAAGAAAACATGCGCCAGCACAGAAAACATCTCCCATCGTGTTCTGGACGTTGTACGGATGTCTGCCAAGTGTTTGAAAGAAACAAAGAAAAGTTGTCCAAAACAGCTTCCAATCGAATATTCATGTGATTGGAAACGTCAGGAAAGTGGTAAGGTACTGTTTTCTATCAGTTGGCAAGCTGCGCACACAATCCCAGTGTTGTACAGCTTCCTTCTTCACCTTTCCGATGCTGCCGCTCTCTCCGGCTCCCGGAGCCGAAGAAGCGGCTTCTTCGCGCAAAGACGATTGTACCGCTCACAGTGCTCTCTTAGCGCCGCTTCTGCCGAAAGAAGCCCGGGAGCGGTGCTTAGCTTTCGAGAGCCTCGTACCTTCGTCTTTAGCGTCTCTTGTGGTCTACATCCTAGCAGAAAGCTTTTCCACTCTGTCTGGCAAGGAAAACATGCGCCAGCACAGAAAACATCTCCCATCGTGTTCTGGACGTTGCACGGAGGTCTGCCAAGTGTTTGAAAGAAACAAAGAAAAGTTGTCCAAAACAGCTTCCAATCGAATATTCATGTAATTGGAAAAGTCAGGAAAGTGGTGAGGTACTGTTTTCTATCAGTTGGCAAGCTGCGCACACAATCCCAGTGTTGTACAGCTTCCTTCTTCACCTTTCCGATGCTGCCGCTCTCTCCGGCTCCCGGAGCCGAAGAAGCGGCTTCTTCGCGCAAAGACGATTGTACCGCTCACAGTGCTCTCTTAGCGCCGCTTCTGCCGAAAGAAGCCCGGGAGCGGTGCTTAGCTCCGGAGAGCCTCGTACCTTCGTCTTTAGCGTCTCTTGTGGTCTACATCCTAGCAGAAAGCTTTTCCACTCTGTCTGGCAAGGAAAACATGCGCCAGTGCAGAAAACATCTCCCATCGTGTTCTGGACGTTGCACGGAGGTCTGCCAAGTGTTTGCATAAAGAAATGAAAAGTTGTCCAAAATAACTTCCTATCGAATGTTCATGTGATTGGAAAAGTGAGGAAAATGGTAAGGTACTGTTTTCTATCAGTTGGCAAGCTGCGCACACAATCCCAGTGTTGTACAGCTTCCTTCTTCACCTTTCCGATGCTGCCGCTCTCTCCGGCTCTCGGAGCCGAAGAAGCGGCTTCTTCGCGCAAAGACGGTTGTACCGCTCACAGTGCTCTCTTAGCGCCGCTTCTGCCGAAAGAAGCCCGGGAGCGGCGCTTAACTCCGGAGAGCATCGTCCCTTCGTCTTTAGCGTCTTTTGTGGTCTACATCCTAGCAGAAAGCTTTTCCACTCTGTCTGGCAAGGAAAATATGCGCCAGCACAGAAAACATCTCCCATCGTGTTCTGGACGTTGCACGGAGGTCTGCCAAGTGTTTGAAAGAAACAAAGAAAAGTTGTCCAAAACAGCTTCCAATCGAATATTCATGTGATTGGAAAAGTCAGGAAAGTGGTAAGGTACTGTTTTCTATCTGTTGGCAAGCTGCGCACACAATCCCAGTGTTGTACAGCTTCCTTCTTCACCTTTCCGATGCTGCCGCTCTCTCCGGCTCCCGGAGCCGAAGAAGCGGCTTCTTCGCGCAAAGACGCTTGTACCGCTCACAGTGCTCTCTTAGCGCGGCTTCTGCCGAAAGAAGCCCGGGAGCGGCGCTTAACTCCGGAGAGCATCGTCCCTTCGTCTTTAGCGTCTTTTGTGGTCTACATCCTAGCAGAAAGCTTTTCCACTCTGTCTGGCAAGGAAAACCTGCGCCAGCACAGAAAACATCTCCCATCGTGTTCTGGACGTTGCACGGAGGTCTGCCAAGTGTTTGCATAAAGGAAAGAAAAGTTGTCTAAAATAACTTCCTATCGAATGTTCATGTGATTGGAAAAGTCAGGAAAGTGGTAAGGTACTGTTTTCTATCAGTTGGCAAGCTGCGCACACAATCCCAGTGTTGTACAGCTTCCTTCTTCACCTTTCCGATGCTGCCGCTCTCTCCGGCTCCCGGAGCCGAAGAAGCGGCTTCTTCGCGCAAAGGCGATTGTACCGCTCACAGTGCTCTCTTAGCGCCGCTTCTGCCGAAAGAAGCCCGGGAGCGGCGCTTAGCTCCGGAGAGCATCGTACCTTCGTCTTTAGCGTCTTTTGTGGTCTACATCCTAGCAGAAAGCTTTTCCACTCTGTCTGGCAAGGAAAACATGCGCCAGCACAGAAAACATCTCCCATCGTGTTCTGGACGTTGCACGGAGTTCTGCCAAGTGTTTGAAAGAAACAAAGAAAAGTTGTCCAAAACAGCTTCCAATCGAATATTCATGTGATTGGAAAAGTCAGGAAAGTGGTAAGGTACTGTTTTCTATCAGTTGGCAAGCTGCGCACACAATCCCAGTGTTGTACAGCTTCCTTCTTCACCTTTCCGATGCTGCCGCTCTCTCCGGCTCCCGGAGCCGAAGAAGCGGCTTCTTCGCGCAAAGGCGATTGTACCGCTCACAGTGCTCTCTTAGCGCCGCTTCTGCCGAAAGAAGCCCGGGAGCGGTGCTTAGCTCCGGAGAGCATCGTACCTTCGTCTTTAGCGTCTTTTGTGGTCTACATCCTAGCAGAAAGCTTTTCCACTCTGTCTGGCAAGGAAAACATGCGCCAGCACAGAAAACATCTCCCATCGTGTTCTGGACGTTGTACGGAGGTCTGTCAAGTGTTTGACAAGAAGAGAAGAAATGTTGTCCAAAACAGCTTCCAATCGAATATTCATGTGATTGGAAAAGTCAGGAAAGTGGTAAGGTACTGTTTTCTATCAGTTGGCAAGCTGCGCACACAATCCCAGTGTTGTACAGCTTCCTTCTTCACCTTTCCGATGCTGCCGCTCTCTCCGGCTCCCGGAGCCGAAGAAGCGGCTTCTTCGCGCAAAGACGCTTGTACCGCTCACAGTGCTCTCTTAGCGCGGCTTCTGCCGAAAGAAGCCCGGGAGCGGCGCTTAACTCCGGAGAGCATCGTCCCTTCGTCTTTAGCGTCTTTTGTGGTCTACATCCTAGCAGAAAGCTTTTCCACTCTGTCTGGCAAAGAAAACATGCGCCAGCACAGAAAACATCTCCCATCGTGTTCTGGACGTTGTACGGATGTCTGCCAAGTGTTTGAAAGAAACAAAGAAAAGTTGTCCAAAACAGCTTCCAATCGAATATTCATGTGATTGGAAAAGTCAGGAAAGTGGTAAGGTACTGTTTTCTATCAGTTGGCAAGCTGCGCACACAATCCCAGTGTTGTACAGCTTCCTTCTTCACCTTTCCGATGCTGCCGCTCTCTCCGGCTCCCGGAGCCGAAGAAGCGGCTTCTTCGCGCAAAGACGATTGTACCGCTCACAGTGCTCTCTTAGCGCCGCTTCTGCCGAAAGAAGCCCGGGAGCGGTGCTTAGCTTTGGAGAGCCTCGTACCTTCGTCTTTAGCGTCTCTTGTGGTCTACATCCTAGCAGAAAGCTTTTCCACTCTGTCTGGCAAGGAAAACCTGCGCCAGCACAGAAAACATCTCCCATCGTGTTCTGGACGTTGTACGGAGGTCTGCCAAGTGTTTGCATAAAGAAATGAAAAGTTGTCCAAAATAACTTCCTATCGAATGTTCATGTGATTGGAAAAGTCAGAAAAGTGGTAAGGTACTGTTTTCTATCAGTTGGCAAGCTGCGCACACAATCCCAGTGTTGTACAGCTTCCTTCTTCACCTTTCCGATGCTGCCGCTCTCTCCGGCTCCCGGAGCCGAAGAAGCGGCTTCTTCGCGCAAAGACGATTGTACCGCTCACAGTGCTCTCTTAGCGCGGCTTCTGCCGAAAGAAGCCCGGGAGCGGCGCTTAACTCCGGAGAGCATCGTCCCTTCGTCTTTAGCGTCTTTTGTGGTCTACATCCTAGCAGAAAGCTTTTCCACTCTGTCTGGCAAGGAAAACCTGCGCCAGCACAGAAAACATCTCCCATCGTGTTCTGGACGTTGTACGGAGGTCTGCCAAGTGTTTGACAAGAAGAGAAGAAATGTTGTCCAAAACAGCTTCCAATCGAATATTCATGTGATTGGAAAAGTCAGGAAAGTTGTAAGGTACTGTTTTCTATCAGTTGGCAAGCTGCGCACACAATCCCAGTGTTGTACAGCTTCCTTCTTCACCTTTCCGATGCTGCCGCTCTCTCCGGCTCCCGGAGCCGAAGAAGCGGCTTCTTCGCGCAAAGACGCTTGTACCGCTCACAGTGCTCTCTTAGCGCGGCTTCTGCCGAAAGAAGCCCGGGAGCGGCGCTTAACTCCGGAGAGCATCGTCCCTTCGTCTTTAGCGTCTTTTGTGGTCTACATCCTAGCAGAAAGCTTTTCCACTCTGTCTGGCAAGGAAAACCTGCGCCAGCACAGAAAACATCTCCCATCGTGTTCTGGACGTTGTACGGAGGTCTGCCAAGTGTTTGCATAAAGAAATGAAAAGTTGTCCAAAATAACTTCCTATCGAATGTTCATGTGATTGGAAAAGTCAGGAAAGTGGTAAGGTACTGTTTTCTATCAGTTGGCAAGCTGCGCACACAATCCCAGTGTTGTACAGCTTCCTTCTTCACCTTTCCGATGCTGCCGCTCTCTCCGGCTCCCGGAGCCGAAGAAGCGGCTTCTTCGCGCAAAGGCGATTGTACCGCTCACAGTGCTCTCTTAGCGCCGCTTCTGCCGAAAGAAGCCCGGGAGCGGTGCTTAGCTCCGGAGAGCATCGTACCTTCGTCTTTAGCGTCTTTTGTGGTCTACATCCTCGCAGAAAGCTTTTCCACTCTGTATGGCAAGGAAAACTTGCGCCAGCACAGAAAACATCTCCCATCGTGTTCTGGACGTTGTACGGAGGTCTGCCAAGTGTTTGACAAGAAGAGAAGAAAAGTTGTCCAAAACAGCTTCCAATCGAATATTCATGTGATTGGAAAAGTCAGGAAAGTGGTAAGGTACTGTTTTCTATCAGTTGGCAAGCTGCGCACACAATCCCAGTGTTGTACAGCTTCCTTCTTCACCTTTCCGATGCTGCCGCACTCTCCGGCTCCCGGAGCCGAAGAAGCGGCTTCTTCGCGCAAAGACGATTGTACCGCTCACAGTGCTCTCTTAGCGCCGCTTCTGCCGAAAGAAGCCCGGGAGCGGTGCTTAGCTTTGGAGAGCCTCGTACCTTCGTCTTTAGCGTCTCTTGTGGTCTACATCCTAGCAGAAAGCTTTTCCACTCTGTCTGGCAAGGAAAACCTGCGCCAGCACAGAAAACATCTCCCATCGTGTTCTGGACGTTGTACGGAGGTCTGCCAAGTGTTTGCATAAAGAAATGAAAAGTTGTCCAAAATAACTTCCTATCGAATGTTCATGTGATTGGAAAAGTCAGAAAAGTGGTAAGGTACTGTTTTCTATCAGTTGGCAAGCTGCGCACACAATCCCAGTGTTGTACAGCTTCCTTCTTCACCTTTCCGATGCTGCCGCTCTCTCCGGCTCCCGGAGCCGAAGAAGCGGCTTCTTCGCGCAAAGACGATTGTACCGCTCACAGTGCTCTCTTAGCGCCGCTTCTGCCGAAAGAAGCCCGGGAGCGGCGCTTAACTCCGGAGAGCATCGTCCCTTCGTCTTTAGCGTCTTTTGTGGTCTACATCCTAGCAGAAAGCTTTTCCACTCTGTCTGGCAAGGAAAACCTGCGCCAGCACAGAAAACATCTCCCATCGTGTTCTGGACGTTGTACGGAGGTCTGCCAAGTGTTTGACAAGAAGAGAAGAAATGTTGTCCAAAACAGCTTCCAATCGAATATTCATGTGATTGGAAAAGTCAGGAAAGTTGTAAGGTACTGTTTTCTATCAGTTGGCAAGCTGCGCACACAATCCCAGTGTTGTACAGCTTCCTTCTTCACCTTTCCGATGCTGCCGCTCTCTCCGGCTCCCGGAGCCGAAGAAGCGGCTTCTTCGCGCAAAGACGCTTGTACCGCTCACAGTGCTCTCTTAGCGCGGCTTCTGCCGAAAGAAGCCCGGGAGCGGCGCTTAGCTCCGGAGAGCATCGTCCCTTCGTCTTTAGCGTCTTTTGTGGTCTACATCCTAGCAGAAAGCTTTTCCACTCTGTCTGGCAAGGAAAACCTGCGCCAGCACAGAAAACATCTCCCATCGTGTTCTGGACGTTGTACGGAGGTCTGCCAAGTGTTTGCATAAAGAAATGAAAAGTTGTCCAAAATAACTTCCTATCGAATGTTCATGTGATTGGAAAAGTCAGGAAAGTGGTAAGGTACTGTTTTCTATCAGTTGGCAAGCTGCGCACACAATCCCAGTGTTGTACAGCTTCCTTCTTCACCTTTCCGATGCTGCCGCTCTCTCCGGCTCCCGGAGCCGAAGAAGCGGCTTCTTCGCGCAAAGGCGATTGTACCGCTCACAGTGCTCTCTTAGCGCCGCTTCTGCTGAAAGAAGCCCGGGAGCGGTGCTTAGCTCCGGAGAGCATCGTCCCTTCGTCTTTAGCGTCTTTTGTGGTCTACATCCTAGCAGAAAGCTTTTCCACTCTGTATGGCAAGGAAAACCTGCGCCAGCACAGAAAACATCTCCCATCGTGTTCTGGACGTTGTACGGAGGTCTGCCAAGTGTTTGACAAGAAGAGAAGAAATGTTGTCCAAAACAGCTTCCAATCGAATATTCATGTGATTGGAAAAGTCAGGAAAGTGGTAAGGTACTGTTTTCTATCAGTTGGCAAGCTGCGCACACAATCCCAGTGTTGTACAGCTTCCTTCTTCACCTTTCCGATGCTGCCGCTCTCTCCGGCTCCCGGAGCCGAAGAAGCGGCTTCTTCGCGCAAAGACGCTTGTACCGCTCACAGTGCTCTCTTAGCGCGGCTTCTGCCGAAAGAAGCCCGGGAGCGGCGCTTAACTCCGGAGAGCATCGTCCCTTCGTCTTTAGCGTCTTTTGTGGTCTACATCCTAGCAGAAAGCTTTTCCACTCAGTCTGGCAAGGAAAACCTGCGCCAGCACAGAAAACATCTCCCATCGTGTTCTGGACGTTGCACGGATGTCTGCCAAGTGTTTGAAAGAAACAAAGAAAAGTTGTCCAAAACATCTTCCAATCGAATATTCATGTGATTGGAAACGTCAGGAAAGTGTAAGGTACTGTTTTCTATCAGTTGGCAAGCTGCGCACACAATCCCAGTGTTGTACAGCTTCCTTCTTCACCTTTCCGATGCTGCCGCTCTCTCCGGCTCCCGGAGCCGAAGAAGCGGCTTCTTCGCGCAAAGACGATTGTACCGCTCACAGTGCTCTCTTAGCGCCGCTTCTGCCGAAAGAAGCCCGGGAGCGGTGCTTAGCTCCGGAGAGCCTCGTACCTTCGTCTTTAGCGTCTTTTGTGGTCTACATCCTTGCAGAAAGCTTTTCCACTCTGTCTGGCAAGGAAAACCTGCGCCAGCACAGAAAACATCTCCCATCGTGTTCTGGACGTTGTACGGATGTCTGCCAAGTGTTTGAAAGAAACAATAAAAAAGTTGTCCAAAACAGCTTCCAATCGAATATTCATGTGATTGGAAAAGTCAGGAAAGTGTAAGGTACTGTTTTCTATCAGTTGGCAAGCTGCGCACACAATCCCAGTGTTGTACAGCTTCCTTCTTCACCTTTCCGATGCTGCCGCTCTCTCCGGCTCCCGGAGCCGAAGAAGCGGCTTCTTCGCGCAAAGACGATTGTACCGCTCACAGTGCTCTCTTAGCGCCGCTTCTGCCGAAAGAAGCCCGGGAGCGGCGCTTAACTCCGGAGAGCATCGTCCCTTCGTCTTTAGCGTCTTTTGTGGTCTACATCCTAGCAGAAAGCTTTTCCACTCTGTCTGGCAAGGAAAACCTGCGCCAGCGCAGAAAACATCTCCCATCGTGTTCTGGACGTTGCACGGAGGTCTGCCAAGTGTTTGAAAGAAACAATAAAAAAGTTGTCCAAAATACCTTCCTATCGAATGTTCATGTGATTGGAAAAGTCAGGAAAGTGGTAAGGTACTGTTTTCTATCAGTTGGCAAGCTGCGCACACAATCCCAGTGTTGTACAGCTTCCTTCTTCACCTTTCCGATGCTGCCGCTCTCTCCGGCTCCCGGAGCCGAAGAAGCGGCTTCTTCGCGCAAAGACGATTGTACCGCTCACAGTGCTCTCTTAGCGCCGCTTCTGCCGAAAGAAGCCCGGGAGCGGTGCTTAGCTCCAGAGAGCCTCGTACCTTCGTCTTTAGCGTCTCTTGTGGTCTACATCCTAGCAGAAAGCTTTTCCACTCAGTCTGGCAAGGAAAACCTGCGCCAGCGCAGAAAACATCTCCCATCGTGTTCTGGACGTTGCACGGAGGTCTGCCAAGTGTTTGCATAAAGAAATGAAAAGTTGTCCAAAATAACTTCCTATCGAATGTTCATGTGATTGGAAAAGTCAGGAAAGTGGTAAGGTACTGTTTTCTATCAGTTGGCAAGCTGCGCACACAATCCCAGTGTTGTACAGCTTCCTTCTTCACCTTTCCGATGCTGCCGCTCTCTCCGGCTCCCGGAGCCGAAGAAGCGGCTTCTTCGCGCAAAGACGATTGTACCGCTCACAGTGCTCTCTTAGCGCGGCTTCTGCCGAAAGAAGCCCGGGAGCGGCGCTTAGCTCCGGAGAGCATCGTCCCTTCGTCTTTAGCGTCTTTTGTGGTCTACAACCTAGCAGAAAGCTTTTCCACTCTGTCTGGCAAGGAAAACATGCGCCAGCACAGAAAACATCTCCCATCGTGTTCTGGACGTTGCACGGAGGTCTGCCAAGTGTTTGCATAAAGAAATGAAAAGTTGTCCAAAATAACTTCCTATCGAATGTTCATGTGATTGGAAAAGTCAGGAAAGTGGTAAGGTACTGTTTTCTATCAGTTGGCAAGCTGCGCACACAATCCCAGTGTTGTACAGCTTCCTTCTTCACCTTTCCGATGCTGCCGCTCTCTCCGGCTCCCGGAGCCGAAGAAGCGGCTTCTTCGCGCAAAGGCGATTGTACCGCTCACAGTGCTCTCTTAGCGCGGCTTCTGCCGAAAGAAGCCCGGGAGCGGCGCTTAACTCCGGAGAGCATCGTCCCTTCGTCTTTAGCGTCTTTTGTGGTCTACATCCTAGCAGAAAGCTTTTCCACTCTGTCTGGCAAGGAAAACATGCGCCAGCACAGAAAACATCTACCATCGTGTTCTGGACGTTGTACGGAGGTCTGCCAAGTGTTTGCATAAAGAAATGAAAAGTTGTCTAAAATAACTTCCTATCGAATGTTCATGTGATTGGAAAAGTCAGGAAAGTGGTAAGGTACTGTTTTCTATCAGTTGGCAAGCTGCGCACACAATCCCAGTGTTGTACAGCTTCCTTCTTCACCTTTCCGATGCTGCCGCTCTCTCCGGCTCCCGGAGCCGAAGAAGCGGCTTCTTCGCGCAAAGGCGATTGTACCGCTCACAGTGCTCTCTTAGCGCGGCTTCTGCCGAAAGAAGCCCGGGAGCGGCGCTTAACTCCGGAGAGCATCGTCCCTTCGTCTTTAGCGTCTTTTGTGGTCTACATCCTAGCAGAAAGCTTTTCCACTCTGTCTGGCAAGGAAAACCTGCGCCAGCACAGAAAACATCTCCCATCGTGTCTGGACGTTGTACGGAGGTCTGCCAAGTGTTTGAAAGAAACAAAGAAAAGTTGTCCAAAACAGCTTCCAATCGAATATTCATGTGATTGGAAACGTCAGGAAAGTGTAAGGTACTGTTTTCTATCAGTTGGCAAGCTGCGCACACAATCCCAGTGTTGTACAGCTTCCTTCTTCACCTTTCCGATGCTGCCGCTCTCTCCGGCTCCCGGAGCCGAAGAAGCGGCTTCTTCGCGCAAAGACGATTGTACCGCTCACAGTGCTCTCTTAGCGCGGCTTCTGCCGAAAGAAGCCCGGGAGCGGCGCTTAGCTCCGGAGAGCATCGTCCCTTCGTCTTTAGCGACTTTTGTGGTCTACATCCTAGCAGAAAGCTTTTCCACTCTGTCTGGCAAGGAAAACATGCGCCAGCGCAGAAAACATCTCCCATCGTGTTCTGGACGTTGCACGGAGGTCTGCCAAGTGTTTGCATAAAGAAATGAAAAGTTGTCCAAAATAACTGCCTATCGAATGTTCATGTGATTGGAAAAGTCAGGAAAGTGGTAAGGTACTGTTTTCTATCAGTTGGCAAGCTGCGCACACAATCCCAGTGTTGTACAGCTTCCTTCTTCACCTTTCCGATGCTGCCGCTCTCTCCGGCTCCCGGAGCCGAAGAAGCGGCTTCTTCGCGCAAAGACGGTTGTACCGCTCACAGTGCTCTCTTAGCGCCGCTTCTGCCGAAAGAAGCCCGGGAGAGGCGCTTAACTCCGGAGAGCATCGTCCCTTCGTCTTTAGTGTCTTTTGTGGTCTACATCCTAGCAGAAAGCTTTTCCACTCTGTCTGGCAAGGAAAACATGCGCCAGCACAGAAAACATCTCCCATCGTGTTCTGGACTTTGCACGGAGGTCTGCCAAGTGTTTGCATAAAGAAATGAAAAGTTGTCCAAAATAACTTCCTATCGAATGATCATGTGATTGGAAAAGTCAGGAAAGTGGTAAGGTACTGTTTTCTATCAGTTGGCAAGCTGCGCACACAATCCCAGTGTTGTACAGCTTCCTTCTTCACCTTTCCGATGCTGCCGCTCTCTCCGGCTCCCGGAGCCGAAGAAGCGGCTTCTTCGCGCTAAGGCGATTGTACCGCTCACAGCGCTCTCTTAGCGCCGCTTCTGCGGAAAGAAGCCCGGGAGCGGTGCTTAGCTCCGGAGAGCATCGTCCCTTCGTCTTTAGCGTCTTTTGTGGTCTACATCCTAGCAGAAAGCTTTTCCACTCAGTCTGGCAAGGAAAACCTGCGTCAGCACAGAAAACATCTCCCATCGTGTTCTGGACGTTGCACGGAGGTCTGCCAAGTGTTTGCATAAAGAAATGAAAAGTTGTCCAAAATAACTTCCTATCGAATGTTCATGTGATTGGAAAAGTCAGGAAAGTGGTAAGGTACTGTTTTCTATCAGTTGGCAAGCTGCGCACACAATCCCAGTGTTGTACAGCTTCCTTCTTCACCTTTCCGATGCTGCCGCTCTCTCCGGCTCCCGGAGCCGAAGAAGCGGCTTCTTCGCGCAAAGGCGATTGTACCGCTCACAGTGCTCTCTTAGCGCCGCTTCTGCCGAAAGAAGCCCGGGAGCGGTGCTTAGCTCCGGAGAGCATCGTACCTTCGTCTTTAGCGTCTCTTGTGGTCTACATCCTAGCAGAAAGCTTTTCCACTCTGTCTGGCAAGGAAAACATGCGCCAGCGCAGAAAACATCTCCCATCGTGTTCTGGACGTTGCACGGAGGTCTGCCAAGTGTTTGCATAAAGAAATGAAAAGTTGTCCAAAATAACTTCCTATCGAATGTTCATGTGATTGGAAAAGTCAGGAAAGTGGTAAGGTACTGTTTTCTATCAGTTGGCAAGCTGCGCACACAATCCCAGTGTTGTACAGCTTCCTTCTTCACCTTTCCGATGCTGCCGCTCTCTCCGGCTCCCGGAGCCGAAGAAGCGGCTTCTTCGCGCAAAGGCGATTGTACCGCTCACAGTGCTCTCTTAGCGCCGCTTCTGCCGAAAGAAGCCCGGGAGCGGCGCTTAACTCCGGAGAGCATCGTCCCTTCGTCTTTAGCGTCTTTTGTGGTCTACATCCTAGCAGAAAGCTTTTCCACTCTGTCTGGCAAGGAAAACATGCGCCAGCGCAGAAAACATCTCCCATCGTGTTCTGGACGTTGCACGGAGGTCTGCCATGTGTTTGACAAGAAGAGAAGAAATGTTGTCCAAAACAGCTTCCAATCGAATATTCATGTGATTGGAAACGTCAGGAAAGTGTAAGGTACTGTTTTCTATCAGTTGGCAAGCTGCGCACACAATCCCAGTGTTGTACAGCTTCCTTCTTCACCTTTCCGATGCTGCCGCTCTCTCCGGCTCCCGGAGCCGAAGAAGCGGCTTCTTCGCGCAAAGACGATTGTACCGCTCACAGTGCTCTCTTAGCGCCGCTTCTGCCGAAAGAAGCCCGGGAGCGGTGCTTAGCTCCGGAGAGCCTCGTACCTTCGTCTTTAGCGTCTCTTGTGGTCTACATCCTAGCAGAAAGCTTTTCCACTCTGTCTGGCAAGGAAAACATGCGCCAGTGCAGAAAACATCTCCCATCGTGTTCTGGACGTTGCACGGAGGTCTGCCAAGTGTTTGCATAAAGAAATGAAAAGTTGTCCAAAATAACTTCCTATCGAATGTTCATGTGATTGGAAAAGTCAGGAAAGTGGTAAGGTACTGTTTTCTATCAGTTGGCAAGCTGCGCACACAATCCCAGTGTTGTACAGCTTCCTTCTTCACCTTTCCGATGCTGCCGCTCTCTCCGGCTCCCGGAGCCGAAGAAGCGGCTTCTTCGCGCAAAGACGATTGTACCGCTCACAGTGCTCTCTTAGCGCCGCTTCTGCCGAAAGAAGCCCGGGAGCGGCGCTTAACTCCGGAGAGCATCGTCCCTTCGTCTTTAGCGTCTTTTGTGGTCTGCATCCTAGCAGAAATCTTTTCCACTCTGTCTGGCAAGGAAAACATGCGCCAGCACAGAAAACATCTCCCATCGTGTTCTGGACGTTGCACGGAGGTCTGCCAAGTGTTTGCATAAAGAAATGAAAAGTGGTCCAAAATAACTTCCTATCGAATGTTCATGTGATTGGAAAAGTCAGGAAAGTGGTAAGGTACTGTTTTCTATCAGTTGGCAAGCTGCGCACACAATCCCAGTGTTGTACAGCTTCCTTCTTCACCTTTCCGATGCTGCCGCTCTCTCCGGCTCCCGGAGCCGAAGAAGCGGCTTCTTCGCGCAAAGACGGTTGTACCGCTCACAGTGCTCTCTTAGCGCCGCTTCTGCCGAAAGAAGCCCGGGAGCGGCGCTTAACTCCGGAGAGCATCGTCCCTTCGTCTTTAGCGTCTTTTGTGGTCTACAACCTAGCAGAAAGCTTTGCCACTCTGTCTGGCAAGGAAAACATGCGCCAGCACAGAAAACATCT
Source organism: Ammospiza nelsoni (assembly GCF_027579445.1). Lineage (NCBI taxonomy): Eukaryota > Metazoa > Chordata > Aves > Passeriformes > Passerellidae > Ammospiza > Ammospiza nelsoni. Next base: position 19,190,806 of record NC_080644.1, on the reverse strand, counting down.
CCCATCGTGTTCTGGACGTTGTACGGAGGTCTGCCAAGTGTTTGCATAAAGAAATGAAAAGTTGTCCAAAATAACTTCCTATCGAATGTTCATGTGATTGGAAAAGTCAGGAAAGTGGTAAGGTACTGTTTTCTATCAGTTGGCAAGCTGCGCACACAATCCCAGTGTTGTACAGCTTCCTTCTTCACCTTTCCGATGCTGCCGCTCTCTCCGGCTCCCGGAGCCGAAGAAGCGGCTTCTTCGCGCTAAGGCGATTGTACCGCTCACAGCGCTCTCTTAGCGCGGCTTCTGCGGAAAGAAGCCCGGGAGCGGTGCTTAGCTCCGGAGAGCATCGTCCCTTCGTCTTTAGCGTCTTTTGTGGTCTACATCCTAGCAGAAAGCTTTTCCACTCTGTCTGGCAAGGAAAACCTGCGCCAGCACAGAAAACATCTCCCATCGTGTTCTGGACGTTGTACGGAGGTCTGCCAAGTGTTTGACAAGAAGAGAAGAAATGTTGTCCAAAACAGCTTCCAATCGAATATTCATGTGATTGGAAAAGTCAGGAAAGTTGTAAGGTACTGTTTTCTATCAGTTGGCAAGCTGCGCACACAATCCCAGTGTTGTACAGCTTCCTTCTTCACCTTTCCGATGCTGCCGCTCTCTCCGGCTCCCGGAGCCGAAGAAGCGGCTTCTTCGCGCAAAGACGCTTGTACCGCTCACAGTGCTCTCTTAGCGCGGCTTCTGCCGAAAGAAGCCCGGGAGCGGCGCTTAACTCCGGAGAGCATCGTCCCTTCGTCTTTAGCGTCTTTTGTGGTCTACATCCTAGCAGAAAGCTTTTCCACTCTGTCTGGCAAGGAAAACATGCGCCAGCACAGAAAACATCTCCCATCGTGTTCTGGACGTTGTACGGATGTCTGCCAAGTGTTTGAAAGAAACAAAGAAAAGTTGTCCAAAACAGCTTCCAATCGAATATTCATGTGATTGGAAACGTCAGGAAAGTGTAAGGTACTGTTTTCTATCAGTTGGCAAGCTGCGCACACAATCCCAGTGTTGTACAGCTTCCTTCTTCACCTTTCCGATGCTGCCGCTCTCTCCGGCTCCCGGAGCCGAAGAAGCAGCTTCTTCGCGCAAAGACGATTGTACCGCTCACAGTACTCTCTTAGCGCGGCTTCTGCCGAAAGAAGCCCGGGAGCGGCGCTTAGCTCCGGAGAGCATCGTCCCTTCGTCTTTAGCGACTTTTGTGGTCTACATCCTAGCAGAAAGCTTTTCCACTCTGTCTGGCAAGGAAAACATGCGCCAGCGCAGAAAACATCTCCCATCGTGTTCTGGACGTTGCACGGAGGTCTGCCAAGTGTTTGCATAAAGAAATGAAAAGTTGTCCAAAATAACTTCCTATCGAATGTTCATGTGATTGGAAAAGTCAGGAAAGTGGTAAGGTACTGTTTTCTATCAGTTGGCAAGCTGCGCACACAATCCCAGTGTTGTACAGCTTCCTTCTTCACCTTTCCGATGCTGCCGCTCTCTCCGGCTCCCGGAGCCGAAGAAGCGGCTTCTTCGCGCAAAGACGGTTGTACCGCTCACAGTGCTCTCTTAGCGCCGCTTCTGCCGAAAGAAGCCTGGGAGAGGCGCTTAACTCTGGAGAGCATCGTCCCTTCGTCTTTAGTGTCTTTTGTGGTCTACATCCTAGCAGAAAGCTTTTCCACTCTGTCTGGCAAGGAAAACATGCGCCAGCACAGAAAACATCTCCCATCGTGTTCTGGACTTTGCACGGAGGTCTGCCAAGTGTTTGCATAAAGAAATGAAAAGTTGTCCAAAATAACTTCCTATCGAATGATCATGTGATTGGAAAAGTCAGGAAAGTGGTAAGGTACTGTTTTCTATCAGTTGGCAAGCTGCGCACACAATCCCAGTGTTGTACAGCTTCCTTCTTCACCTTTCCGATGCTGCCGCTCTCTCCGGCTCCCGGAGCCGAAGAAGCGGCTTCTTCGCGCTAAGGCGATTGTACCGCTCACAGCGCTCTCTTAGCGCCGCTTCTGCGGAAAGAAGCCCGGGAGCGGTGCTTAGCTCCGGAGAGCATCGTCCCTTCGTCTTTAGCGTCTTTTGTGGTCTACATCCTAGCAGAAAGCTTTTCCACTCAGTCTGGCAAGGAAAACCTGCGCCAGCACAGAAAACATCTCCCATCGTGTTCTGGACGTTGCACGGAGGTCTGCCAAGTGTTTGCATAAAGAAATGAAAAGTTGTCCAAAATAACTTCCTATCGAATGTTCATGTGATTGGAAAAGTCAGGAAAGTGGTAAGGTACTGTTTTCTATCAGTTGGCAAGCTGCGCACACAATCCCAGTGTTGTACAGCTTCCTTCTTCACCTTTCCGATGCTGCCGCTCTCTCCGGCTCCCGGAGCCGAAGAAGCGGCTTCTTCGCGCAAAGGCGATTGTACCGCTCACAGTGCTCTCTTAGCGCCGCTTCTGCCGAAAGAAGCCCGGGAGCGGTGCTTAGCTCCGGAGAGCATCGTACCTTCGTCTTTAGCGTCTCTTGTGGTCTACATCCTAGCAGAAAGCTTTTCCACTCTGTCTGGCAAGGAAAACATGCGCCAGCGCAGAAAACATCTCCCATCGTGTTCTGGATGTTGCACGGAGGTCTGCCAAGTGTTTGCATAAAGAAATGAAAAGTTGTCCAAAATAACTTCCTATCGAATGTTCATGTGATTGGAAAAGTCAGGAAAGTGGTAAGGTACTGTTTTCTATCAGTTGGCAAGCTGCGCACACAATCCCAGTGTTGTACAGCTTCCTTCTTCACCTTTCCGATGCTGCCGCTCTCTCCGGCTCCCGGAGCCGAAGAAGCGGCTTCTTCGCGCAAAGACGATTGTACCGCTCACAGTGCTCTCTTAGCGCCGCTTCTGCCGAAAGAAGCCCGGGAGCGGCGCTTAGCTCCGGAGAGCCTCGTCCCTTCGTCTTTAGCGTCTCTTGTGGTCTACATCCAAGCAGAAAGCTTTTCCACTCTGTCTGGCAAGGAAAACATGCGCCAGCGCAGAAAACATCTCCCATCGTGTTCTGGACGTTGCACGGAGGTCTGCCAAGTGTTTGACAAGAAGAGAAGAAATGTTGTCCAAAACAGCTTCCAATCGAATATTCATGTGATTGGAAACGTCAGGAAAGTGTAAGGTACTGTTTTCTATCAGTTGGCAAGCTGCGCACACAATCCCAGTGTTGTACAGCTTCCTTCTTCACCTTTCCGATGCTGCCGCTCTCTCCGGCTCCCGGAGCCGAAGAAGCGGCTTCTTCGCGCAAAGACGATTGTACCGCTCACAGTGCTCTCTTAGCGCCGCTTCTGCCGAAAGAAGCCCGGGAGCGGTGCTTAGCTCCGGAGAGCCTCGTACCTTCGTCTTTAGCGTCTCTTGTGGTCTACATCCTAGCAGAAAGCTTTTCCACTCTGTCTGGCAAGGAAAACATGCGCCAGTGCAGAAAACATCTCCCATCGTGTTCTGGACGTTGCACGGAGGTCTGCCAAGTGTTTGCATAAAGAAATGAAAAGTTGTCCAAAATAACTTCCTATCGAATGTTCATGTGATTGGAAAAGTCAGGAAAGTGGTAAGGTACTGTTTTCTATCAGTTGGCAAGCTGCGCACACAATCCCAGTGTTGTACAGCTTCCTTCTTCACCTTTCCGATGCTGCCGCTCTCTCCGGCTCCCGGAGCCGAAGAAGCGGCTTCTTCGCGCAAAGACGGTTGTACCGCTCACAGTGCTCTCTTTGCGCCGCTTCTGCCGAAAGAAGCCCGGGAGCGGCGCTTAACTCCGGAGAGCATCGTCCCTTCGTCTTTAGCGTCTTTTGTGGTCTACATCCTAGCAGAAAGCTTTTCCACTCTGTCTGGCAAGGAAAACATGCGCCAGCACAGAAAACATCTCCCATAGTGTTCTGGACGTTGCACGGAGGTCTGCCAAGTGTTTGCATAAAGAAATGAAAAGTGGTCCAAAATAACTTCCTATCGAATGTTCATGTGATTGGAAAAGTCAGGAAAGTGGTAAGGTACTGTTTTCTATCAGTTGGCAAGCTGCGCACACAATCCCAGTGTTGTACAGCTTCCTTCTTCACCTTTCCGATGCTGCCGCTCTCTCCGGCTCCCGGAGCCGAAGAAGCGGCTTCTTCGCGCAAAGACGGTTGTACCGCTCACAGTGCTCTCTTAGCGCCGCTTCTGCCGAAAGAAGCCCGGGAGCGGCGCTTAACTACGGAGAGCATCGTCCCTTCGTCTTTAGTGTCTTTTGAGGTCTACATCCTAGCAGAAAGCTTTTCCACTCTGTCTGGCAAGGAAAACATGCGCCAGCACAGAAAACATCTCCCATCGTGTTCTGGACGTTGTACGGAGGTCTGCCAAGTGTTTGCATAAAGAAATGAAAAGTTGTCCAAAATAACTTCCTATCGAATGTTCATGTGATTGGAAAAGTCAGGAAAGTGGTAAGGTACTGTTTTCTATCAGTTGGCAAGCTGCGCACACAATCCCAGTGTTGTACAGCTTCCTTCTTCACCTTTCCGATGCTGCCGCTCTCTCCGGCTCCCGGAGCCGAAGAAGCGGCTTCTTCGCGCTAAGGCGATTGTACCGCTCACAGCGCTCTCTTAGCGCCGCTTCTGCGGAAAGAAGCCCGGGAGCGGTGCTTAGCTCCGGAGAGCATCGTCCCTTCGTCTTTAGCGTCTTTTGTGGTCTACATCCTAGCAGAAAGCTTTTCCACTCTGTCTGGCAAGGAAAACCTGCGCCAGCACAGAAAACATCTCCCATCGTGTTCTGGACGTTGTACGGAGGTCTGCCAAGTGTTTGACAAGAAGAGAAGAAATGTTGTCCAAAACAGCTTCCAATCGAATATTCATGTGATTGGAAAAGTCAGGAAAGTTGTAAGGTACTGTTTTCTATCAGTTGGCAAGCTGCGCACACAATCCCAGTGTTGTACAGCTTCCTTCTTCACCTTTCCGATGCTGCCGCTCTCTCCGGCTCCCGGAGCCGAAGAAGCGGCTTCTTCGCGCAAAGACGCTTGTACCGCTCACAGTGCTCTCTTAGCGCCGCTTCTGCCGAAAGAAGCCCGGGAGCGGCGCTTAACTCCGGAGAGCATCGTCCCTTCGTCTTTAGCGTCTTTTGTGGTCTACATCCTAGCAGAAAGCTTTTCCACTCTGTCTGGCAAGGAAAACCTGCGCCAGCACAGAAAACATCTCCCATCGTGTTCTGGACGTTGTACGGATGTCTGCCAAGTGTTTGAAAGAAACAAAGAAAAGTTGTCCAAAACAGCTTCCAATCGAATATTCATGTGATTGGAAACATCAGGAAAGTGTAAGGTACTGTTTTCTATCAGTTGGCAAGCTGCGCACACAATCCCAGTGTTGTACAGCTTCCTTCTTCACCTTTCCGATGCTGCCGCTCTCTCCGGCTCCCGGAGCCGAAGAAGCGGCTTCTTCGCGCAAAGACGATTGTACCGCTCACAGTGCTCTCTTAGCGCGGCTTCTGCCGAAAGAAGCCCGGGAGCGGCGCTTAGCTCCGGAGAGCATCGTCCCTTCGTCTTTAGCGACTTTTGTGGTCTACATCCTAGCAGAAAGCTTTTCCACTCTGTCTGGCAAGGAAAACATGCGCCAGCGCAGAAAACATCTCCCATCGTGTTCTGGACGTTGCACGGAGGTCTGCCAAGTGTTTGCATAAAGAAATGAAAAGTTGTCCAAAATAACTTCCTATCGAATGTTCATGTGATTGGAAAAGTCAGGAAAGTGGTAAGGTACTGTTTTCTATCAGTTGGCAAGCTGCGCACACAATCCCAGTGTTGTACAGCTTCCTTCTTCACCTTTCCGATGCTGCCGCTCTCTCCGCCTCCCGGAGCCGAAGAAGCGGCTTCTTCGCGCAAAGACGGTTGTACCGCTCACAGTGCTCTCTTAGCGCCGCTTCTGCCGAAAGAAGCCCGGGAGAGGCGCTTAACTCTGGAGAGCATCGTCCCTTCGTCTTTAGTGTCTTTTGTGGTCTACATCCTAGCAGAAAGCTTTTCCACTCTGTCTGGCAAGGAAAACATGCGCCAGCACAGAAAACATCTCCCATCGTGTTCTGGACTTTGCACGGAGGTCTGCCAAGTGTTTGCATAAAGAAATGAAAAGTTGTCCAAAATAACTTCCTATCGAATGATCATGTGATTGGAAAAGTCAGGAAAGTGGTAAGGTACTGTTTTCTATCAGTTGGCAAGCTGCGCACACAATCCCAGTGTTGTACAGCTTCCTTCTTCACCTTTCCGATGCTGCCGCTCTCTCCGGCTCCCGGAGCCGAAGAAGCGGCTTCTTCGCGCTAAGGCGATTGTACCGCTCACAGCGCTCTCTTAGCGCCGCTTCTGCGGAAAGAAGCCCGGGAGCGGTGCTTAGCTCCGGAGAGCATCGTCCCTTCGTCTTTAGCGTCTTTTGTGGTCTACATCCTAGCAGAAAGCTTTTCCACTCAGTCTGGCAAGGAAAACCTGCGCCAGCACAGAAAACATCTCCCATCGTGTTCTGGACGTTGCACGGAGGTCTGCCAAGTGTTTGCATAAAGAAATGAAAAGTTGTCCAAAATAACTTCCTATCGAATGTTCATGTGATTGGAAAAGTCAGGAAAGTGGTAAGGTACTGTTTTCTATCAGTTGGCAAGCTGCGCACACAATCCCAGTGTTGTACAGCTTCCTTCTTCACCTTTCCGATGCTGCCGCTCTCTCCGGCTCCCGGAGCCGAAGAAGCGGCTTCTTCGCGCAAAGGCGATTGTACCGCTCACAGTGCTCTCTTAGCGCCGCTTCTGCCGAAAGAAGCCAGGGAGCGGTGCTTAGCTCCGGAGAGCATCGTACCTTCGTCTTTAGCGTCTCTTGTGGTCTACATCCTAGCAGAAAGCTTTTCCACTCTGTCTGGCAAGGAAAACATGCGCCAGCGCAGAAAACATCTCCCATCGTGTTCTGGACGTTGCACGGAGGTCTGCCAAGTGTTTGCATAAAGAAATGAAAAGTTGTCCAAAATAACTTCCTATCGAATGTTCATGTGATTGGAAAAGTCAGGAAAGTGGTAAGGTACTGTTTTCTATCAGTTGGCAAGCTGCGCACACAATCCCAGTGTTGTACAGCTTCCTTCTTCACCTTTCCGATGCTGCCGCTCTCTCCGGCTCCCGGAGCCGAAGAAGCGGCTTCTTCGTGCAAAGACGGTTGTACCGCTCACAGCGCTCTCTTAGCGCCGCTTCTGCCGAAAGAAGCCCGGGAGCGGTGCTTAGTTCCGGAGAGCATCGTCCCTTCGTCTTTAGCGTCTTTTGTGGTCTACATCCTAGCAGAAAGCTTTTCCACTCAGTCTGGCAAGAAAAACCTGCGCCAGCACAGAAAACATCTCCCATCGTGTTCTGGACGTTGCACGGAGGTCTGCCAAGTGTTTGCATAAAGAAATGAAAAATTGTCCAAAATAACTTCCTATCGAATGTTCATGTGATTGGAAAAGTCAGGAAAGTGGTAAGGTACTGTTTTCTATCAGTTGGCAAGCTGCGCACACAATCCCAGTGTTGTACAGCTTCCTTCTTCACCTTTCCGATGCTGCCGCTCTCTCCGGCTCCCGGAGCCGAAGAAGCGGCTTCTTCGCGCAAAGACGATTGTACCGCTCACAGTGCTCTCTTAGCGCCGCTTCTGCCGAAAGAAGCCCGGGAGCGGCGCTTAGCTCCGGAGAGCCTCGTCCCTTCGTCTTTAGCGTCTCTTGTGGTCTACATCCAAGCAGAAAGCTTTTCCACTCTGTCTGGCAAGGAAAACATGCGCCAGCGCAGAAAACATCTCCCATCGTGTTCTGGACGTTGCACGGAGGTCTGCCATGTGTTTGACAAGAAGAGAAGAAATGTTGTCCAAAACAGCTTCCAATCGAATATTCATGTGATTGGAAACGTCAGGAAAGTGTAAGGTACTGTTTTCTATCAGTTGGCAAGCTGCGCACACAATCCCAGTGTTGTACAGCTTCCTTCTTCACCTTTCCGATGCTGCCGCTCTCTCCGGCTCCCGGAGCCGAAGAAGCGGCTTCTTCGCGCAAAGACGATTGTACCGCTCACAGTGCTCTCTTAGCGCCGCTTCTGCCGAAAGAAGCCCGGGAGCGGTGCTTAGCTCCGGAGAGCCTCGTACCTTCGTCTTTAGCGTCTCTTGTGGTCTACATCCTAGCAGAAAGCTTTTCCACTCTGTCTGGCAAGGAAAACATGCGCCAGCGCAGAAAACATCTCCCATCGTGTTCTGGACGTTGCACGGAGGTCTGCCAAGTGTTTGCATAAAGAAATGAAAAGTTGTCCAAAATAACTTCCTATCGAATGTTCATGTGATTGGAAAAGTCAGGAAAGTGGTAAGGTACTGTTTTCTATCAGTTGGCAAGATGCGCACACAATCCCAGTGTTGTACAGCTTCCTTCTTCACCTTTCCGATGCTGCCGCTCTCTCCGGCTCCCGGAGCCGAAGAAGCGGCTTCTTCGCGCAAAGACGGTTGTACCGCTCACAGTGCTCTCTTAGCGCCGCTTCTGCCGAAAGAAGCCCGGGAGCGGCGCTTAACTCCGGAGAGCATCGTCCCTTCGTCTTTAGCGTCTTTTGTGGTCTACATCCTAGCAGAAAGCTTTTCCACTCTGTCTGGCAAGGAAAACATGCGCCAGCACAGAAAACATCTCCCATCGTGTTCTGGACGTTGCACGGAGGTCTGCCAAGTGTTTGCATAAAGAAATGAAAAGTGGTCCAAAATAACTTCCTATCGAATGTTCATGTGATTGGAAAAGTCAGGAAAGTGGTAAGGTACTGTTTTCTATCAGTTGGCAAGCTGCGCACACAATCCCAGTGTTGTACAGCTTCCTTCTTCACCTTTCCGATGCTGCCGCTCTCTCCGGCTCCCGGAGCCGAAGAAGCGGCTTCTTCGCGCAAAGACGATTGTACCGCTCACAGTGCTCTCTTAGCGCCGCTTCTGCCGAAAGAAGCCCGGGAGCGGCGCTTAACTCCGGAGAGCATCGTCCCTTCGTCTTTAGTGTCTTTTGTGGTCTACATCCTAGCAGAAAGCTTTTCCACTCTGTCTGGCAAGGAAAACATGCGCCAGCACAGAAAACATCTCCCATCGTGTTCTGGACGTTGCACGGAGGTCTGCAAAGTGTTTGCATAAAGAAATGAAAAGTTGTCCAAAATAACTTCCTATCGAATGTTCATGTGATTGGAAAAGTCAGGAAAGTGGTAAGTTACTGTTTTCTATCAGTTGGCAAGCTGCGCACACAATCCCAGTGTTGTACAGCTTCCTTCTTCACCTTTCCGATGCTGCCGCTCTCTCCGGCTCCCGGAGCCGAAGAAGCGGCTTCTTCGCGCTAAGGCGATTGTACCGCTCACAGCGCTCTCTTAGCGCCGCTTCTGCGGAAAGAAGCCCGGGAGCGGTGCTTAGCTCCGGAGAGCATCGTCCCTTCGTCTTTAGCGTCTTTTGTGGTCTACATCCTAGCAGAAAGCTTTTCCACTCTGTCTGGCAAGGAAAACCTGCGCCAGCACAGAAAACATCTCCCATCGTGTTCTGGACGTTGTACGGAGGTCTGCCAAGTGTTTGACAAGAAGAGAAGAAATGTTGTCCAAAACAGCTTCCAATCGAATATTCATGTGATTGGAAACGTCAGGAAAGTGTAAGGTACTGTTTTCTATCAGTTGGCAAGCTGCGCACACAATCCCAGTGTTGTACAGCTTCCTTCTTCACCTTTCCGATGCTGCCGCTCTCTCCGGCTCCCGGAGCCGAAGAAGCGGCTTCTTCGCGCAAAGACGATTGTACCGCTCACAGTGCTCTCTTAGCGCCGCTTCTGCCGAAAGAAGCCCGGGAGCGGTGCTTAGCTCCGGAGAGCCTCGTACCTTCGTCTTTAGCGTCTCTTGTGGTCTACATCCTAGCAGAAAGCTTTTCCACTCTGTCTGGCAAGGAAAACATGCGCCAGCACAGAAAACATCTCCCATCGTGTTCTGGACGTTGCACGGAGGTCTGCCAAGTGTTTGCATAAAGAAATGAAAAGTGGTCCAAAATAACTTCCTATCGAATGTTCATGTGATTGGAAAAGTCAGGAAAGTGGTAAGGTACTGTTTTCTATCAGTTGGCAAGCTGCGCACACAATCCCAGTGTTGTACAGCTTCCTTCTTCACCTTTCCGATGCTGCCGCTCTCTCCGGCTCCCGGAGCCGAAGAAGCGGCTTCTTCGCGCAAAGGCGATTGTACCGCTCACAGTGCTCTCTTAGCGCCGCTTCTGCCGAAAGAAGCCCGGGAGCGGTGCTTAGCTCCGGAGAGCATCGTCCCTTCGTCTTTAGCGTCTTTTGTGGTCTACATCCTAGCAGAAAGCTTTTCCACTCTGTCTGGCAAGGAAAACATGCGCCAGCACAGAAAACATCTCCCATCGTGTTCTGGACGTTGCACGGAGGTCTGCCAAGTGTTTGCATAAAGAAATGAAAAGTTGTCCAAAATAACTTCCTATCGAATGTTCATGTGATTGGAAAAGTCAGGAAAGTGGTAAGGTACTCTTTTCTATCAGTTGGCAAGCTGCGCACACAATCCCAGTGTTGTACAGCTTCCTTCTTCACCTTTCCGATGCTGCCGCTCTCTCCGGCTCCCGGAGCCGAAGAAGCGGCTTCTTCGCGCAAAGACGCTTGTACCGCTCACAGTGCTCTCTTAGCGCCGCTTCTGCCGAAAGAAGCCCGGGAGCGGCGCTTAACTCTGGAGAGCATCGTCCCTTCGTCTTTAGCGTCTTTTGTGGTCTACATCCTAGCAGAAAGCTTTTCCACTCTGTCTGGCAAGGAAAACATGCGCCAGCACAGAAAACATCTCCCATCGTGTTCTGGACGTTGCACGGAGGTCTGCCAAGTGTTTGCATAAAGAAATGAAAAGTTGTCCAAAATAACTTCCTATCGAATGTTCATGTGATTGGAAAAGTCAGGAAAGTTGTAAGGTACTGTTTTCTATCAGTTGGCAAGCTGCGCACACAATCCCAGTGTTGTACAGCTTCCTTCTTCACCTTTCCGATGCTGCCGCTCTCTCCGGCTCCCGGAGCCGAAGAAGCGGCTTCTTCGCGCAAAGACGATTGTACCGCTCACAGTGCTCTCTTAGCGCGGCTTCTGCCGAAAGAAGCCCGGGAGCGGCGCTTAGCTCCGGAGAGCATCGTCCCTTCGTCTTCAGCGACTTTTGTGGTCTACATCCTAGCAGAAAGCTTTTCCACTCTGTCTGGCAAGGAAAACATGCGCCAGCGCAGAAAACATCTCCCATCGTGTTCTGGACGTTGCACGGAGGTCTGCCAAGTGTTTGCATAAAGAAATGAAAGGTTGTCCAAAAGAGCTTCCAATCGAATATTCCTGTGTTTGGAAAAGTCAGGAAAGTGTAAGGTACTGTTTTCTATCAGTTGGCAAGCTGCGCACACAATCCCAGTGTTGTACAGCTTCCTTCTTCACCTTTCCGATGCTGCCGCTCTCTCCGGCTCCCGGAGCCGAAGAAGCGGCTTCTTCGCGCAAAGACGATTGTACCGCTCACAGTGCTCTCTTAGCGCCGCTTCTGCCGAAAGAAGCCCGGGAGCGGCGCTTAGCTCCGGAGAGCATCGTCCCTTCGTCTTTAGCGTCTTTTGTGGTCTACATCCTAGCAGAAAGCTTTTCCACTCTGTCTGGCAAGGAAAACATGCGCCAGCGCAGAAAACATCTCCCATCGTGTTCTGGACATTGCACGGAGGTCTGCCAAGTGTTTGAAAGAAACAATAAAAAAGTTGTCCAAAACAGCTTCCAATCGAATATTCATGTGATTGGAAAAGTCAGGAAAGTGTAAGGTACTGTTTTCTATCAGTTGGCAAGCTGCGCACACAATCCCAGTGTTGTACAGCTTCCTTCTTCACCTTTCCGATGCTGCCGCTCTCTCCGGCTCCCGGAGCCGAAGAAGCGGCTTCTTCGCGCAAAGACGATTGTACCGCTCACAGTGCTCTCTTAGCGCCGCTTCTGCCGAAAGAAGCCCGGGAGCGGCGCTTAACTCCGGAGAGCATCGTCCCTTCGTCTTTAGCGTCTTTTGTGGTCTACATCCTAGCAGAAAGCTTTTCCACTCTGTCTGGCAAGGAAAACCTGCGCCAGCACAGAAAACATCTCCCATCGTGTTCTGGACGTTGCACGGAGGTCTGCCAAGTGTTTGAAAGAAACAATAAAAAAGTTGTCGAAAATAACTTCCTATCGAATGTTCATGTGATTGGAAAAGTCAGGAAAGTGGTAAGGTACTGTTTTCTATCAGTTGGCAAGCTGCGCACACAATCCCAGTGTTGTACAGCTTCCTTCTTCACCTTTCCGATGCTGCCGCTCTCTCCGGCTCCCGGAGCCGAAGAAGCGGCTTCTTCGCGCAAAGACGCTTGTACCGCTCACAGTGCTCTCTTAGCGCCGCTTCTGCCGAAAGAAGCCCGGGAGCGGCGCTTAACTCCGGAGAGCATCGTACCTTCGTCTTTAGCGTCTTTTGTGGTCTACATCCTAGCAGAAAGCTTTTCCACTCTGTCTGGCAAGGAAAACCTGCGCCAGCACAGAAAACATCTCCCATCGTATTCTGGACGTTGCACGGATGTCTGCCAAGTGTTTGAAAGAAACAAAGAAAAGTTGTCCAAAACAGTTTCCAATCGAATATTCATGTGATTGGAAACGTCAGGAAAGTGGTTAGGTACTGTTTTCTATCAGTTGGCAAGCTGCGCACACAATCCCAGTGTTGTACAGCTTCCTTCTTCACCTTTCCGATGCTGCCGCTCTCTCCGGCTCCCGGAGCCGAAGAAGCGGCTTCTTCGCGCAAAGACGATTGTACCGCTCACAGTGCTCTCTTAGCGCCGCTTCTGCCGAAAGAAGCCCGGGAGCGGTGCTTAGCTCCGGAGAGCCTCGTACCTTCGTCTTTAGCGTCTCTTGTGGTCTACATCCTAGCAGAAAGCTTTTCCACTCTGTCTGGCAAGGAAAACCTGCGCCAGCACAGAAAACATCTCCCATCGTGTTCTGGACGTTGCACGGAGGTCTGCCAAGTGTTTGCATAAAGAAATGAAAAGTTGTCCAAAATAACTTCCTATCGAATGTTCATGTGATTGGAAAAGTCAGGAAAGTGGTAAGGTACTGTTTTCTATCAGTTGGCAAGCTGCGCACACAATCCCAGTGTTGTACAGCTTCCTTCTTCACCTTTCCGATGCTGCCGCTCTCTCCGGCTCCCGGAGCCGAAGAAGCGGCTTCTTCGCGCAAAGACGATTGTACCGCTCACAGTGCTCTCTTAGCGCCGCTTCTGCCAAAAGAAGCCCGGGAGCGGTGCTTAGCTCCGGAGAGCCTCGTACCTTCGTCTTTAGCGTCTTTTGTGGTCTACATCCTAGCAGAAAGCTTTTCCACTCTGTCTGGCAAGGAAAACCTGCGCCAGCACAGAAAACATCTCCCATCGTGTTCTGGACGTTGTACGGAGGTCTGCCAAGTGTTTGCATAAAGAAATGAAAAGTTGTCCAAAATAACTTCCTATCGAATGTTCATGTGATTGGAAAAGTCAGGAAAGTGGTAAGGTACTGTTTTCTATCAGTTGGCAAGCTGCGCACACAATCCCAGTGTTGTACAGCTTCCTTCTTCACCTTTCCGATGCTGCCGCTCTCTCCGGCTCCCGGAGCCGAAGAAGCGGCTTCTTCGCGCAAAGACGATTGTACCGCTCACAGTGCTCTCTTAGCGCCGCTTCTGCCGAAAGAAGCCCGGGAGCGGCGCTTAACTCCGGAGAGCATCGTACCTTCGTCTTTAGCGTCTTTTGTGGTCTACATCCTAGCAGAAAGCTTTTCCACTCTGTCTGGCAAGGAAAACATGCGCCAGCACAGAAAACATCTCCCATCGTGTTCTGGACGTTGTACGGAGGTCTGCCAAGTGTTTGAAAGAAACAAAGAAAAGTTGTCCAAAACAGCTTCCAATCGAATATACATGTGATTGGAAACGTCAGGAAAGTGGTTAGGTACTGTTTTCTATCAGTTGGCAAGCTGCGCACACAATCCCAGTGTTGTACAGCTTCCTTCTTCACCTTTCCGATGCTGCCGCTCTCTCCGGCTCCCGGAGCCGAAGAAGCGGCTTCTTCGCGCAAAGACGATTGTACCGCTCACAGTGCTCTCTTAGCGCCGCTTCTGCCGAAAGAAGCCCGGGAGCGGTGCTTAGCTCCGGAGAGCCTCGTACCTTCGTCTTTAGCGTCTCTTGTGGTCTACATCCTAGCAGAAAGCTTTTCCACTCTGTCTGGCAAGGAAAACCTGCGCCAGCACAGAAAACATCTCCCATCGTGTTCTGGACGTTGTACGGAGGTCTGCCAAGTGTTTGAAATAAACAAAGAGAAGTTGTCCAAAAGAGCTTCCAATCGAATATTCCTGTGTTTGGAAATGTCAGGAAAGTGTAAGGTACTGTTTTCTATCAGTTGGCAAGCTGCGCACACAATCCCAGTGTTGTACAGCTTCCTTCTTCACCTTTCCGATGCTGCCGCTCTCTCCGGCTCCCGGAGCCGAAGAAGCGGCTTCTTCGCGCAAAGACGATTGTACCGCTCACAGTGCTCTCTTAGCGCCGCTTCTGCCGAAAGGAGCCCGGCAGCGGCGCTTAGCTCCGGAGAGCATCGTCCCTTCGTCTTTAGCGTCTCTTGTGGTCTACATCCTAGCAGAAAGCTTTTCCACTCTGTCTGGCAAGGAAAACATGCGCGAGCACAGAAAACATCTCCCATCGTGTTCTGGACGTTGCACGGAGGTCTGCCAAGTGTTTGAAAGAAACAATAAAAAAGTTGTCCAAAACAGCTTCCAATCGAATATTCATGTGATTGGAAAAGTCAGGAAAGTGTAAGGTACTGTTTTCTATCAGTTGGCAAGCTGCGCACACAATCCCAGTGTTGTACAGCTTCCTTCTTCACCTTTCCGATGCTGCCGCTCTCTCCGGCTCCCGGAGCCGAAGAAGCGGCTTCTTCGCGCAAAGACGATTGTACCGCTCACAGTGCTCTCTTAGCGCCGCTTCTGCCGAAAGAAGCCCGGGAGCGGCGCTTAGCTCCGGAGAGCATCGTCCCTTCGTCTTTAGCGTCTTTTGTGGTCTACATCCTAGCAGAAAGCTTTTCCACTCTGTCTGGCAAGGAAAACATGCGCCAGCACAGAAAACATCTCCCATCGTGTTCTGGACGTTGCACGGAGGTCTGCCAAGTGTTTGAAAGAAACAATAAAAAAGTTGTCGAAAATAAATTCCTATCGAATGTTCATGTGATTGGAAAAGTCAGGAAAGTGGTAAGGTACTGTTTTCTATCAGTTGGCAAGCTGCGCACACAATCCCAGTGTTGTACAGCTTCCTTCTTCACCTTTCCGATGCTGCCGCTCTCTCCGGCTCCCGGAGCCGAAGAAGCGGCTTCTTCGCGCAAAGACGATTGTACCGCTCACAGTGCTCTCTTAGCGCCGCTTCTGCCGAAAGAAGCCCGGGAGCGGCGCTTAGCTCCGGAGAGCATCGTACCTTCGTCTTTAGCGTCTTTTGTGGTCTACATCCTAGCAGAAAGCTTTTCCACTCTGTCTGGCAAGGAAAACATGCGCCAGCACAGAAAACATCTCCCATCGTGTTCTGGACGTTGCACGGAGGTCTGCCAAGTGTTTGAAAGAAACAAAGAAAAGTTGTCCAAAACAGCTTCCAATCGAATATTCATGTGATTGGAAAAGTCAGGAAAGTGGTAAGGTACTGTTTTCTATCAGTTGGCAAGCTGCGCACACAATCCCAGTGTTGTACAGCTTCCTTCTTCACCTTTCCGATGCTGCCGCTCTCTCCGGCTCCCGGAGTCGAAGAAGCGGCTTCTTCGCGCAAAGACGATTGTACCGCTCACAGTGCTCTCTTAGCGCCGCTTCTGCCGAAAGAAGCCCGGGAGCGGTGCTTAGCTCCGGAGAGCCTCGTACCTTCGTCTTTAGCGTCTCTTGTGGTCTACATCCTAGCAGAAAGCTTTTCCACTCAGTCTGGCAAGGAAAACCTGCGCCAGCGCAGAAAACATCTCCCATCGTGTTCTGGACGTTGCACGGAGGTCTGCCAAGTGTTTGCATAAAGAAATGAAAAGTTGTCCAAAATAACTTCCTATCGAATGTTCATGTGATTGGAAAAGTCAGGAAAGTGGTAAGGTACTGTTTTCTATCAGTTGGCAAGCTGCGCACACAATCCCAGTGTTGTACAGCTTCCTTCTTCACCTTTCCGATGCTGCCGCTCTCTCCGGCTCCCGGAGCCGAAGAAGCGGCTTATTCGCGCAAAGACGATTGTACCGCTCACAGTGCTCTCTTAGCGCGGCTTCTGCCGAAAGAAGCCCGGGAGCGGCGCTTAGATCCGGAGAGCATCGTCCCTTCGTCTTTAGCGTCTTTTGTGGTCTACATCCTAGCAGAAAGCTTTTCCACTCTGTCTGGCAGGGAAAACATGCGCCAGCACAGAAAACATCTCCCATCGTGTTCTGGACGTTGCACGGAGGTCTGCCAAGTGTTTGAAAGAAACAAAGAAAAGTTGTCCAAAACAGCTTCCAATCGAATATTCATGTGATTGGAAAAGTCAGGAAAGTGGTAAGGTACTGTTTTCTATCAGTTGGCAAGCTGCGCACACAATCCCAGTGTTGTACAGCTTCCTTCTTCACCTTTCCGATGCTGCCGCTCTCTCCGGCTCCCGGAGCCGAAGAAGCGGCTTCTTCGCGCAAAGACGATTGTACCGCTCACAGTGCTCTCTTAGCGCCGCTTCTGCCGAAAGAAGCCCGGGAGCGGCGCTTAGCTCCGGAGAGCCTCGTCCCTTCGTCTTTAGCGTCTTTTGTGGTCTACATCCTAGCAGAAAGCTTTTCCACTCAGTCTGGCAAGGAAAACCTGCGCCAGCGCAGAAAACATCTCCCATCGTGTTCTGGACGTTGCACGGAGGTCTGCAAAGTGTTTGCATAAAGAAATGAAAAGTTGTCCAAAATAACTTCCTATCGAATGTTCATGTGATTGGAAAAGTCAGGAAAGTGGTAAGGTACTGTTTTCTATCAGTTGGCAAGCTGCGCACACAATCCCAGTGTTGTACAGCTTCCTTCTTCACCTTTCCGATGCTGCCGCTCTCTCCGGCTCCCGGAGCCGAAGAAGCGGCTTCTTCGCGCAAAGGCGATTGTACCGCTCACAGTGCTCTCTTAGCGCCGCTTCTGCCGAAAGAAGCCCGGGAGCGGTGCTTAGCTCCGGAGAGCATCGTACCTTCGTCTTTAGCGTCTTTTGTGGTCTACATCCTAGCAGAAAGCTTTTCCACTCTGTCTGGCAAGGAAAACATGCGCCAGCACAGAAAACATCTCCCATCGTGTTCTGGACGTTGTACGGAGGTCTGCCAAGTGTTTGACAAGAAGAGAAGAAATGTTGTCCAATACAGCTTCCAATCGAATATTCATGTGATTGGAAAAGTCAGGAAAGTGGTAAGGTACTGTTTTCTATCAGTTGGCAAGCTGCGCACACAATCCCAGTGTTGTACAGCTTCCTTCTTCACCTTTCCGATGCTGCCGCTCTCTCCGGCTCCCGGAGCCGAAGAAGCGGCTTCTTCGCGCAAAGACGCTTGTACCGCTCACAGTGCTCTCTTAGCGCCGCTTCTGCCGAAAGAAGCCCGGGAGCGGCGCTTAACTCCGGAGAGCATCGTCCCTTCGTCTTTAGCGTCTTTTGTGGTCTACATCCTAGCAGAAAGCTTTTCCACTCTGTCTGGCAAGGAAAACCTGCGCCAGCACAGAAAACATCTCCCATCGTGTTCTGGACGTTGCACGGAGGTCTGCCAAGTGTTTGAAAGAAACAAAGAAAAGTTGTCCAAAACAGCTTCCAATCGAATATTCATGTGATTGGAAACGTCAGGAAAGTGGTTAGGTACTGTTTTCTATCAGTTGGCAAGCTGCGCACACAATCCCAGTGTTGTACAGCTTCCTTCTTCACCTTTCCGATGCTGCCGCTCTCTCCGGCTCCCGGAGCCGAAGAAGCGGCTTCTTCGCGCAAAGACGATTGTACCGCTCACAGTGCTCTCTTAGCGCCGCTTCTGCCGAAAGAAGCCCGGGAGCGGTGCTTAGCTCCGGAGAGCCTCGTACCTTCGTCTTTAGCGTCTCTTGTGGTCTACATCCTAGCAGAAAGCTTTTCCACTCTGTCTGGCAAGGAAAACCTGCGCCAGCACAGAAAACATCTCCCATCGTGTTCTGGACGTTGTACGGAGGTCTGCCAAGTGTTTGCATAAAGAAATGAAAAGTTGTCCAAAATAACTTCCTATCGAATGTTCATGTGATTGGAAAAGTCAGAAAAGTGGTAAGGTACTGTTTTCTATCAGTTGGCAAGCTGCGCACACAATCCCAGTGTTGTACAGCTTCCTTCTTCACCTTTCCGATGCTGCCGCTCTCTCCGGCTCCCGGAGCCGAAGAAGCGGCTTCTTCGCGCAAAGACGATTGTACCGCTCACAGTGCTCTCTTAGCGCCGCTTCTGCCGAAAGAAGCCCGGGAGCGGCGCTTAACTCCGGAGAGCATCGTCCCTTCGTCTTTAGCGTCTTTTGTGGTCTACATCCTAGCAGAAAGCTTTTCCACTCTGTCTGGCAAGGAAAACATGCGCCAGCACAGAAAACATCTCCCATCGTGTTCTGGACGTTGCACGGAGGTCTGCCAAGTGTTTGCATAAAGAAATGAAAAGTTGTCCAAAATAAATTCCTATCGAATGTTCATGTGATTGGAAAAGTCAGGAAAGTGGTAAGGTACTGTTTTCTATCAGTTGGCAAGCTGCGCACACAATCCCAGTGTTGTACAGCTTCCTTCTTCACCTTTCCGATGCTGCCGCTCTCTCCGGCTCCCGGAGCCGAAGAAGCGGCTTCTTCGCGCAAAGATGATTGTACCGCTCACAGTGCTCTCTTAGCGCCGCTTCTGCCGAAAGAAGCCCGGGAGCGGCGCTTAACTCCGGAGAGCATCGTCCCTTCGTCTTTAGCGTCTTTTGTGGTCTACATCCTAGCAGAAAGCTTTTCCACTCTGTCTGGCAAGGAAAACATGCGCCAGCACAGAAAACATCTCCCATCGTGTTCTGGACGTTGCACGGAGGTCTGCCAAGTGTTTGCATAAAGAAATGAAAAGTTGTCCAAAATAACTTCCTATCGAATGTTCATGTGATTGGAAAAGTCAGGAAAGTGGTAAGGTACTGTTTTCTATCAGTTGGCAAGCTGCGCACACAATCCCAGTGTTGTACAGCTTCCTTCTTCACCTTTCTGATGCTGCCGCTCTCTCCGGCTCCCGGAGCCGAAGAAGCGGCTTCTTCGCGCAAAGACGCTTGTACCGCTCACAGTGCTCTCTTAGCGCCGCTTCTGCCGAAAGAAGCCCGGGAGCGGCGCTTAACTCCGGAGAGCATCGTCCCTTCGTCTTTAGCGTCTTTTGTGGTCTACATCCTAGCAGAAAGCTTTTCCACTCTGTCTGGCAAGGAAAACATGCGCCAGCACAGAAAACATCTCCCATCGTGTTCTGGACGTTGTACGGAGGTCTGCCAAGTGTTTGCATAAAGAAATGAAAAGTTGTCCAAAATAACTTCCTATCGAATGTTCATGTGATTGGAAAAGTCAGGAAAGTGGTAAGGTACTGTTTTCTATCAGTTGGCAAGCTGCGCACACAATCCCAGTGTTGTACAGCTTCCTTCTTCACCTTTCCGATGCTGCCGCTCTCTCCGGCTCCCGGAGCCGAAGAAGCGGCTTCTTCGCGCAAACGCGATTGTACCGCTCACAGTGCTCTCTTAGCGCCGCTTCTGCCGAAAGAAGCCCGGGAGCGGTGCTTAGCTCCGGAGAGCATCGTACCTTCGTCTTTAGCGTCTTTTGTGGTCTACATCCTAGCAGAAAGCTTTTCCACTCTGTCTGGCAAGGAAAACCTGCGCCAGCACAGAAAACATCTCCCATCGTGTTCTGGACGTTGTACGGAGGTCTGCCAAGTGTTTGACAAGAAGAGAAGAAATGTTGTCCAAAACAGCTTCCAATCGAATATTCATGTGATTGGAAAAGTCAGGAAAGTGGTAAGGTACTGTTTTCTATCAGTTGGCAAGCTGCGCACACAATCCCAGTGTTGTACAGCTTCCTTCTTCACCTTTCCGATGCTGCCGCTCTCTCCGGCTCCTGGAGCCGAAGAAGCGGCTTCTTCGCACAAAGACGCTTGTACCGCTCACAGTGCTCTCTTAGCGCGGCTTCTGCCGAAAGAAGCCCGGGAGCGGCGCTTAACTCCGGAGAGCATCGTCCCTTCGTCTTTAGCGTCTTTTGTGGTCTACATCCTAGCAGAAAGCTTTTCCACTCTGTCTGGCAAGGAAAACCTGCGCCAGCACAGAAAACATCTCCCATCGTGTTCTGGACGTTGTACGGAGGTCTGCCAAGTGTTTGACAAGAAGAGAAGAAATGTTGTCCAAAACAGCTTCCAATCGAATATTCATGTGATTGGAAAAGTCAGGAAAGTGGTAAGGTACTGTTTTCTATCAGTTGGCAAGCTGCGCACACAATCCCAGTGTTGTACAGCTTCCTTCTTCACCTTTCCGATGCTGCCGCTCTCTCCGGCTCCCGGAGCCGAAGAAGCGGCTTCTTCGCGCAAAGACGCTTGTACCGCTCACAGTGCTCTCTTAGCGCGGCTTCTGCCGAAAGAAGCCCGGGAGCGGCGCTTAACTCCGGAGAGCATCGTCCCTTCGTCTTTAGCGTCTTTTGTGGTCTACATCCTAGCAGAAAGCTTTTCCACTCTGTCTGGCAAGGAAAACCTGCGCCAGCACAGAAAACATCTCCCATCGTGTTCTGGACGTTGTACAGATGTCTGCCAAGTGTTTGAAAGAAACAAAGAAAAGTTGTCCAAAACAGCTTCCAATCGAATATTCATGTGATTGGAAACGTCAGGAAAGTGTAAGGTACTGTTTTCTATCAGTTGGCAAGCTGCGCACACAATCCCAGTGTTGTACAGCTTCCTTCTTCACCTTTCCGATGCTGCCGCTCTCTCCGGCTCCCGGAGCCGAAGAAGCGGCTTCTTCGTGCAAAGACGATTGTACCGCTCACAGTGCTCTCTTAGCGCCGCTTCTGCCGAAAGAAGCCCGGGAGCGGCGCTTAACTCCGGAGAGCATCGTCCCTTCGTCTTTAGCGTCTTTTGTGGTCTACATCCTAGCAGAAAGCTTTTCCACTCTGTCTGGCAAGGAAAACATGCGCCAGCACTGAAAACATCTCCCATCGTGTTCTGGACGTTGTACGGAGGTCTGCCAAGTGTTTGCATAAAGAAATGAAAAGTTGTCCAAAATAACTTCCTATCGAATGTTCATGTGATTGGAAAAGTCAGGAAAGTGGTAAGGTACTGTTTTCTATCAGTTGGCAAGCTGCGCACACAATCCCAGTGTTTTACAGCTTCCTTCTTCACCTTTCCGATGCTGCCGCTCTCTCCGGCTCCCGGAGCCGAAGAAGCGGCTTCTTCGCGCAAAGGCGATTGTACCGCTCACAGTGCTCTCTTAGCGCCGCTTCTGCCGAAAGAAGCCCGGGAGCGGTGCTTAGCTCCGGAGAGCATCGTACCTTCGTCTTTAGCGTCTTTTGTGGTCTACATCCTAGCAGAAAGCTTTTCCACTCTGTCTGGCAAGGAAAACCTGCGCCAGCACAGAAAACATCTCCCATCGTGTTCTGGACGTTGTACGGAGGTCTGCCAAGTGTTTGACAAGAAGAGAAGAAATGTTGTCCAAAACAGCTTCCAATCGAATATTCATGTGATTGGAAAAGTCAGGAAAGTGGTAAGGTACTGTTTTCTATCAGTTGGCAAGCTGCGCACACAATCCCAGTGTTGTACAGCTTCCTTCTTCACCTTTCCGATGCTGCCGCTCTCTCCGGCTCCCGGAGCCGAAGAAGCGGCTTCTTCGCGCAAAGACGCTTGTACCGCTCACAGTGCTCTCTTAGCGCGGCTTCTGCCGAAAGAAGCCCGGGAGCGGCGCTTAGCTCCGGAGAGCATCGTCCCTTCGTCTTTAGCGTCTTTTGTGGTCTACATCCTAGCAGAAAGCTTTTCCACTCTGTCTGGCAAGGAAAACATGCGCCAGCACAGAAAACATCTCCCATCGTGTTCTGGACGTTGTACGGATGTCTGCCAAGTGTTTGAAAGAAACAAAGAAAAGTTGTCCAAAACAGCTTCCAATCGAATATTCATGTGATTGGAAACGTCAGGAAAGTGTAAGGTACTGTTTTCTATCAGTTGGCAAGCTGCGCACACAATCCCAGTGTTGTACAGCTTCCTTCTTCACCTTTCCGATGCTGCCGCTCTCTCCGGCTCCCGGAGCCGAAGAAGCGGCTTCTTCGCGCAAAGGCGATTGTACCGCTCACAGTGCTCTCTTAGCGCCGCTTCTGCCGAAAGAAGCCCGGGAGCGGTGCTTAGCTCCGGAGAGCCTCGTACCTTCGTCTTTAGCGTCTCTTGTGGTCTACATCCTAGCAGAAAGCTTTTCCACTCTGTCTGGCAAGGAAAACATGCGCCAGCGCAGAAAACATCTCCCATCGTGTTCTGGACGTTGCACGGAGGTCTGCCAAGTGTTTGCATAAAGAAATGAAAAGTTGTCCAAAATAACTTCCTATCGAATGTTCATGTGATTGGAAAAGTCAGGAAAGTGGTAAGGTACTGTTTTCTATCAGTTGGCAAGCTGCGCACACAATCCCAGTGTTGTACAGCTTCCTTCTTCACCTTTCCGATGCTGCCGCTCTCTCCGGCTCCCGGAGCCGAAGAAGCGGCTTCTTCGCGCAAAGACGGTTGTACCGCTCACAGTGCTCTCTTAGCGCCGCTTCTGCCGAAAGAAGCCCGGGAGCGGCGCTTAACTCCGGAGAGCATCGTCCCTTCGTCTTTAGCGTCTTTTGTGGTCTACATCCTAGCAGAAAGCTTTTCCACTCTGTCTGGCAAGGAAAACATGCGCCAGCACAGAAAACATCTCCCATCGTGTTCTGGACGTTGCACGGAGGTCTGCCAAGTGTTTGCATAAAGAAATGAAAAGTTGTCCAAAATAACTTCCTATCGAATGTTCATGTGATTGGAAAAGTCAGGAAAGTGGTAAGGTACTGTTTTCTATCAGTTGGCAAGCTGCGCACACAATCCCAGTGTTGTACAGCTTCCTTCTTCACCTTTCCGATGCTGCCGCTCTCTCCGGCTCCCGGAGCCGAAGAAGCGGCTTCTTCACGCAAAGACGATTGTACCGCTCACAGTGCTCTCTTAGCGCCGCTTCTGCCGAAAGAAGCCCGGGAGCGGTGCTTAGCTCCGGAGAGCATCGTCCCTTCGTCTTTAGCGTCTTTTGTGGTCTACATCCTAGCAGAAAGCTTTTCCACTCTGTCTGGCAAGGAAAACCTGCGCCAGCACAGAAAACATCTCCCATCGTGTTCTGGACGTTGCACGGAGGTCTGCCAAGTGTTTGCATAAAGAAATGAAAAGTTGTCCAAAATAACTTCCTATCGAATGTTCATGTGATTGGAAAAGTCAGGAAAGTTGTAAGGTACTGTTTTCTATCAGTTGGCAAGCTGCGCACACAATCCCAGTGTTGTACAGCTTCCTTCTTCACCTTTCCGATGCTGCCGCTCTCTCCGGCTCCCGGAGCCGAAGAAGCGGCTTCTTCGCGCAAAGACGATTGTACCGCTCACAGTGCTCTCTTAGCGCCGCTTCTGCCGAAAGAAGCCCGGGAGCGGTGCTTAGCTCCGGAGAGCCTCGTACCTTCGTCTTTAGCGTCTCTTGTGGTCTACATCCTAGCAGAAAGCTTTTCCACTCTGTCTGGCAAGGAAAACCTGCGCCAGCACAGAAAACATCTCCCATCGTGTTCTGGACGTTGTACGGAGGTCTGCCAAGTGTTTGCATAAAGAAATGAAAAGTTGTCCAAAATAACTTCCTATCGAATGTTCATGTGATTGGAAAAGTCAGAAAAGTGGTAAGGTACTGTTTTCTATCAGTTGGCAAGCTGCGCACACAATCCCAGTGTTGTACAGCTTCCTTCTTCACCTTTCCGATGCTGCCGCTCTCTCCGGCTCCCGGAGCCGAAGAAGCGGCTTCTTCGCGCAAAGACGATTGTACCGCTCACAGTGCTCTCTTAGCGCTGCTTCTGCCGAAAGAAGCCCGGGAGCGGCGCTTAACTCCGGAGAGCATCGTCCCTTCGTCTTTAGCGTCTTTTGTGGTCTACATCCTAGCAGAAAGCTTTTCCACTCTGTCTGGCAAGGAAAACATGCGCCAGCACAGAAAACATCTCCCATCGTGTTCTGGACGTTGCACGGAGGTCTGCCAAGTGTTTGCATAAAGAAATGAAAAGTTGTCCAAAATAACTTCCTATCGAATGTTCATGTGATTGGAAAAGTCAGGAAAGTGGTAAGGTACTGTTTTCTATCAGTTGGCAAGCTGCGCACACAATCCCAGTGTTGTACAGCTTCCTTCTTCACCTTTCCGATGCTGCCGCTCTCTCCGGCTCCCGGAGCCGAAGAAGCGGCTTCTTCGCGCAAAGACGATTGTACCGCTCACAGTGCTCTCTTAGCGCCGCTTCTGCCGAAAGAAGCCCGGGAGCGGCGCTTAACTCCGGAGAGGATCGTCCCTTCGTCTTTAGCGTGTTTTGTGGTCTACATCCTAGCAGAAAGCTTTTCCACTCTGTCTGGCAAGGAAAACATGCGCCAGCACAGAAAACATCTCCCATCGTGTTCTGGACGTTGCACGGAGGTCTGCCAAGTGTTTGCATAAAGAAATGAAAAGTTGTCCAAAATAACTTCCTATCGAATGTTCATGTGATTGGAAAAGTCAGGAAAGTGGTAAGGTACTGTTTTCTATCAGTTGGCAAGCTGCGCACACAATCCCAGTGTTGTACAGCTTCCTTCTTCACCTTTCTGATGCTGCCGCTCTCTCCGGCTCCCGGAGCCGAAGAAGCGGCTTCTTCGCGCAAAGACGATTGTACCGCTCACAGTGCTCTCTTAGCGCCGCTTCTGCCGAAAGAAGCCCGGGAGCGGCGCTTAACTCCGGAGAGCATCGTCCCTTCGTCTTTAGCGTCTTTTGTGGTCTACATCCTAGCAGAAAGCTTTTCCACTCTGTCTGGCAAGGAAAACATGCGCCAGCACTGAAAACATCTCCCATCGTGTTCTGGACGTTGTACGGAGGTCTGCCAAGTGTTTGCATAAAGAAATGAAAAGTTGTCCAAAATAACTTCCTATCGAATGTTCATGTGATTGGAAAAGTCAGGAAAGTGGTAAGGTACTGTTTTCTATCAGTTGGCAAGCTGCGCACACAATCCCAGTGTTTTACAGCTTCCTTCTTCACCTTTCCGATGCTGCCGCTCTCTCCGGCTCCCGGAGCCGAAGAAGCGGCTTCTTCGCGCAAAGGCGATTGTACCGCTCACAGTGCTCTCTTAGCGCCGCTTCTGCCGAAAGAAGCCCGGGAGCGGTGCTTAGCTCCGGAGAGCATCGTACCTTCGTCTTTAGCGTCTTTTGTGGTCTACATCCTAGCAGAAAGCTTTTCCACTCTGTCTGGCAAGGAAAACCTGCGCCAGCACAGAAAACATCTCCCATCGTGTTCTGGACGTTGTACGGAGGTCTGCCAAGTGTTTGACAAGAAGAGAAGAAATGTTGTCCAAAACAGCTTCCAATCGAATATTCATGTGATTGGAAAAGTCAGGAAAGTGGTAAGGTACTGTTTTCTATCAGTTGGCAAGCTGCGCACACAATCCCAGTGTTGTACAGCTTCCTTCTTCACCTTTCCGATGCTGCCGCTCTCTCCGGCTCCCGGAGCCGGCGAAGCGGCTTCTTCGCGCAAAGACGCTTGTACCGCTCACAGTGCTCTCTTAGCGCGGCTTCTGCCGAAAGAAGCCCGGGAGCGGCGCTTAACTCCGGAGAGCATCGTCCCTTCGTCTTTAGCGTCTTTTGTGGTCTACATCCTAGCAGAAAGCTTTTCCACTCTGTCTGGCAAGGAAAACATGCGCCAGCACAGAAAACATCTCCCATCGTGTTCTGGACGTTGTACGGATGTCTGCCAAGTGTTTGAAAGAAACAAAGAAAAGTTGTCCAAAACAGCTTCCAATCGAATATTCATGTGATTGGAAACGTCAGGAAAGTGTAAGGTACTGTTTTCTATCAGTTGGCAAGCTGCGCACACAATCCCAGTGTTGTACAGCTTCCTTCTTCACCTTTCTGATGCTGCCGCTCTCTCCGGCTCCCGGAGCCGAAGAAGCGGCTTCTTCGCGCAAAGGCGATTGTACCGCTCACAGTGCTCTCTTAGCGCCGCTTCTGCCGAAAGAAGCCCGGGAGCGGTGCTTAGCTCCGGAGAGCCTCGTACCTTCGTCTTTAGCGTCTCTTGTGGTCTACATCCTAGCAGAAAGCTTTTCCACTCTGTCTGGCAAGGAAAACATGCGCCAGCGCAGAAAACATCTCCCTTCGTGTTCTGGACGTTGCACGGAGGTCTGCCAAGTGTTTGCATAAAGAAATGAAAAGTTGTCCAAAATAACTTCCTATCGAATGTTCATGTGATTGGAAAAGTCAGGAAAGTGGTAAGGTACTGTTTTCTATCAGTTGGCAAGCTGCGCACACAATCCCAGTGTTGTACAGCTTCCTTCTTCACCTTTCCGATGCTGCCGCTCTCTCCGGCTCCCGGAGCCGAAGAAGCGGCTTCTTCGCGCAAAGACGGTTGTACCGCTCACAGTGCTCTCTTAGCGCCGCTTCTGCCGAAAGAAGCCCGGGAGCGGCGCTTAACTCCGGAGAGCATCGTCCCTTCGTCTTTAGCGTCTTTTGTGGTCTACATCCTAGCAGAAAGCTTTTCCACTCTGTCTGGCAAGGAAAACATGCGCCAGCACAGAAAACATCTCCCATCGTGTTCTGGACGTTGCACGGAGGTCTGCCAAGTGTTTGCATAAAGAAATGAAAAGTTGTCCAAAATAACTTCCTATCGAATGTTCATGTGATTGGAAATTCAGGAAAGTGGTAAGGTACTGTTTTCTATCAGTTGGCAAGCTGCGCACACAATCCCAGTGTTGTACAGCTTCCTTCTTCACCTTTCCGATGCTGCCGCTCTCTCCGGCTCCCGGAGCCGAAGAAGCGGCTTCTTCACGCAAAGACGATTGTACCGCTCACAGTGCTCTCTTAGCGCCGCTTCTGCCGAAAGAAGCCCGGGAGCGGTGCTTAGCTCCGGAGAGCATCGTCCCTTCGTCTTTAGCGTCTTTTGTGGTCTACATCCTAGCAGAAAGCTTTTCCACTCTGTCTGGCAAGGAAAACCTGCGCCAGCACAGAAAACATCTCCCATCGTGTTCTGGACGTTGCACGGAGGTCTGCCAAGTGTTTGCATAAAGAAATGAAAAGTTGTCCAAAATAACTTCCTATCGAATGTTCATGTGATTGGAAAAGTCAGGAAAGTTGTAAGGTACTGTTTTCTATCAGTTGGCAAGCTGCGCACACAATCCCAGTGTTGTACAGCTTCCTTCTTCACCTTTCCGATGCTGCCGCTCTCTCCGGCTCCCGGAGCCGAAGAAGCGGCTTCTTCGCGCAAAGACGATTGTACCGCTCACAGTGCTCTCTTAGCGCCGCTTCTGCCGAAAGAAGCCCGGGAGCGGTGCTTAGCTCCGGAGAGCCTCGTACCTTCGTCTTTAGCGTCTCTTGTGGTCTACATCCTAGCAGAAAGCTTTTCCACTCTGTCTGGCAAGGAAAACCTGCGCCAGCACAGAAAACATCTCCCATCGTGTTCTGGACGTTGTACGGAGGTCTGCCAAGTGTTTGCATAAAGAAATGAAAAGTTGTCCAAAATAACTTCCTATCGAATGTTCATGTGATTGGAAAAGTCAGAAAAGTGGTAAGGTACTGTTTTCTATCAGTTGGCAAGCTGCGCACACAATCCCAGTGTTGTACAGCTTCCTTCTTCACCTTTCCGATGCTGCCGCTCTCTCCGGCTCCCGGAGCCGAAGAAGCGGCTTCTTCGCGCAAAGACGATTGTACCGCTCACAGTGCTCTCTTAGCGCCGCTTCTGCCGAAAGAAGCCCGGGAGCGGCGCTTAACTCCGGAGAGCATCGTCCCTTCGTCTTTAGCGTCTTTTGTGGTCTACATCCTAGCAGAAAGCTTTTCCACTCTGTCTGGCAAGGAAAACATGCGCCAGCACAGAAAACATCTCCCATCGTGTTCTGGACGTTGCACGGAGGTCTGCCAAGTGTTTGCATAAAGAAATGAAAAGTTGTCCAAAATAACTTCCTATCGAATGTTCATGTGATTGGAAAAGTCAGGAAAGTGGTAAGGTACTGTTTTCTATCAGTTGGCAAGCTGCGCACACAATCCCAGTGTTGTACAGCTTCCTTCTTCACCTTTCCGATGCTGCCGCTCTCTCCGGCTCCCGGAGCCGAAGAAGCGGCTTCTTCGCGCAAAGACGATTGTACCGCTCACAGTGCTCTCTTAGCGCCGCTTCTGCCGAAAGAAGCCCGGGAGCGGCGCTTAACTCCGGAGAGCATCGTCCCTTCGTCTTTAGCGTGTTTTGTGGTCTACATCCTAGCAGAAAGCTTTTCCACTCTGTCTGGCAAGGAAAACATGCGCCAGCACAGAAAACATCTCCCATCGTGTTCTGGACGTTGCACGGAGGTCTGCCAAGTGTTTGCATAAAGAAATGAAAAGTTGTCCAAAATAACTTCCTATCGAATGTTCATGTGATTGGAAAAGTCAGGAAAGTGGTAAGGTACTGTTTTCTATCAGTTGGCAAGCTGCGCACACAATCCCAGTGTTGTACAGCTTCCTTCTTCACCTTTCTGATGCTGCCGCTCTCTCCGGCTCCCGGAGCCGAAGAAGCGGCTTCTTCGCGCAAAGACGATTGTACCGCTCACAGTGCTCTCTTAGCGCCGCTTCTGCCGAAAGAAGCCCGGGAGCGGCGCTTAACTCCGGAGAGCATCGTCCCTTCGTCTTTAGCGTCTTTTGTGGTCTACATC
Source organism: Ammospiza nelsoni (assembly GCF_027579445.1). Taxonomy (NCBI): domain Eukaryota; kingdom Metazoa; phylum Chordata; class Aves; order Passeriformes; family Passerellidae; genus Ammospiza; species Ammospiza nelsoni. The sequence goes on along the minus strand of NC_080644.1, from coordinate 19,161,990 downwards.
CTAGCAGAAAGCTTTTCCACTCTGTCTGGCAAGGAAAACATGCGCCAGCACAGAAAACATCTCCCATCGTGTTCTGGACGTTGTACGGAGGTCTGCCAAGTGTTTGCATAAAGAAATGAAAAGTTGTCCAAAATAACTTCCTATCGAATGTTCATGTGATTGGAAAAGTCAGGAAAGTGGTAAGGTACTGTTTTCTATCAGTTGGCAAGCTGCGCACACAATCCCAGTGTTGTACAGCTTCCTTCTTCACCTTTCCGATGCTGCCGCTCTCTCCGGCTCCCGGAGCCGAAGAAGCGGCTTCTTCGCGCAAAGGCGATTGTACCGCTCACAGTGCTCTCTTAGCGCCGCTTCTGCCGAAAGAAGCCCGGGAGCGGTGCTTAGCTCCGGAGAGCATCGTCCCTTCGTCTTTAGCGTCTTTTGTGGTCTACATCCTAGCAGAAAGCTTTTCCACTCTGTCTGGCAAGGAAAACCTGCACCAGCACAGAAAACATCTCCCATCGTGTTCTGGACGTTGCACGGAGGTCTGCCAAGTGTTTGCATAAAGAAATGAAAAGTTGTCCAAAATAACTTCCTATCGAATGTTCATGTGATTGGAAAAGTCAGGAAAGTGGTAAGGTACTGTTTTCTATCAGTTGGCAAGCTGCGCACACAATCCCAGTGTTGTACAGCTTCCTTCTTCACCTTTCCGATGCTGCCGCTCTCTTTGGCTCCCGGAGCCGAAGAAGCGGCTTCTTCGCGCAAAGACGATTGTACCGCTCACAGTGCTCTCTTAGCGCGGCTTCTGCCGAAAGAAGCCCAGGAGCGGCGCTTAGCTCCGGAGAGCATCGTCCCTTCGTCTTTAGCGTCTTTTGTGGTCTACATCCTAGCAGAAAGCTTTTCCACTCTGTCTGGCAAGGAAAACATGCGCCAGCACTGAAAACATCTCCCATCGTGTTCTGGACGTTGCACGGAGGTCTGCCAAGTGTTTGCATAAAGAAATGAAAAGTTGTCCAAAATAACTTCCTATCGAATGTTCATGTGATTGGAAAAGTCAGGAAAGTGGTAAGGTACTGTTTTCTATCAGTTGGCAAGCTGCGCACACAATCCCAGTGTTGTACAGCTTCCTTCTTCACCTTTCCGATGCTGCCGCTCTCTCCGGCTCCCGGAGCCGAAGAAGCGGCTTCTTCGCGCAAAGACGGTTGTACCGCTCACAGTGCTCTCTTAGCGCCGCTTCTGCCGAAAGAAGCCCGGGAGCGGCGCTTAACTCCGGAGAGCATCGTCCCTTCGTCTTTAGCGTCTTTTGTGGTCTACATCCTAGCAGAAAGCTTTTCCACTCTGTCTGGCAAGGAAAACATGCGCCAGCACAGAAAACATCTCCCATCGTGTTCTGGACGTTGCACGGAGGTCTGCCAAGTGTTTGCATAAAGAAATGAAAAGTTGTCCAAAATAACTTCCTATCGAATGTTCATGTGATTGGAAAAGTCAGGAAAGTGGTAAGGTACTGTTTTCTATCAGTTGGCAAGCTGCGCACACAATCCCAGTGTTGTACAGCTTCCTTCTTCACCTTTCCGATGCTGCCGCTCTCTCCGGCTCCCGGAGCCGAAGAAGCGGCTTCTTCGCGCAAAGGCGATTGTACCGCTCACAGTGCTCTCTTAGCGCCGCTTCTGCCGAAAGAAGCCCGGGAGCGGTGCTTAGCTCCGGAGAGCATCGTCCCTTCGTCTTTAGCGTCTTTTGTGGTCTACATCCTAGCAGAAAGCTTTTCCACTCAGTCTGGCAAGGAAAACATGCGCCAGCACAGAAAACATCTCCCATCGTGTTCTGGACGTTGCATGGAGGTCTGCCAAGTGTTTGCATAAAGAAATAAAAAGTTGTCCAAAATAACTTCCTATCGAATGTTCATGTGATTGGAAAAGTCAGGAAAGTGGTAAGGTACTGTTTTCTATCAGTTGGCAAGCTGCGCACACAATCCCAGTGTTGTACAGCTTCCTTCTTCACCTTTCCGATGCTGCCGCTCTCTCCGGCTCCCGGAGCCGAAGAGGCGGCTTCTTCGCGCAAAGACGATTGTACCGCTCACAGTGCTCTCTTAGCGCCGCTTCTGCCGAAAGAAGCCCGGGAGCGGCGCTTAGCTCCGGAGAGCATCGTCCCTTCGTCTTTAGCGACTTTTGTGGTCTACATCCTTGCAGAAAGCTTTTCCACTCTGTCTGGCAAGGAAAACCTGCGCCAGCACAGAAAACATCTCCCATCGTGTTCTGGACATTGCACGGATGTCTGCCAAGTGTTTGAAAGAAACAAAGAAAAGTTGTCCAAAACAGCTTCCAATCGAATATTCATGTGATTGGAAACGTCAGGAAAGTGGTTAGGTACTGTTTTCTATCAGTTGGCAAGCTGCGCACACAATCCCAGTGTTGTACAGCTTCCTTCTTCACCTTTCCGATGCTGCCGCTCTCTCCGGCTCCCGGAGCCGAAGAAGCGGCTTCTTCGCGCAAAGACGATTGTACCGCTCACAGTGCTCTCTTAGCGCCGCTTCTGCCGAAAGAAGCCCGGGAGCGGCGCTTAGCTCCGGAGAGCATCGTCCCTTCGTCTTTAGCGTCTTTTGTGGTCTACATCCTAGCAGGAAGCTTTTCCACTCTGTCTGGCAAGGAAAACATGCGCGAGCACAGAAAACATCTCCCATCGTGTTCTGGACGTTGCACGGAGGTCTGCCAAGTGTTTGAAAGAAACAATAAAAAAGTTGTCCAAAACAGCTTCCAATCGAATATTCATGTGATTGGAAAAGTCAGGAAAGTGTAAGGTACTGTTTTCTATCAGTTGGCAAGCTGCGCACACAATCCCAGTGTTGTACAGCTTCCTTCTTCACCTTTCCGATGCTGCCGCTCTCTCCGGCTCCCGGAGCCGAAGAGGCGGCTTCTTCGCGCAAAGACGATTGTACCGCTCAGAGTGCTCTCTTAGCGCCGCTTCTGCCGAAAGAAGCCCGGGAGCGGCGCTTAGCTCCGGAGAGCATCGTCCCTTCGTCTTTAGCGACTTTTGTGGTCTACATCCTTGCAGAAAGCTTTTCCACTCTGTCTGGCAAGGAAAACCTGCGCCAGCACAGAAAACATCTCCCATCGTGTTCTGGACATTGCACGGATGTCTGCCAAGTGTTTGAAAGAAACAAAGAAAAGTTGTCCAAAACAGCTTCCAATCGAATATTCATGTGATTGGAAACGTCAGGAAAGTGGTTAGGTACTGTTTTCTATCAGTTGGCAAGCTGCGCACACAATCCCAGTGTTGTACAGCTTCCTTCTTCACCTTTCCGATGCTGCCGCTCTCTCCGGCTCCCGGAGCCGAAGAAGCGGCTTCTTCGCGCAAAGACGATTGTACCGCTCACAGTGCTCTCTTAGCGCCGCTTCTGCCGAAAGAAGCCCGGGAGCGGCGCTTAACTCCGGAGAGCATCGTCCCTTCGTCTTTAGCGTCTTTTGCGGTCTACATCCTAGCAGAAAGCTTTTCCACTCTGTCTGGCAAGGAAAACCTGCGCCAGCGCAGAAAACATCTCCCATCGTGTTCTGGACGTTGCACGGAGGTCTGCCAAGTGTTTGAAAGAAACAATAAAAAAGTTGTCCAAAATAACTTCCTATCGAATGTTCATGTGATTGGAAAAGTCAGGAAAGTGGTAAGGTACTGTTTTCTATCAGTTGGCAAGCTGCGCACACAATCCCAGTGTTGTACAGCTTCCTTCTTCACCTTTCCGATGCTGCCGCTCTCTCCGGCTCCCGGAGCCGAAGAAGCGGCTTCTTCGCGCAAAGACGATTGTACCGCTCACAGTGCTCTCTTAGCGCGGCTTCTGCCGAAAGACGCCCGGGAGCGGCGCTTAGCTCCGGAGAGCATCGTACCTTCGTCTTTAGCGTCTTTTGTGGTCTACATCCTAGCAGAAAGCTTTTCCACTCTGTCTGGCAAGGAAAACATGCGCCAGCACAGAAAACATCTCCCATCGTGTTCTGGACGTTGCACGGAGGTCTGCCAAGTGTTTGAAAGAAACAAAGAAAAGTTGTCCAAAACAGCTTCCAATCGAATATTCATGTGATTGGAAAAGTCAGGAAAGTGGTAAGGTACTGTTTTCTATCAGTTGGCAAGCTGCGCACACAATCCCAGTGTTGTACAGCTTCCTTCTTCACCTTTCCGATGCTGCCGCTCTCTCCGGCTCCCGGAGTCGAAGAAGCGGCTTCTTCGCGCAAAGACGATTGTACCGCTCACAGTGCTCTCTTAGCGCCGCTTCTGCCGAAAGAAGCCCGGGAGTGGTGCTTAGCTCCGGAGAGCCTCGTACCTTCGTCTTTAGCGTCTCTTGTGGTCTACATCCTAGCAGAAAGCTTTTCCACTCATTCTGGCAAGGAAAACCTGCGCCAGCGCAGAAAACATCTCCCATCGTGTTCTGGACGTTGCACGGAGGTCTGCCAAGTGTTTGCATAAAGAAATGAAAAGTTGTCCAAAATAACTTCCTATCGAATGTTCATGTGATTGGAAAAGTCAGGAAAGTGGTAAGGTACTGTTTTCTATCAGTTGGCAAGCTGCGCACACAATCCCAGTGTTGTACAGCTTCCTTCTTCACCTTTCCGATGCTGCCGCTCTCTCCGGCTCCCGGAGCCGAAGAAGCGGCTTCTTCGCGCAAAGGCGATTGTACCGCTCACAGTGCTCTCTTAGCGCCGCTTCTGCCGAAAGAAGCCCGGCAGCGGCTCTTAGCTCCGGAGAGCATCGTACCTTCGTCTTTAGCGTCTTTTGTGGTCTACATCCTAGCAGAAAGCTTTTCCACTCTGTCTGGCAAGGAAAACATGCGCCAGCACAGAAAACATCTCCCATCGTGTTCTGGACGTTGCACGGAGGTCTGCCAAGTGTTTGAAAGAAACAAAGAAAAGTTGTCCAAAACAGCTTCCAATCGAATATTCATGTGATTGGAAAAGTCAGGAAAGTGGTTAGGTACTGTTTTCTATCAGTTGGCAAGCTGCGCACACAATCCCAGTGTTGTACAGCTTCCTTCTTCACCTTTCCGATGCTGCCGCTCTCTCCGGCTCCCGGAGCCGAAGAAGCGGCTTCTTCGCGCAAAGACGATTGTACCGCTCACAGTGCTCTCTTAGCGCCGCTTCTGCCGAAAGAAGCCCGGGAGCGGCGCTTAGCTCCGGAGAGCCTCGTCCCTTCGTCTTTAGCGTCTTTTGTGGTCTACATCCTAGCAGAAAGCTTTTCCACTCAGTCTGGCAAGGAAAACATGCGCCAGCGCAGAAAACATCTCCCATCGTGTTCTGGACGTTGCACGGAGGTCTGCAAAGTGTTTGCATAAAGAAATGAAAAGTTGTCCAAAATAACTTCCTATCGAATGTTCATGTGATTGGAAAAGTCAGGAAAGTGGTAAGGTACTGTTTTCTATCAGTTGGCAAGCTGCGCACACAATCCCAGTGTTGTACAGCTTCCTTCTTCACCTTTCCGATGCTGCCGCTCTCTCCGGCTCCCGGAGCCGAAGAAGCGGCTTCTTCGCGCAAAGGCGATTGTACCGCTCACAGTGCTCTCTTAGCGCCGCTTCTGCCGAAAGAAGCCCGGGAGCGGTGCTTAGCTCCGGAGAGCATCGTACCTTCGTCTTTAGCGTCTTTTGTGGTCTACATCCTAGCAGGAAGCTTTTCCACTCTGTCTGGCAAGGAAAACATGCGCGAGCACAGAAAACATCTCCCATCGTGTTCTGGACGTTGCACGGAGGTCTGCCAAGTGTTTGAAAGAAACAATAAAAAAGTTGTCCAAAACAGCTTCCAATCGAATATTCATGTGATTGGAAAAGTCAGGAAAGTGTAAGGTACTGTTTTCTATCAGTTGGCAAGCTGCGCACACAATCCCAGTGTTGTACAGCTTCCTTCTTCACCTTTCCGATGCTGCCGCTCTCTCCGGCTCCCGGAGCCGAAGAGGCGGCTTCTTCGCGCAAAGACGATTGTACCGCTCAGAGTGCTCTCTTAGCGCCGCTTCTGCCGAAAGAAGCCCGGGAGCGGCGCTTAGCTCCGGAGAGCATCGTCCCTTCGTCTTTAGCGACTTTTGTGGTCTACATCCTTGCAGAAAGCTTTTCCACTCTGTCTGGCAAGGAAAACCTGCGCCAGCACAGAAAACATCTCCCATCGTGTTCTGGACATTGCACGGATGTCTGCCAAGTGTTTGAAAGAAACAAAGAAAAGTTGTCCAAAACAGCTTCCAATCGAATATTCATGTGATTGGAAACGTCAGGAAAGTGGTTAGGTACTGTTTTCTATCAGTTGGCAAGCTGCGCACACAATCCCAGTGTTGTACAGCTTCCTTCTTCACCTTTCCGATGCTGCCGCTCTCTCCGGCTCCCGGAGCCGAAGAAGCGGCTTCTTCGCGCAAAGACGATTGTACCGCTCACAGTGCTCTCTTAGCGCCGCTTCTGCCGAAAGAAGCCCGGGAGCGGCGCTTAACTCCGGAGAGCATCGTCCCTTCGTCTTTAGCGTCTTTTGCGGTCTACATCCTAGCAGAAAGCTTTTCCACTCTGTCTGGCAAGGAAAACCTGCGCCAGCGCAGAAAACATCTCCCATCGTGTTCTGGACGTTGCACGGAGGTCTGCCAAGTGTTTGAAAGAAACAATAAAAAAGTTGTCCAAAATAACTTCCTATCGAATGTTCATGTGATTGGAAAAGTCAGGAAAGTGGTAAGGTACTGTTTTCTATCAGTTGGCAAGCTGCGCACACAATCCCAGTGTTGTACAGCTTCCTTCTTCACCTTTCCGATGCTGCCGCTCTCTCCGGCTCCCGGAGCCGAAGAAGCGGCTTCTTCGCGCAAAGACGATTGTACCGCTCACAGTGCTCTCTTAGCGCGGCTTCTGCCGAAAGACGCCCGGGAGCGGCGCTTAGCTCCGGAGAGCATCGTACCTTCGTCTTTAGCGTCTTTTGTGGTCTACATCCTAGCAGAAAGCTTTTCCACTCTGTCTGGCAAGGAAAACATGCGCCAGCACAGAAAACATCTCCCATCGTGTTCTGGACGTTGCACGGAGGTCTGCCAAGTGTTTGAAAGAAACAAAGAAAAGTTGTCCAAAACAGCTTCCAATCGAATATTCATGTGATTGGAAAAGTCAGGAAAGTGGTAAGGTACTGTTTTCTATCAGTTGGCAAGCTGCGCACACAATCCCAGTGTTGTACAGCTTCCTTCTTCACCTTTCCGATGCTGCCGCTCTCTCCGGCTCCCGGAGTCGAAGAAGCGGCTTCTTCGCGCAAAGACGATTGTACCGCTCACAGTGCTCTCTTAGCGCCGCTTCTGCCGAAAGAAGCCCGGGAGTGGTGCTTAGCTCCGGAGAGCCTCGTACCTTCGTCTTTAGCGTCTCTTGTGGTCTACATCCTAGCAGAAAGCTTTTCCACTCATTCTGGCAAGGAAAACCTGCGCCAGCGCAGAAAACATCTCCCATCGTGTTCTGGACGTTGCACGGAGGTCTGCCAAGTGTTTGCATAAAGAAATGAAAAGTTGTCCAAAATAACTTCCTATCGAATGTTCATGTGATTGGAAAAGTCAGGAAAGTGGTAAGGTACTGTTTTCTATCAGTTGGCAAGCTGCGCACACAATCCCAGTGTTGTACAGCTTCCTTCTTCACCTTTCCGATGCTGCCGCTCTCTCCGGCTCCCGGAGCCGAAGAAGCGGCTTCTTCGCGCAAAGGCGATTGTACCGCTCACAGTGCTCTCTTAGCGCCGCTTCTGCCGAAAGAAGCCCGGCAGCGGCTCTTAGCTCCGGAGAGCATCGTACCTTCGTCTTTAGCGTCTTTTGTGGTCTACATCCTAGCAGAAAGCTTTTCCACTCTGTCTGGCAAGGAAAACATGCGCCAGCACAGAAAACATCTCCCATCGTGTTCTGGACGTTGCACGGAGGTCTGCCAAGTGTTTGAAAGAAACAAAGAAAAGTTGTCCAAAACAGCTTCCAATCGAATATTCATGTGATTGGAAAAGTCAGGAAAGTGGTTAGGTACTGTTTTCTATCAGTTGGCAAGCTGCGCACACAATCCCAGTGTTGTACAGCTTCCTTCTTCACCTTTCCGATGCTGCCGCTCTCTCCGGCTCCCGGAGCCGAAGAAGCGGCTTCTTCGCGCAAAGACGATTGTACCGCTCACAGTGCTCTCTTAGCGCCGCTTCTGCCGAAAGAAGCCCGGGAGCGGCGCTTAGCTCCGGAGAGCCTCGTCCCTTCGTCTTTAGCGTCTTTTGTGGTCTACATCCTAGCAGAAAGCTTTTCCACTCAGTCTGGCAAGGAAAACATGCGCCAGCGCAGAAAACATCTCCCATCGTGTTCTGGACGTTGCACGGAGGTCTGCAAAGTGTTTGCATAAAGAAATGAAAAGTTGTCCAAAATAACTTCCTATCGAATGTTCATGTGATTGGAAAAGTCAGGAAAGTGGTAAGGTACTGTTTTCTATCAGTTGGCAAGCTGCGCACACAATCCCAGTGTTGTACAGCTTCCTTCTTCACCTTTCCGATGCTGCCGCTCTCTCCGGCTCCCGGAGCCGAAGAAGCGGCTTCTTCGCGCAAAGGCGATTGTACCGCTCACAGTGCTCTCTTAGCGCCGCTTCTGCCGAAAGAAGCCCGGGAGCGGTGCTTAGCTCCGGAGAGCATCGTACCTTCGTCTTTAGCGTCTTTTGTGGTCTACATCCTAGCAGAAAGCTTTTCCACTCTGTCTGGCAAGCAAAACATTCGCCAGCACAGAAAACATCTCCCATCGTGTTCTGGACGTTGTACGGAGGTCTGCCAAGTGTTTGACAAGAAGAGAAGAAATGTTGTCCAAAACAGCTTCCAATCGAATATTCATGTGATTGGAAAAGTCAGGAAAGTGGTAAGGTACTGTTTTCTATCAGTTGGCAAGCTGCGCACACAATCCCAGTGTTGTACAGCTTCCTTCTTCACCTTTCCGATGCTGCCGCTCTCTCCGGCTCCCGGAGCCGAAGAAGCGGCTTCTTCGCGCAAAGACGCTTGTACCGCTCACAGTGCACTCTTAGCGCGGCTTCTGCCGAAAGAAGCCCGGGAGCGGCGCTTAACTCCGGAGAGCATCGTCCCTTCGTCTTTAGCGTCTTTTGTGGTCTACATCCTAGCAGAAAGCTTTTCCACTCTGTCTGGCAAGGAAAACCTGCGCCAGCACAGAAAACATCTCCCATCGTGTTCTGGACGTTGTACGGATGTCTGCCAAGTGTTTGAAAGAAACAAAGAAAAGTTGTCCAAAACAGCTTCCAATCGAATATTAATGTGATTGGACAAGTCAGGAAAGTGGTTAGGTACTGTTTTCTATCAGTTGGCAAGCTGCGCACACAATCCCAGTGTTGTACAGCTTCCTTCTTCACCTTTCCGATGCTGCCGCTCTCTCCGGCTCCCGGAGCCGAAGAAGCGGCTTCTTCGCGCAAAGACGATTGTACCGCTCACAGTGCTCTCTTAGCGCCGCTTCTGCCGAAAGAAGCCCGGGAGCGGTGCTTAGCTCCGGAGAGCCTCGTACCTTCGTCTTTAGCGTCTTTTGTGGTCTACATCCTAGCAGAAAACTTTTCCACTCAGTCTGGCAAGGAAAACCTGCGCCAGCACAGAAAACATCTCCCATCGTGTTCTGGACGTTGTACGGAGGTCTGCCAAGTGTTTGAAATAAACAAAGAGAAGTTGTCCAAAAGAGCTTCAAATCGAATATTCCTGTGTTTGGAAATGTGAGGAAAGTGTAAGGTACTGTTTTCTATCAGTTGGCAAGCTGCGCACACAATCCCAGTGTTGTACAGCTTCCTTCTTCACCTTTCCGATGCTGCCGCTCTCTCCGGCTCCCGGAGCCGAAGAAGCGGCTTCTTCGCGCAAAGACGATTGTACCGCTCACAGTGCTCTCTTAGCGCCGCTTCTGCCGAAAGAAGCCCGGGAGCGGCGCTTAGCTCCGGAGAGCATCGTCCCTTCGTCTTTAGCGTCTTTTGTGGTCTACATCCTAGCAGAAAGCTTTTCCACTCTGTCTGGCAAGGAAAACATGCGCGAGCACAGAAAACATCTCCTATCGTGTTCTGGACGTTGCACGGAGGTCTGCCAAGTGTTTGAAAGAAACAATAAAAAAGTTGTCCGAAACAGCTTCCAATCGAATATTCATGTGATTGGAAAAGTCAGGAAAGTGTAAGGTACTGTTTTCTATCAGTTGGCAAGCTGCGCACACAATCCCAGTGTTGTACAGCTTCCTTCTTCACCTTTCCGATGCTGCCGCTCTCTCCGGCTCCCGGAGCCGAAGAAGCGGCTTCTTCGCGCAAAGACGATTGTACCGCTCACAGTGCTCTCTTAGCGCCGCTTCTGCCGAAAGAAGCCCGGGAGCGGTGCTTAGCTCCGGAGAGCCTCGTACCTTCGTCTTTAGCGTCTCTTGTGGTCTACATCCTAGCAGAAAGCTTTTCCACTCTGTCTGGCAAGGAAAACATGCGCCAGCGCAGAAAACATCTCCCATCGTGTTCTGGACGTTGCACGGAGGTCTGCCAAGTGTTTGCATAAAGAAATGAAAAGTTGTCCAAAATAACTTCCTATCGAATGTTCATGTGATTGGAAAAGTCAGGAAAGTGGTAAGGTACTGTTTTCTATCAGTTGGCAAGCTGCGCACACAATCCCAGTGTTGTACAGCTTCCTTCTTCACCTTTCCGATGCTGCCGCTCTCTCCGGCTCCCGGAGCCGAAGAAGCGGCTTCTTCGCGCGAAGACGGTTGTACCGCTCACAGTGCTCTCTTAGCGCCGCTTCTGCCGAAAGAAGCCCGGGAGCGGCGCTTAACTCCGGAGAGCATCGTCCCTTCGTCTTTAGTGTCTTTTGTGGTCTACATCCTAGCAGAAAGCTTTTCCACTCTGTCTGGCAAGGAAAACATGCGCCAGCACAGAAAACATCTCCCATCGTGTTCTGGACGTTGCACGGAGGTCTGCCAAGTGTTTGCATAAAGAAAGGAAAAGTTGTCCAAAATAACTTCCTATCGAATGTTCATGTGATTGGAAAAGTCAGGAAAGTGGTAAGGTACTGTTTTCTATCAGTTGGCAAGCTGCGCACACAATCCCAGTGTTGTACAGCTTCCTTCTTCACCTTTCCGATGCTGCCGCTCTCTCCGGCTCCCGGAGCCGAAGAAGCGGCTTCTTCGCGCAAAGACGATTGTACCGCTCACAGTGCTCTCTTAGCGCCGCTTCTGCCGAAAGAATCCCGGGAGCGGTGCTTAGCTCCGGAGAGCATCGTCCCTTCGTCTTTAGCGTCTTTTGTGGTCTACATCCTAGCAGAAAGCTTTTCCACTCTGTCTGGCAAGGAAAACCTGCGCCAGCACAGAAAACATCTCCCATCGTGTTCTGGACGTTGCACGGAGGTCTGCCAAGTGTTTGCATAAAGAAATGAAAAGTTGTCCAAAATAACTTCCTATCGAATGTTCATGTGATTGGAAAAGTCAGGAAAGTGGTAAGGTACTGTTTTCTATCAGTTGGCAAGCTGCGCACACAATCCCAGTGTTGTACAGCTTCCTTCTTCACCTTTCCGATGCTGCCGCTCTCTCCGGCTCCCGGAGCCGAAGAAGCGGCTTCTTCGCGCAAAGGCGATTGTACCGCTCACAGTGCTCTCTTAGCGCCGCTTCTGCCGAAAGAAGCCCGGGAGCGGTGCTTAGCTCCGGAGAGCATCGTCCCTTCGTCTTTAGCGTCTTTTGTGGTCTACATCCTAGCAGAAAGCTTTTCCACTCTGTCTGGCAAGGAAAACCTGCACCAGCACAGAAAACATCTCCCATCGTGTTCTGGACGTTGCACGGAGGTCTGCCAAGTGTTTGCATAAAGAAATGAAAAGTTGTCCAAAATAACTTCCTATCGAATGTTCATGTGATTGGAAAAGTCAGGAAAGTGGTAAGGTACTGTTTTCTATCAGTTGGCAAGCTGCGCACACAATCCCAGTGTTGTACAGCTTCCTTCTTCACCTTTCCGATGCTGCCGCTCTCTCCGGCTCCCGGAGCCGAAGAAGCGGCTTCTTCGCGCAAAGACGATTGTACCGCTCACAGTGCTCTCTTAGCGCGGCTTCTGCCGAAAGAAGCCCAGGAGCGGCGCTTAGCTCCGGAGAGCATCGTCCCTTCGTCTTTAGCGTCTTTTGTGGTCTACATCCTAGCAGAAAGCTTTTCCACTCTCTCTGGCAAGGAAAACATGCGCCAGCGCAGAAAACATCTCCCATCGTGTTCTGGACGTTGCACGGAGGTCTGCCAAGTGTTTGCATAAAGAAATGAAAAGTTGTCCAAAATAACTTCCTATCGAATGTTCATGTGATTGGAAAAGTCAGGAAAGTGGTAAGGTACTGTTTTCTATCAGTTGGCAAGCTGCGCACACAATCCCAGTGTTGTACAGCTTCCTTCTTCACCTTTCCGATGCTGCCGCTCTCTCCGGCTCCCGGAGCCGAAGAAGCGGCTTCTTCGCGCAAAGACGGTTGTACCGCTCACAGTGCTCTCTTAGCGCCGCTTCTGCCGAAAGAAGCCCGGGAGCGGCGCTTAACTCCGGAGAGCATCGTCCCTTCGTCTTTAGCGTCTTTTGTGGTCTACATCCTAGCAGAAAGCTTTTCCACTCTGTCTGGCAAGGAAAACATGCGCCAGCACAGAAAACATCTCCCATCGTGTTCTGGACGTTGCACGGAGGTCTGCCAAGTGTTTGCATAAAGAAATGAAAAGTTGTCCAAAATAACTTCCTATCGAATGTTCATGTGATTGGAAAAGTCAGGAAAGTGGTAAGGTACTGTTTTCTATCAGTTGGCAAGCTGCGCACACAATCCCAGTGTTGTACAGCTTCCTTCTTCACCTTTCCGATGCTGCCGCTCTCTCCGGCTCCCGGAGCCGAAGAAGCGGCTTCTTCGCGCAAAGGCGATTGTACCGCTCACAGTGCTCTCTTAGCGCCGCTTCTGCCGAAAGAAGCCCGGGAGCGGTGCTTAGCTCCGGAGAGCATCGTCCCTTCGTCTTTAGCGTCTTTTGTGGTCTACATCCTAGCAGAAAGCTTTTCCACTCAGTCTGGCAAGGAAAACCTGCGCCAGCACAGAAAACATCTCCCATCGTGTTCTGGACGTTGCACGGAGGTCTGCCAAGTGTTTGCATAAAGAAATAAAAAGTTGTCCAAAATAACTTCCTATCGAATGTTCATGTGATTGGAAAAGTCAGGAAAGTGGTAAGGTACTGTTTTCTATCAGTTGGCAAGCTGCGCACACAATCCCAGTGTTGTACAGCTTCCTTCTTCACCTTTCCGATGCTGCCGCTCTCTCCGGCTCCCGGAGCCGAAGAGGCGGCTTCTTCGCGCAAAGACGATTGTACCGCTCACAGTACTCTCTTAGCGCGGCTTCTGCCGAAAGAAGCCCGGGAGCGGCGCTTAGCTCCGGAGAGCATCGTCCCTTCGTCTTTAGCGACTTTTGTGGTCTACATCCTAGCAGAAAGCTTTTCCACTCTGTCTGGCAAGGAAAACATGCGCCAGCACAGAAAACATCTCCCATCGTGTTCTGGACGTTGCACGGAGGTCTGCCAAGTGTTTGAAAGAAACAAAGAAAAGTTGTCCAAAACAGCTTCCAATCGAATATTCATGTGATTGGAAAAGTCAGGAAAGTGGTTAGGTACTGTTTTCTATCAGTTGGCAAGCTGCGCACACAATCCCAGTGTTGTACAGCTTCCTTCTTCACCTTTCCGATGCTGCCGCTCTCTCCGGCTCCCGGAGCCGAAGAAGCGGCTTCTTCGCGCAAAGACGATTGTACCGCTCACAGTGCTCTCTTAGCGCGGCTTCTGCCGAAAGACGCCCGGGAGCGGCGCTTAGCTCCGGAGAGCATCGTACCTTCGTCTTTAGCGTCTTTTGTGGTCTACATCCTAGCAGAAAGCTTTTCCACTCTGTCTGGCAAGGAAAACATGCGCCAGCACAGAAAACATCTCCCATCGTGTTCTGGACGTTGCACGGAGGTCTGCCAAGTGTTTGAAAGAAACAAAGAAAAGTTGTCCAAAACAGCTTCCAATCGAATATTCATGTGATTGGAAAAGTCAGGAAAGTGGTAAGGTACTGTTTTCTATCAGTTGGCAAGCTGCGCACACAATCCCAGTGTTGTACAGCTTCCTTCTTCACCTTTCCGATGCTGCCGCTCTCTCCGGCTCCCGGAGTCGAAGAAGCGGCTTCTTCGCGCAAAGACGATTGTACCGCTCACAGTGCTCTCTTAGCGCCGCTTCTGCCGAAAGAAGCCCGGGAGCGGCGCTTAGCTCCGGAGAGCCTCGTCCCTTCGTCTTTAGCGTCTTTTGTGGTCTACATCCTAGCAGAAAGCTTTTCCACTCAGTCTGGCAAGGAAAACCTGCGCCAGCGCAGAAAACATCTCCCATCGTGTTCTGGACGTTGCACGGAGGTCTGCAAAGTGTTTGCATAAAGAAATGAAAAGTTGTCCAAAATAACTTCCTATCGAATGTTCATGTGATTGGAAAAGTCAGGAAAGTGGTAAGGTACTGTTTTCTATCAGTTGGCAAGCTGCGCACACAATCCCAGTGTTGTACAGCTTCCTTCTTCACCTTTCCGATGCTGCCGCTCTCTCCGGCTCCCGGAGCCGAAGAAGCGGCTTCTTCGCGCAAAGGCGATTGTACCGCTCACAGTGCTCTCTTAGCGCCGCTTCTGCCGAAAGAAGCCCGGGAGCGGTGCTTAGCTCCGGAGAGCATCGTCCCTTCGTCTTTAGCGTCTTTTGTGGTCTACATCCTAGCAGAAAGCTTTTCCACTCTGTCTGGCAAGCAAAACATGCGCCAGCACAGAAAACATCTCCCATCGTGTTCTGGACGTTGCACGGAGGTCTGCCAAGTGTTTGCATAAAGAAATGAAAAGTTGTCCAAAATAACTTCCTATCGAATGTTCATGTGATTGGAAAAGTCAGGAAAGTGGTAAGGTACTGTTTTCTATCAGTTGGCAAGCTGCGCACACAATCCCAGTGTTGTACAGCTTCCTTCTTCACCTTTCCGATGCTGCCGCTCTCTCCGGCTCCCGGAGCCGAAGAAGCGGCTTCTTCGCGCAAAGACGATTGTACCGCTCACAGTGCTCTCTTAGCGCCGCTTCTGCCGAAAGAAGCCCAGGAGCGGCGCTTAGCTCCGGAGAGCATCGTCCCTTCGTCTTTAGCGTCTTTTGTGGTCTACATCCTAGCAGAAAGCTTTTCCACTCTCTCTGGCAAGGAAAACATGCGCCAGCGCAGAAAACATCTCCGATCGTGTTCTGGACGTTGCACGGAGGTCTGCCAAGTGTTTGCATGAAGAAATGAAAAGTTGTCCAAAATAACTTCCTATCGAATGTTCATGTGATTGGAAAAGTCAGGAAAGTGGTAAGGTACTGTTTTCTATCAGTTGGCAAGCTGCGCACACAATCCCAGTGTTGTACAGCTTCCTTCTTCACCTTTCCGATGCTGCCGCTCTCTCCGGCTCCCGGAGCCGAAGAAGCGGCTTCTTCGCGCAAAGGCGATTGTACCGCTCACAGTGCTCTCTTAGCGCCGCTTCTGCCGAAAGAAGCCCGGGAGCGGTGCTTAGCTCCGGAGAGCATCGTCCCTTCGTCTTTAGCGTCTTTTGTGGTCTACATCCTAGCAGAAAGCTTTTCCACTCAGTCTGGCAAGGAAAACCTGCGCCAGCACAGAAAACATCTCCCATCGTGTTCTGGACGTTGCACGGAGGTCTGCCAAGTGTTTGCATAAAGAAATAAAAAGTTGTCCAAAATAACTTCCTATCGAATGTTCATGTGATTGGAAAAGTCAGGAAAGTGGTAAGGTACTGTTTTCTATCAGTTGGCAAGCTGCGCACACAATCCCAGTGTTGTACAGCTTCCTTCTTCACCTTTCCGATGCTGCCGCTCTCTCCGGCTCCCGGAGCCGAAGAAGCGGCTTCTTCGCGCAAAGACGATTGTACCGCTCACAGTGCTCTCTTAGCGCGGCTTCTGCCGAAAGACGCCCGGGAGCGGCGCTTAGCTCCGGAGAGCATCGTACCTTCGTCTTTAGCGTCTTTTGTGGTCTACATCCTAGCAGAAAGCTTTTCCACTCTGTCTGGCAAGGAAAACATGCGCCAGCACAGAAAACATCTCCCATCGTGTTCTGGACGTTGTACGGAGGTCTGCCAAGTGTTTGAAAGAAACAAAGAAAAGTTGTCAAAAACAGCTTCCAATCGAATATTCATGTGATTGGAAAAGTCAGGAAAGTGGTAAGGTACTGTTTTCTATCAGTTGGCAAGCTGCGCACACAATCCCAGTGTTGTACAGCTTCCTTCTTCACCTTTCCGATGCTGCCGCTCTCTCCGGCTCCCGGAGTCGAAGAAGCGGCTTCTTCGCGCAAAGACGATTGTACCGCTCACAGTGCTCTCTTAGCGCCGCTTCTGCCGAAAGAAGCCCGGGAGCGGCGCTTAGCTCCGGAGAGCCTCGTCCCTTCGTCTTTAGCGTCTTTTGTGGTCTACATCCTAGCAGAAAGCTTTTCCACTCAGTCTGGCAAGGAAAACCTGCGCCAGCGCAGAAAACATCTCCCATCGTGTTCTGGACGTTGCACGGAGGTCTGCAAAGTGTTTGCATAAAGAAATGAAAAGTTGTCCAAAATAACTTCCTATCGAATGTTCATGTGATTGGAAAAGTCAGGAAAGTGGTAAGGTACTGTTTTCTATCAGTTGGCAAGCTGCGCACACAATCCCAGTGTTGTACAGCTTCCTTCTTCACCTTTCCGATGCTGCCGCTCTCTCCGGCTCCCGGAGCCGAAGAAGCGGCTTCTTCGCGCAAAGGCGATTGTACCGCTCACAGTGCTCTCTTAGCGCCGCTTCTGCCGAAAGAAGCCCGGGAGCGGTGCTTAGCTCCGGAGAGCATCGTCCCTTCGTCTTTAGCGTCTTTTGTGGTCTACATCCTAGCAGAAAGCTTTTCCACTCTGTCTGGCAAGCAAAACATGCGCCAGCACAGAAAACATCTCCCATCGTGTTCTGGACGTTGCACGGAGGTCTGCCAAGTGTTTGCATAAAGAAATGAAAAGTTGTCCAAAATAACTTCCTATCGAATGTTCATGTGATTGGAAAAGTCAGGAAAGTGGTAAGGTACTGTTTTCTATCAGTTGGCAAGCTGCGCACACAATCCCAGTGTTGTACAGCTTCCTTCTTCACCTTTCCGATGCTGCCGCTCTCTCCGGCTCCCGGAGCCGAAGAAGCGGCTTCTTCGCGCAAAGACGATTGTACCGCTCACAGTGCTCTCTTAGCGCCGCTTCTGCCGAAAGAAGCCCAGGAGCGGCGCTTAGCTCCGGAGAGCATCGTCCCTTCGTCTTTAGCGTCTTTTGTGGTCTACATCCTAGCAGAAAGCTTTTCCACTCTCTCTGGCAAGGAAAACATGCGCCAGCGCAGAAAACATCTCCGATCGTGTTCTGGACGTTGCACGGAGGTCTGCCAAGTGTTTGCATAAAGAAATAAAAAGTTGTCCAAAATAACTTCCTATCGAATGTTCATGTGATTGGAAAAGTCAGGAAAGTGGTAAGGTACTGTTTTCTATCAGTTGGCAAGCTGCGCACACAATCCCAGTGTTGTACAGCTTCCTTCTTCACCTTTCCGATGCTGCCGCTCTCTCCGGCTCCCGGAGTCGAAGAAGCGGCTTCTTCGCGCAAAGACGATTGTACCGCTCACAGTGCTCTCTTAGCGCGGCTTCTGCCGAAAGAAGCCCGGGAGCGGCGCTTAGCTCCGGAGAGCATCGTCCCTTCGTCTTTAGCGACTTTTGTGGTCTACATCCTAGCAGAAAGCTTTTCCACTCTGTCTGGCAAGGAAAACATGCGCCAGCACAGAAAACATCTCCCATCGTGTTCTGGACGTTGCACGGAGGTCTGCCAAGTGTTTGAAAGAAACAAAGAAAAGTTGTCCAAAACAGCTTCCAATCGAATATTCATGTGATTGGAAAAGTCAGGAAAGTGGTTAGGTACTGTTTTCTATCAGTTGGCAAGCTGCGCACACAATCCCAGTGTTGTACAGCTTCCTTCTTCACCTTTCCGATGCTGCCGCTCTCGCCGGCTCCCGGAGCCGAAGAAGCGGCTTCTTCGCGCAAAGACGATTGTACCGCTCACAGTGCTCTCTTAGCGCCGCTTCTGCCGAAAGAAGCCCGGGAGCGGTGCTTAGCTCCGGAGAGCCTCGTACCTTCGTCTTTAGCGTCTTTTGTGGTCTACATCCTTGCAGAAAGCTTTTCCACTCAGTCTGGCAAGGAAAACCTGCGCCAGCACAGAAAACATCTCCCATCGTGTTCTGGACGTTGTACGGAGGTCTGCCAAGTGTTTGCATAAAGAAATGAAAAGTTGTCCAAAATAACTTCCTATCGAATGTTCATGTGATTGGAAAAGTCAGGAAAGTGGTAAGGTACTGTTTTCTATCAGTTGGCAAGCTGCGCACACAATCCCAGTGTTGTACAGCTTCCTTCTTCACCTTTCCGATGCTGCCGCTCTCTCCGGCTCCCGGAGCCGAAGAAGCGGCTTCTTCGCGCAAAGACGATTGTACCGCTCACAGTGCTCTCTTAGCGCCGCTTCTGCCGAAAGAAGCCCGGGAGCGGCGCTTAACTCCGGAGAGCATCGTACCTTCGTCTTTAGCGTCTTTTGTGGTCTACATCCTAGCAGAAAGCTTTTCCACTCTGTCTGGCAAGGAAAACCTGCGCCAGCACAGAAAACATCTCCCATCGTGTTCTGGACATTGTACGGATGTCTGCCAAGTGTTTGAAAGAAACAAAGAAAAGTTGTCCAAAACAGCTTCCAATCGAATATTCATGTGATTGGAAACGTCAGGAAAGTTGTTAGGTACTGTTTTCTATCAGTTGGCAAGCTGCGCACACAATCCCAGTGTTGTACAGCTTCCTTCTTCACCTTTCCGATGCTGCCGCTCTCTCCGGCTCCCGGAGCCGAAGAAGCGGCTTCTTCGCGCAAAGACGATTGTACCGCTCACAGTGCTCTCTTAGCGCCGCTTCTGCCGAAAGAAGCCCGGGAGCGGCGCTTAGCTCCGGAGAGCATCGTCCCTTCGTCTTTAGCGTCTTTTGTGGTCTACATCCTAGCAGGAAGCTTTTCCACTCTGTCTGGCAAGGAAAACATGCGCGAGCACAGAAAACATCTCCCATCGTGTTCTGGACGTTGCACGGAGGTCTGCCAAGTTTTTGAAAGAAACAATAAAAAAGTTGTCCAAAACAGCTTCCAATCGAATATTCATGTGATTGGAAAAGTCAGGAAAGTGTAAGGTACTGTTTTCTATCAGTTGGCAAGCTGCGCACACAATCCCAGTGTTGTACAGCTTCCTTCTTCACCTTTCCGATGCTGCCGCTCTCTCCGGCTCCCGGAGCCGAAGAAGCGGCTTCTTCGCGCAAAGACGATTGTACCGCTCACAGTGCTCTCTTAGCGCGGCTTCTGCCGAAAGAAGCCCGGGAGCGGCGCTTAACTCCGGAGAGCATCGTCCCTTCGTCTTTAGCGTCTTTTGTGGTCTACATCCTAGCAGAAAGCTTTTCCACTCTGTCTGGCAAGGAAAACCTGCGCCAGCGCAGAAAACATCTCCCATCGTGTTCTGGACGTTGCACGGAGGTCTGCCAAGTGTTTGAAAGAAACAATAAAAAAGTTGTCCAAAATAACTTCCTATCGAATGTTCATGTGATTGGAAAAGTCAGGAAAGTGGTAAGGTACTGTTTTCTATCAGTTGGCAAGCTGCGCACACAATCCCAGTGTTGTACAGCTTCCTTCTTCACCTTTCCGATGCTGCCGCTCTCTCCGGCTCCCGGAGCCGAAGAAGCGGCTTCTTCGCGCAAAGACGATTGTACCGCTCACAGTGCTCTCTTAGCGCGGCTTCTGCCGAAAGACGCCCGGGAGCGGCGCTTAGCTCCGGAGAGCATCGTACCTTCGTCTTTAGCGTCTTTTGTGGTCTACATCCTAGCAGAAAGCTTTTCCACTCTGTCTGGCAAGGAAAACATGCGCCAGCACAGAAAACATCTCCCATCGTGTTCTGGACGTTGCACGGAGGTCTGCCAAGTGTTTGAAAGAAACAAAGAAAAGTTGTCCAAAACAGCTTCCAATCGAATATTCATGTGATTGGAAAAGTCAGGAAAGTGGTAAGGTACTGTTTTCTATCAGTTGGCAAGCTGCGCACACAATCCCAGTGTTGTACAGCTTCCTTCTTCACCTTTCCGATGCTGCCGCTCTCTCCGGCTCCCGGAGCCGAAGAAGCGGCTTCTTCGCGCAAAGACGATTGTACCGCTCACAGTGCTCTCTTAGCGCCGCTTCTGCCGAAAGAAGCCCGGGAGTGGTGCTTAGCTCCGGAGAGCCTCGTACCTTCGTCTTTAGCGTCTCTTGTGGTCTACATCCTAGCAGAAAGCTTTTCCACTCATTCTGGCAAGGAAAACCTGCGCCAGCGCAGAAAACATCTCCCATCGTGTTCTGGACGTTGCACGGAGGTCTGCCAAGTGTTTGCATAAAGAAATGAAAAGTTGTCCAAAATAACTTCCTATCGAATGTTCATGTGATTGGAAAAGTCAGGAAAGTGGTAAGGTACTTTTTTCTATCAGTTGGCAAGCTGCGCACACAATCCCAGTGTTGTACAGCTTCCTTCTTCACCTTTCCGATGCTGCCGCTCTCTCCGGCTCCCGGAGCCGAAGAAGCGGCTTCTTCGCGCAAAGGCGATTGTACCGCTCACAGTGCTCTCTTAGCGCCGCTTCTGCCGAAAGAAGCCCGGGAGCGGCGCTTAGCTCCGGAGAGCATCGTACCTTCGTCTTTAGCGTCTTTTGTGGTCTACATCCTAGCAGAAAGCTTTTCCACTCTGTCTGGCAAGGAAAACATGCGCCAGCGCAGAAAACATCTCCCATCGTGTTCTGGACGTTGCACGGAGGTCTGCCAAGTGTTTGAAAGAAACAAAGAAAAGTTGTCCAAAACAGCTTCCAATCGAATATTCATGTGATTGGAAAAGTCAGGAAAGTGGTTAGGTACTGTTTTCTATCAGTTGGCAAGCTGCGCACACAATCCCAGTGTTGTACAGCTTCCTTCTTCACCTTTCCGATGCTGCCGCTCTCTCCGGCTCCCGGAGCCGAAGAAGCGGCTTCTTCGCGCAAAGACGATTGTACCGCTCACAGTGCTCTCTTAGCGCCGCTTCTGCCGAAAGAAGCCCGGGAGCGGCGCTTAGCTCCGGAGAGCCTCGTCCCTTCGTCTTTAGCGTCTTTTGTGGTCTACATCCTAGCAGAAAGCTTTTCCACTCTGTCTGGCAAGGAAAACCTGCGCCAGCGCAGAAAACATCTCCCATCGTGTTCTGGACGTTGCACGGAGGTCTGCAAAGTGTTTGCATAAAGAAATGAAAAGTTGTCCAAAATAACTTCCTATCGAATGTTCATGTGATTGGAAAAGTCAGGAAAGTGGTAAGGTACTGTTTTCTATCAGTTGGCAAGCTGCGCACACAATCCCAGTGTTGTACAGCTTCCTTCTTCACCTTTCCGATGCTGCCGCTCTCTCCGGCTCCCGGAGCCGAAGAAGCGGCTTCTTCGCGCAAAGGCGATTGTACCGCTCACAGTGCTCTCTTAGCGCCGCTTCTGCCGAAAGAAGCCCGGGAGCGGTGCTTAGCTCCGGAGAGCATCGTACCTTCGTCTTTAGCGTCTTTTGTGGTCTACATCCTAGCAGAAAGCTTTTCCACTCTGTCTGGCAAGCAAAACATGCGCCAGCACAGAAAACATCTCCCATCGTGTTCCGGACGTTGTACGGAGGTCTGCCAAGTGTTTGACAAGAAGAGAAGAAATGTTGTCCAAAACAGCTTCCAATCGAATATTCATGTGATTGGAAAAGTCAGGAAAGTGGTAAGGTACTGTTTTCTATCAGTTGGCAAGCTGCGCACACAATCCCAGTGTTGTACAGCTTCCTTCTTCACCTTTCCGATGCTGCCGCTCTCTCCGGCTCCCGGAGCCGAAGAAGCGGCTTCTTCGCGCAAAGACGCTTGTACCGCTCACAGTGCTCTCTTAGCGCCGCTTCTGCCGAAAGAAGCCCGGGAGCGGCGCTTAACTCCGGAGAGCATCGTCCCTTCGTCTTTAGCGTCTTTTGTGGTCTACATCCTAGCAGAAAGCTTTTCCACTCTGTCTGGCAAGGAAAACCTGCGCCAGCACAGAAAACATCTCCCATCGTGTTCTGGACGTTGTACGGATGTCTGCCAAGTGTTTGAAAGAAACAAAGAAAAGTTGTCCAAAACAGCTTCCAATCGAATATTCATGTGATTGGACAAGTCAGGAAAGTGGTTAGGTACTGTTTTCTATCAGTTGGCAAGCTGCGCACACAATCCCAGTGTTGTACAGCTTCCTTCTTCACCTTTGCGATGCTGCCGCTCTCTCCGGCTCCCGGAGCCGAAGAAGCGGCTTCTTCGCGCAAAGACGATTGTACCGCTCACAGTGCTCTCTTAGCGCCGCTTCTGCCGAAAGAAGCCCGGGAGCGGCGCTTAGCTCCGGAGAGCATCGTCCCTTCGTCTTTAGCGTCTTTTGTGGTCTACATCCTAGCAGAAAGCTTTTCCACTCTGTCTGGCAAGGAAAACATGCGCGAGCACAGAAAACATCTCCCATCGTGTTCTGGACGTTGCACGGAGGTCTGCCAAGTGTTTGAAAGAAACAATAAAAAAGTTATCCGAAACAGCTTCCAATCGAATATTCATGTGATTGGAAAAGTCAGGAAAGTGTAAGGTACTGTTTTCTATCAGTTGGCAAGCTGCGCACACAATCCCAGTGTTGTACAGCTTCCTTCTTCACCTTTCCGATGCTGCCGCTCTCTCCGGCTCCCGGAGCCGAAGAAGCGGCTTCTTCGCGCAAAGACGATTGTACCGCTCACAGTGCTCTCTTAGCGCCGCTTCTGCCGAAAGAAGCCCGGGAGCGGCGCTTAACTCCGGAGAGCATCGTCCCTTCGTCTTTAGCGTCTTTTGTGGTCTACATCCTAGCAGAAAGCTTTTCCACTCTGTCTGGCAAGGAAAACCTGCGCCAGCGCAGAAAACATCTCCCATCGTGTTCTGGACGTTGCACGGAGGTCTGCCAAGTGTTTGAAAGAAACAATAAAAAAGTTGTCCAAAATAACTTCCTATCGAATGTTCATGTGATTGGAAAAGTCAGGAAAGTGGTAAGGTACTGTTTTCTATCAGTTGGCAAGCTGCGCACACAATCCCAGTGTTGTACAGCTTCCTTCTTCACCTTTCCGATGCTGCCGCTCTCTCCGGCTCCCGGAGCCGAAGAAGCGGCTTCTTCGCGCAAAGACGATTGTACCGCTCACAGTGCTCTCTTAGCGCGGCTTCTGCCGAAAGACGCCCGGGAGCGGCGCTTAGCTCCGGAGAGCATCGTCCCTTCGTCTTTAGCGTCTTTTGTGGTCTACATCCTAGCAGAAAGCTTTTCCACTCTGTCTGGCAAGGAAAACATGCGCCAGCACAGAAAACATCTCCCATCGTGTTCTGGACGTTGCACGGAGGTCTGCCAAGTGTTTGAAAGAAACAAAGAAAAGTTGTCCAAAACAGCTTCCAATCGAATATTCATGTGATTGGAAAAGTCAGGAAAGTGGTAAGGTACTGTTTTCTATCAGTTGGCAAGCTGCGCACACAATCCCAGTGTTGTACAGCTTCCTTCTTCACCTTTCCGATGCTGCCGCTCTCTCCGGCTCCCGGAGTCGAAGAAGCGGCTTCTTCGCGCAAAGACGATTGTACCGCTCACAGTGCTCTCTTAGCGCCGCTTCTGCCGAAAGAAGCCCGGGAGCGGTGCTTAGCTCCGGAGAGCCTCGTACCTTCGTCTTTAGCGTCTCTTGTGGTCTACATCCTAGCAGAAAGCTTTTCCACTCAGTCTGGCAAGGAAAACATGCGCCAGCGCAGAAAACATCTCCCATCGTGTTCTGGACGTTGCACGGAGGTCTGCCAAGTGTTTGCATAAAGAAATGAAAAGTTGTCCAAAATAACTTCCTATCGAATGTTCATGTGATTGGAAAAGTCAGGAAAGTGGTAAGGTACTGTTTTCTATCAGTTGGCAAGCTGCGCACACAATCCCAGTGTTGTACAGCTTCCTTCTTCACCTTTCCGATGCTGCCGCTCTCTCCGGCTCCCGGAGGCGAAGAAGCGGCTTCTTCGCGCAAAGGCGATTGTACCGCTCACAGTGCTCTCTTAGCGCCGCTTCTGCCGAAAGAAGCCCGGCAGCGGCTCTTAGCTCCGGAGAGCATCGTACCTTCGTCTTTAGCGTCTTTTGTGGTCTACATCCTAGCAGAAAGCTTTTCCACTCTGTCTGGCAAGGAAAACATGCGCCAGCACAGAAAACATCTCCCATCGTGTTCTGGACGTTGTACGGAGGTCTGCCAAGTGTTTGAAAGAAACAAAGAAAAGTTGTCCAAAACAGCTTCCAATCGAATATTCATGTGATTGGAAAAGTCAGGAAAGTGGTTAGGTACTGTTTTCTATCAGTTGGCAAGCTGCGCACACAATCCCAGTGTTGTACAGCTTCCTTCTTCACCTTTCCGATGCTGCCGCTCTCGCCGGCTCCCGGAGCCGAAGAAGCGGCTTCTTCGCGCAAAGACGATTGTACCGCTCACAGTGCTCTCTTAGCGCCGCTTCTGCCGAAAGAAGCCCGGGAGCGGCGCTTAACTCCGGAGAGCCTCGTCCCTTCGTCTTTAGCGTCTTTTGTGGTCTACATCCTAGCAGAAAGCTTTTCCACTCAGTCTGGCAAGGAAAACCTGCGCCAGCGCAGAAAACATCTCCCATCGTGTTCTGGACGTTGCACGGAGGTCTGCAAAGTGTTTGCATAAAGAAATGAAAAGTTGTCCAAAATAACTTCCTATCGAATGTTCATGTGATTGGAAAAGTCAGGAAAGTGGTAAGGTACTGTTTTCTATCAGTTGGCAAGCTGCGCACACAATCCCAGTGTTGTACAGCTTCCTTCTTCACCTTTCCGATGCTGCCGCTCTCTCCGGCTCCCGGAGCCGAAGAAGCGGCTTCTTCGCGCAAAGACGCTTGTACCGCTCACAGTGCTCTCTTAGCGCGGCTTGTGCCGAAAGAAGCCCGGGAGCGGCGCTTAACTCCGGAGAGCATCGTCCCTTCGTCTTTAGCGTCTTTTGTGGTCTACATCCTAGCAGAAAGCTTTTCCACTCTGTCTGGCAAGGAAAACCTGCGCCAGCACAGAAAACATCTCCCATCGTGTTCTGGACGTTGTACGGAGGTCTGCCAAGTGTCTGCATAAAGAAATGAAAAGTTGTCCAAAATAACTTACTATCGAATGTTCATGTGATTGGAAAAGTCAGGAAAGTGGTAAGGTACTGTTTTCTATCAGTTGGCAAGCTGCGCACACAATCCCAGTGTTGTACAGCTTCCTTCTTCACCTTTCCGATGCTGCCGCTCTCTCCGGCTCCCGGAGCCGAAGAAGCGGCTTCTTCGCGCAAAGGCGATTGTACCGCTCACAGTGCTCTCTTAGCGCCGCTTCTGCCGAAAGAAGCCCGGGAGCGGTGCTTAGCTCCGGAGAGCATCGTACCTTCGTCTTTAGCGTCTTTTGTGGTCTACATCCTAGCAGAAAGCTTTTCCACTCTGTCTGGCAAGGAAAACCTGCGCCAGCACAGAAAACATCTCCCATCGTGTTCTGGACGTTGTACGGAGGTCTGCCAAGTGTTTGACAAGAAGAGAAGAAATGTTGTCCAAAACAGCTTCCAATCGAATATTCATGTGATTGGAAAAGTCAGGAAAGTTGTAAGGTACTGTTTTCTATCAGTTGGCAAGCTGCGCACACAATCCCAGTGTTGTACAGCTTCCTTCTTCACCTTTCCGATGCTGCCGCTCTCTCCGGCTCCCGGAGCCGAAGAAGCGGCTTCTTCGCGCAAAGACGCTTGTACCGCTCACAGTGCTCTCTTAGCGCCGCTTCTGCCGAAAGAAGCCCGGGAGCGGCGCTTAACTCCGGAGAGCATCGTCCCTTCGTCTTTAGCGTCTTTTGTGGTCTACATCCTAGCAGAAAGCTTTTCCACTCTGTCTGGCAAGGAAAACCTGCGCCAGCACAGAAAACATCTCCCATCGTGTTCTGGACTTTGTACGGATGTCTGCCAAGTGTTTGAAAGAAACAAAGAAAAGTTGTCCAAAACAGCTTCCAATCGAATATTCATGTGATTGGAAACGTCAGGAAAGTGGTTAGGTACTGTTTTCTATCAGTTGGCAAGCTGCGCACACAATCCCAGTGTTGTACAGCTTCCTTCTTCACCTTTCCGATGCTGCCGCTCTCTCCGGCTCCCGGAGCCGAAGAAGCGGCTTCTTCGCGCAAAGACGATTGTACCGCTCACAGTGCTCTCTTAGCGCCGCTTCTGCCGAAAGAAGCCCGGGAGCGGCGCTTAGCTCCGGAGAGAATCGTCCCTTCGTCTTTAGCGACTTTTGTGGTCTACATCCTAGCAGAAAGCTTTTCCACTCTGTCTGGCAAGGAAAACATGCGCCAGCACAGAAAACATCTCCCATCGTGTTCTGGACGTTGCACGGAGGTCTGCCAAGTGTTTGAAAGAAACAAAGAAAAGTTGTCCAAAACAGCTTCCAATCGAATATTCATGTGATTGGAAACGTCAGGAAAGTGTAAGGTACTGTTTTCTATCAGTTGGCAAGCTGCGCACACAATCCCAGTGTTGTACAGCTTCCTTCTTCACCTTTGCGATGCAGCCGCTCTCTCCGGCTCCCGGAGCCGAAGAAGCGGCTTCTTCGCGCAAAGACGATTGTACCGCTCAGAGTGCTCTCTTAGCGCCGCTTCTGCCGAAAGAAGCCCGGGAGCGGTGCTTAGCTCCGGAGAGCCTCGTACCTTCGTCTTTAGCGTCTTTTGTGGTCTACATCCTTGCAGAAAGCTTTTCCACTCTGTCTGGCAAGGAAAACCTGCGCCAGCACAGAAGACATCTCCCATCGTGTTCTGGACGTTGTACGGAGGTCTGCCAAGTGTTTGAAAGAAACAAAGAAAAGTTGTCCAAAACAGCTTCCAATCGAATATTCCTGTGATTGGAAATCTCAGGAAAGTGTAAGGTACTGTTTTCTATCAGTTGGCAAGCTGCGCACACAATCCCAGTGTTGTACAGCTTCCTTCTTCACCTTTCCGATGCTGCCGCTCTCTCCGGCTCCCGGAGCCGAAGAAGCGGCTTCTTCGCGCAAAGACGCTTGTACCGCTCACAGTGCTCTCTTAGCGCCGCATCTGCCGAAAGAAGCCCGGGAGCGGCGCTTAACTCCGGAGAGCATCGTCCCTTCGTCTTTAGCGTCTTTTGTGGTCTACATCCTAGCAGAAAGCTTTTCCACTCTGTCTGGCAAGGAAAACCTGCGCCAGCACAGAAAACATCTCCCATCGTGTTCTGGACGTTGTACGGAGGTCTGCCAAGTGTTTGCATAAAGAAATGAAAAGTTGTCCAAAATAACTTCCTATCGAATGTTCATGTGATTGGAAAAGTCAGGAAAGTGGTAAGGTACTGTTTTCTATCAGTTGGCAAGCTGCGCACACAATCCCAGTGTTGTACAGCTTCCTTCTTCACCTTTCCGATGCTGCCGCTCTCTCCGGCTCCCGGAGCCGAAGAAGCGGCTTCTTCGCGCAAAGGCGATTGTACCGCTCACAGTGCTCTCTTAGCGCCGCTTCTGCCGAAAGAAGCCCGGGAGCGGCGCTTAGCTCCGGAGAGCATCGTCCCTTCGTCTTTAGCGTCTTTTGTGGTCTACATCCTAGCAGAAAGCTTTTCCACTCTGTCTGGCAAGGAAAACATGCGCCAGCACAGAAAACATCTCCCATCGTGTTCTGGACGTTGCACGGAGGTCTGCCAAGTGTTTGAAAGAAACAAAGAAAAGTTGTCCAAAACAGCTTCCAATCGAATATTCATGTGATTGGAAAAGTCAGGAAAGTGGTAAGGTACTGTTTTCTATCAGTTGGCAAGCTGCGCACACAATCCCAGTGTTGTACAGCTTCCTTCTTCACCTTTCCGATGCTGCCGCTCTCTCCGGCTCCCGGAGCCGAAGAAGCGGCTTCTTCACGCAAAGACGATTGTACCGCTCACAGTGCTCTCTTAGCGCCGCTTCTGCCGAAAGAAGCCCGGGAGCGGCGCTTAGCTCCGGAGAGCCTCGTCCCTTCGTCTTTAGCGTCTTTTGTGGTCTACATCCTAGCAGAAAGCTTTTCTACTCAGTCTGGCAAGGAAAACCTGCGCCAGCGCAGAAAACATCTCCCATCGTGTTCTGGACGTTGCACGGAGGTCTGCAAAGTGTTTGCATAAAGAAATGAAAAGTTGTCCAAAATAACTTCCTATCGAATGTTCATGTGATTGGAAAAGTCAGGAAAGTGGTAAGGTACTGTTTTCTATCAGTTGGCAAGCTGCGCACACAATCCCAGTGTTGTACAGCTTCCTTCTTCACCTTTCCGATGCTGCCGCTCTCTCCGGCTCCCGGAGCCGAAGAAGCGGCTTCTTCGCGCAAAGGCGATTGTACCGCTCACAGTGCTCTCTTAGCGCCGCTTCTGCCGAAAGAAGCCCGGGAGCGGTGCTTAGCTCCGGAGAGCATCGTACCTTCGTCTTTAGCGTCTTTTGTGGTCTACATCCTAGCAGAAAGCTTTTCCACTCTGTCTGGCAAGGAAAACATGCGCCAGCACAGAAAACATCTCCCATCGTGTTCTGGACGTTGTACGGAGGTCTGCCAAGTGTTTGACAAGAAGAGAAGAAATGTTGTCCAAAACAGCTTCCAATCGAATATTCATGTGATTGGAAAAGTCAGGAAAGTGGTAAGGTACTGTTTTCTATCAGTTGGCAAGCTGCGCACACAATCCCAGTGTTGTACAGCTTCCTTCTTCACCTTTCCGATGCTGCCGCTCTCTCCGGCTCCCGGAGCCGAAGAAGCGGCTTCTTCGCGCAAAGACGCTTGTACCGCTCACAGTGCTCTCTTAGCGCGGCTTCTGCCGAAAGAAGCCCGGGAGCGGCGCTTAACTCCGGAGAGCATCGTCCCTTCGTCTTTAGCGTCTTTTGTGGTCTACATCCTAGCAGAAAGCTTTTCCACTCTGTCTGGCAAGGAAAACCTGCGCCAGCACAGAAAACATCTCCCATCGTGTTCTGGACGTTGTACGGATGTCTGCCAAGTGTTTGAAAGAAACAAAGAAAAGTTGTCCAAAACAGCTTCCAATCGAATATTCATGTGATTGGAAACGTCAGGAAAGTGGTTAGGTACTGTTTTCTATCAGTTGGCAAGCTGCGCACACAATCCCAGTGTTGTACAGCTTCCTTCTTCACCTTTCCGATGCTGCCGCTCTCTCCGGCTCCCGGAGCCGAAGAAGCGGCTTCTTCGCGCAAAGACGATTGTACCGCTCACAGTGCTCTCTTAGCGCCGCTTCTGCCGAAAGAAGCCCGGGAGCGGCGCTTAACTCCGGAGAGCATCGTCCCTTCGTCTTTAGCGTCTTTTGTGGTCTACATCCTAGCAGAAAGCTTTTCCACTCTGTCTGGCAAGGAAAACCTGCGCCAGCACAGAAAACATCTCCCATCGTGTTCTGGACGTTGTACGGATGTCTGCCAAGTGTTTGAAAGAAACAAAGAAAAGTTGTCCAAAACAGCTTCCAATCGAATATTCATGTGATTGGAAACGTCAGGAAAGTGGTTAGGTACTGTTTTCTATCAGTTGGCAAGCTGCGCACACAATCCCAGTGTTGTACAGCTTCCTTCTTCACCTTTCCGATGCTGCCGCTCTCTCCGGCTCCCGGAGCCGAAGAAGCGGCTTCTTCGCGCAAAGACGATTGTACCGCTCACAGTGCTCTCTTAGCGCCGCTTCTGCCGAAAGAAGCCCGGGAGCGGCGCTTAACTCCGGAGAGCATCGTCCCTTCGTCTTTAGCGTCTTTTGTGGTCTACATCCTAGCAGAAAGCTTTTCCACTCTGTCTGGCAAGGAAAACATGCGCCAGCGCAGAAAACATCTCCCATCGTGTTCTGGACGTTGCACGGAGGTCTGCCAAGTGTTTGAAAGAAACAATAAAAAAGTTGTCCAAAATAACTTCCTATCGAATGTTCATGTGATTGGAAAAGTCAGGAAAGTGGTAAGGTACTGTTTTCTATCAGTTGGCAAGCTGCGCACACAATCCCAGTGTTGTACAGCTTCCTTCTTCACCTTTCCGATGCTGCCGCTCTCTCCGGCTCCCGGAGCCGAAGAAGCGGCTTCTTCGCGCAAAGACGATTGTACCGCTCACAGTGCTCTCTTAGCGCCGCTTCTGCCGAAAGAAGCCCGGGAGCGGCGCTTAGCTCCGGAGAGCATCGTACCTTCGTCTTTAGCGTCTTTTGTGGTCTACATCCTAGCAGAAAGCTTTTCCACTCTGTCTGGCAAGGAAAACATGCGCCAGCACAGAAAACATCTCCCATCGTGTTCTGGACGTTGCACGGAGGTCTGCCAAGTGTTTGAAAGAAACAAAGAAAAGTTGTCCAAAACAGCTTCCAATCGAATATTCATGTGATTGGAAAAGTCAGGAAAGTGGTAAGGTACTGTTTTCTATCAGTTGGCAAGCTGCGCACACAATCCCAGTGTTGTACAGCTTCCTTCTTCACCTTTCCGATGCTGCCGCTCTCTCCGGCTCCCGGAGTCGAAGAAGCGGCTTCTTCGCGCAAAGACGATTGTACCGCTCACAGTGCTCTCTTAGCGCCGCTTCTGCCGAAAGAAGCCCGGGAGCGGTGCTTAGCTCCGGAGAGCCTCGTACATTCGTCTTTAGCGTCTCTTGTGGTCTACATCCTAGCAGAAATCTTTTCCACTCAGTCTGGCAAGGAAAACATGCGCCAGCGCAGAAAACATCTCCCATCGTGTTCTGGACGTTGCACGGAGGTCTGCCAAGTGTTTGCATAAAGAAATGAAAAGTTGTCCAAAATAACTTCCTATCGAATGTTCATGTGATTGGAAAAGTCAGGAAAGTGGTAAGGTACTGTTTTCTATCAGTTGGCAAGCTGCGCACACAATCCCAGTGTTGTACAGCTTCCTTCTTCACCTTTCCGATGCTGCCGCTCTCTCCGGCTCCCGGAGCCGAAGAAGCGGCTTCTTCGCGCAAAGGCGATTGTACCGCTCACAGTGCTCTCTTAGCGCCGCTTCTGCCGAAAGAAGCCCGGGAGCGGCGCTTAGCTCCGGAGAGCATCGTCCCTTCGTCTTTAGCGTCTTTTGTGGTCTACATCCTAGCAGAAAGCTTTTCCACTCTGTCTGGCAAGGAAAACATGCGCCAGCACAGAAAACATCTCCCATCGTGTTCTGGACGTTGTACGGAGGTCTGCCAAGTGTTTGACAAGAAGAGAAGAAATGTTGTCCAAAACAGCTTCCAATCGAATATTCATGTGATTGGAAAAGTCAGGAAAGTGGTAAGGTACTGTTTTCTATCAGTTGGCAAGCTGCGCACACAATCCCAGTGTTGTACAGCTTCCTTCTTCACCTTTCCGATGCTGCCGCTCTCTCCGGCTCCCGGAGCCGAAGAAGCGGCTTCTTCGCGCAAAGACGCTTGTACCGCTCACAGTGCTCTCTTAGCGCGGCTTCTGCCGAAAGAAGCCCGGGAGCGGCGCTTAACTCCGGAGAGCATCGTCCCTTCGTCTTTAGCGTCTTTTGTGGTCTACATCCTAGCAGAAAGCTTTTCCACTCTGTCTGGCAAGGAAAACCTGCGCCAGCACAGAAAACATCTCCCATCGTGTTCTGGACGTTGTACGGATGTCTGCCAAGTGTTTGAAAGAAACAAAGAAAAGTTGTCCAAAACAGATTCCAATCGAATATTCATGTGATTGGAAACGTCAGGAAAGTGGTTAGGTACTGTTTTCTATCAGTTGGCAAGCTGCGCACACAATCCCAGTGTTGTACAGCTTCCTTCTTCACCTTTCCGATGCTGCCGCTCTCTCCGGCTCCCGGAGCCGAAGAAGCGGCTTCTTCGCGCAAAGACGATTGTACCGCTCACAGTGCTCTCTTAGCGCCGCTTCTGCCGAAAGAAGCCCGGGAGCGGCGCTTAACTCCGGAGAGCATCGTCCCTTCGTCTTTAGCGTCTTTTGTGGTCTACATCCTAGCAGAAAGCTTTTCCACTCTGTCTGGCAAGGAAAACCTGCGCCAGCACAGAAAACATCTCCCATCGTGTTCTGGACGTTGTACGGATGTCTGCCAAGTGTTTGAAAGAAACAAAGAAAAGTTGTCCAAAACAGCTTCCAATCGAATATTCATGTGATTGGAAACGTCAGGAAAGTGGTTAGGTACTGTTTTCTATCAGTTGGCAAGCTGCGCACACAATCCCAGTGTTGTACAGCTTCCTTCTTCACCTTTCCGATGCTGCCGCTCTCTCCGGCTCCCGGAGCCGAAGAAGCGGCTTCTTCGCGCAAAGACGATTGTACCGCTCACAGTGCTCTCTTAGCGCCGCTTCTGCCGAAAGAAGCCCGGGAGCGGCGCTTAACTCCGGAGAGCATCGTCCCTTCGTCTTTAGCGTCTTTTGTGGTCTACATCCTAGCAGAAAGCTTTTCCACTCTGTCTGGCAAGGAAAACATGCGCCAGCGCAGAAAACATCTCCCATCGTGTTCTGGACGTTGCACGGAGGTCTGCCAAGTGTTTGAAAGAAACAATAAAAAAGTTGTCCAAAATAACTTCCTATCGAATGTTCATGTGATTGGAAAAGTCAGGAAAGTGGTAAGGTACTGTTTTCTATCAGTTGGCAAGCTGCGCACACAATCCCAGTGTTGTACAGCTTCCTTCTTCACCTTTCCAATGCTGCCGCTCTCTCCGGCTCCCGGAGCCGAAGAAGCGGCTTCTTCGCGCAAAGACGATTGTACCGCTCACAGTGCTCTCTTAGCGCCGCTTCTGCCGAAAGAAGCCCGGGAGCGGCGCTTAGCTCCGGAGAGCATCGTACCTTCGTCTTTAGCGTCTTTTGTGGTCTACATCCTAGCAGAAAGCTTTTCCACTCTGTCTGGCAAGGAAAACATGCGCCAGCACAGAAAACATCTCCCATCGTGTTCTGGACGTTGCACGGAGGTCTGCCAAGTGTTTGAAAGAAACAAAGAAAAGTTGTCCAAAACAGCTTCCAATCGAATATTCATGTGATTGGAAAAGTCAGGAAAGTGGTAAGGTACTGTTTTCTATCAGTTGGCAAGCTGCGCACACAATCCCAGTGTTGTACAGCTTCCTTCTTCACCTTTCCGATGCTGCCGCTCTCTCCGGCTCCCGGAGTCGAAGAAGCGGCTTCTTCGCGCAAAGACGATTGTACCGCTCACAGTGCTCTCTTAGCGCCGCTTCTGCCGAAAGAAGCCCGGGAGCGGTGCTTAGCTCCGGAGAGCCTCGTACATTCGTCTTTAGCGTCTCTTGTGGTCTACATCCTAGCAGAAATCTTTTCCACTCAGTCTGGCAAGGAAAACATGCGCCAGCGCAGAAAACATCTCCCATCGTGTTCTGGACGTTGCACGGAGGTCTGCAAAGTGTTTGCATAAAGAAATGAAAAGTTGTCCAAAATAACTTCCTATCGAATGTTCATGTGATTGGAAAAGTCAGGAAAGTGGTAAGGTACTGTTTTCTATCAGTTGGCAAGCTGCGCACACAATCCCAGTGTTGTACAGCTTCCTTCTTCACCTTTCCGATGCTGCCGCTCTCTCCGGCTCCCGGAGCCGAAGAAGCGGCTTCTTCGCGCAAAGGCGATTGTACCGCTCACAGTGCTCTCTTAGCGCCGCTTCTGCCGAAAGAAGCCCGGGAGCGGCGCTTAGCTCCGGAGAGCATCGTCCCTTCGTCTTTAGCGTCTTTTGTGGTCTACATCCTAGCAGAAAGCTTTTCCACTCTGTCTGGCAAGGAAAACATGCGCCAGCACAGAAAACATCTCCCATCGTGTTCTGGACGTTATACGGAGGTCTGCCAAGTGTTTGACAAGAAGAGAAGAAATGTTGTCCAAAACAGCTTCCAATCGAATATTCATGTGATTGGAAAAGTCAGGAAAATGGTAAGGTACTGTTTTCTATCAGTTGGCAAGCTGCGCACACAATCCCAGTGTTGTACAGCTTCCTTCTTCACCTTTCCGATGCTGCCGCTCTCTCCGGCTCCCGGAGCCGAAGAAGCGGCTTCTTCGCGCAAAGACGCTTGTACCGCTCACAGTGCTCTCTTAGCGCGGCTTGTGCCGAAAGAAGCCCGGGAGCGGCGCTTAACTCCGGAGAGCATCGTCCCTTCGTCTTTAGCGTCTTTTGTGGTCTACATCCTAGCAGAAAGCTTTTCCACTCTGTCTGGCAAGGAAAACCTGCGCCAGCACAGAAAACATCTCCCATCGTGTTCTGGACGTTGTACGGAGGTCTGCCAAGTGTTTGCATAAAGAAATGAAAAGTTGTCCAAAATAACTTCCTATCGAATGTTCATGTGATTGGAAAAGTCAGGAAAGTGGTAAGGTACTGTTTTCTATCAGTTGGCAAGCTGCGCACACAATCCCAGTGTTGTACAGCTTCCTTCTTCACCTTTCCGATGCTGCCGCTCTCTCCGGCTCCCGGAGCCGAAGAAGCGGCTTCTTCGCGCAAAGGCGATTGTACCGCTCACAGTGCTCTCTTAGCGCCGCTTCTGCCGAAAGAAGCCCGGGAGCGGTGCTTAGCTCCGGAGAGCATCGTACCTTCGTCTTTAGCGTCTTTTGTGGTCTACATCCTAGCAGAAAGCTTTTCCACTCTGTCTGGCAAGGAAAACCTGCGCCAGCACAGAAAACATCTCCCATCGTGTTCTGGACGTTGTACGGAGGTCTGCCAAGTGTTTGACAAGAAGAGAAGAAATGTTGTCCAAAACAGTTTCCAATCGAATATTCATGTGATTGGAAAAGTCAGGAAAGTTGTAAGGTACTGTTTTCTATCAGTTGGCAAGCTGCGCACACAATCCCAGTGTTGTACAGCTTCCTTCTTCACCTTTCCGATGCTGCCGCTCTCTCCGGCTCCCGGAGACGAAGAAGCGGCTTCTTCGCGCAAAGACGCTTGTACCGCTCACAGTGCTCTCTTAGCGCGGCTTGTGCCGAAAGAAGCCCGGGAGCGGCGCTTAACTCCGGAGAGCATCGTCCCTTCGTCTTTAGCGTCTTTTGTGGTCTACATCCTAGCAGAAAGCTTTTCCACTCTGTCTGGCAAGGAAAACCTGCGCCAGCACAGAAAACATCTCCCATCGTGTTCTGGACGTTGTACGGATGTCTGCCAAGTGTTTGAAAGAAACAAAGAAAAGTTGTCCAAAACAGCTTCCAATCGAATATTCATGTGATTGGAAACGTCAGGAAAGTGGTTAGGTACTGTTTTCTATCAGTTGGCAAGCTGCGCACACAATCCCAGTGTTGTACAGCTTCCTTCTTCACCTTTCCGATGCTGCCGCTCTCTCCGGCTCCCGGAGCCGAAGAAGCGGCTTCTTCGCGCAAAGACGATTGTACCGCTCACAGTGCTCTCTTAGCGCCGCTTCTGCCGAAAGAAGCCCGGGAGCGGTGCTTAGCTCCGGAGAGCCTCGTACCTTCGTCTTTAGCGTCTCTTGTGGTCTACATCCTAGCAGAAAGCTTTTCCACTCTGTCTGGCAAGGAAAACATGCGCCAGCGCAGAAAACATCTCCCATCGTGTTCTGGACGTTGCACGGAGGTCTGCCAAGTGTTTGCATAAAGAAATGAAAAGTTGTCCAAAATAACTTCCTATCGAATGTTCATGTGATTGGAAAAGTCAGGAAAGTGGTAAGGTACTGTTTTCTATCAGTTGGCAAGCTGCGCACACAATCCCAGTGTTGTACAGCTTCCTTCTTCACCTTTCCGATGCTGCCGCTCTCTCCGGCTCCCGGAGCCGAAGAAGCGGCTTCTTCGCGCAAAGACGGTTGTACCGCTCACAGTGCTCTCTTAGCGCCGCTTCTGCCGAAAGAAGCCCGGGAGCGGCGCTTAACTCCGGAGAGCATCGTCCCTTCGTCTTTAGCGTCTTTTGTGGTCTACATCCTAGCAGAAAGCTTTTCCACTCTGTCTGGCAAGGAAAACATGCGCCAGCACAGAAAACATCTCCCATCGTGTTCTGGACGTTGCACGGAGGTCTGCCAAGTGTTTGCATAAAGAAATGAAAAGTTGTCCAAAATAACTTCCTATCGAATGTTCATGTGATTGGAAAAGTCAGGAAAGTGGTAAGGTACTTTTTTCTATCAGTTGGCAAGCTGCGCACACAATCCCAGTGTTGTACAGCTTCCTTCTTCACCTTTCCGATGCTGCCGCTCTCTCCGGCTCCCGGAGCTGAAGAAGCGGCTTCTTCGCGCAAAGGCGATTGTACCGCTCACAGTGCTCTCTTAGCGCCGCTTCTGCCGAAAGAAGCCCGGGAGCGGTGCTTAGCTCCGGAGAGCATCGTCCCTTCGTCTTTAGCGTCTTTTGTGGTCTACATCCTAGCAGAAAGCTTTTCCACTCTGTCTGGCAAGGAAAACCTGCGGCAGCACAGAAAACATCTCCCATCGTGTTCTGGACGTTGCACGGAGGTCTGCCAAGTGTTTGCATAAAGAAATGAAAAGTTGTCCAAAATAACTTCCTATCGAATGTTCATGTGATTGGAAAAGTCAGGAAAGTGGTAAGGTACTGTTTTCTATCAGTTGGCAAGCTGCGCACACAATCCCAGTGTTGTACAGCTTCCTTCTTCACCTTTCCGATGCTGCCGCTCTCTCCGGCTCCCGGAGCCGAAGAAGCGGCTTCTTCGCGCAAAGGCGATTGTACCGCTCACAGTGCTCTCTTAGCGCCGCTTCTGCCGAAAGAAGCCCGGGAGCGGCGCTTAGCTCCGGAGAGCATCGTACCTTCGTCTTTAGCGTCTTTTGTGGTCTACATCCTAGCAGAAAGCTTTTCCACTCTGTCTGGCAAGGAAAACATGCGCCAGCACAGAAAACATCTCCCATCGTGTTCTGGACGTTGCACGGAGGTCTGCCAAGTGTTTGAAAGAAACAAAGAAAAGTTGTCCAAAACAGCTTCCAATCGAATATTCATGTGATTGGAAAAGTCAGGAAAGTGGTAAGGTACTGTTTTCTATCAGTTGGCAAGCTGCGCACACAATCCCAGTGTTGTACAGCTTCCTTCTTCACCTTTCCGATGCTGCCGCTCTCTCCGGCTCCCGGAGCCGAAGAAGCGGCTTCTTCGCGCAAAGACGATTGTACCGCTCACAGTGCTCTCTTAGCGCCGCTTCTGCCGAAAGAAGCCCGGGAGCGGCGCTTAGCTCCGGAGAGCCTCGTCCCTTCGTCTTTAGCGTCTTTTGTGGTCTACATCCTAGCAGAAAGCTTTTCTACTCAGTCTGGCAAGGAAAACCTGCGCCAGCGCAGAAAACATCTCCCATCGTGTTCTGGACGTTGCACGGAGGTCTGCAAAGTGTTTGCATAAAGAAATGAAAAGTTGTCCAAAATAACTTCCTATCGAATGTTCATGTGATTGGAAAAGTCAGGAAAGTGGTAAGGTACTGTTTTCTATCAGTTGGCAAGCTGCGCACACAATCCCAGTGTTGTACAGCTTCCTTCTTCACCTTTCCGATGCTGCCGCTCTCTCCGGCTCCCGGAGCCGAAGAAGCGGCTTCTTCGCGCAAAGGCGATTGTACCGCTCACAGTGCTCTCTTAGCGCCGCTTCTGCCGAAAGAAGCCCGGGAGCGGTGCTTAGCTCCGGAGAGCATCGTACCTTCGTCTTTAGCGTCTTTTGTGGTCTACATCCTAGCAGAAAGCTTTTCCACTCTGTCTGGCAAGGAAAACCTGCGCCAGCACAGAAAACATCTCCCATCGTGTTCTGGACGTTGTACGGAGGTCTGCCAAGTGTTTGCATAAAGAAATGAAAAGTTGTCCAAAATAACTTCCTATCGAATGTTCATGTGATTGGAAAAGTCAGAAAAGTGGTAAGGTACTGTTTTCTATCAGTTGGCAAGCTGCGCACACAATCCCAGTGTTGTACAGCTTCCTTCTTCACCTTTCCGATGCTGCCGCTCTCTCCGGCTCCCGGAGTCGAAGAAGCGGCTTCTTCGCGCAAAGACGATTGTACCGCTCACAGTGCTCTCTTAGCGCCGCTTCTGCCGAAAGAAGCCCGGGAGCGGTGCTTAGCTCCGGAGAGCCTCGTACATTCGTCTTTAGCGTCTCTTGTGGTCTACATCCTAGCAGAAAGCTTTTCCACTCAGTCTGGCAAGGAAAACATGCGCCAGCGCAGAAAACATCTCCCATCGTGTTCTGGACGTTGCACGGAGGTCTGCCAAGTGTTTGCATAAAGAAATGAAAAGTTGTCCAAAATAACTTCCTATCAAATGTTCATGTGATTGGAAAAGTCAGGAAAGTGGTAAGGTACTGTTTTCTATCAGTTGGCAAGCTGCGCACACAATCCCAGTGTTGTACAGCTTCCTTCTTCACCTTTCCGATGCTGCCGCTCTCTCCGGCTCCCGGAGCCGCAGAAGCGGCTTCTTCGCGCAAAGGCGATTGTACCGCTCACAGTGCTCTCTTAGCGCCGCTTCTGCCGAAAGAAGCCCGGGAGCGGCGCTTAGCTCCGGAGAGCATCGTCCCTTCGTCTTTAGCGTCTTTTGTGGTCTACATCCTAGCAGAAAGCTTTTCCACTCTGTCTGGCAAGGAAAACATGCGCCAGCACAGAAAACATCTCCCATCGTGTTCTGGACGTTGCACGGAGGTCTGCCAAGTGTTTGAAAGAAACAAAGAAAAGTTGTCCAAAACAGCTTCCAATCGAATATTCATGTGATTGGAAAAGTCAGGAAAGTGGTAAGGTACTGTTTTCTATCAGTTGGCAAGCTGCGCACACAATCCCAGTGTTGTACAGCTTCCTTCTTCACCTTTCCGATGCTGCCGCTCTCTCCGGCTCCCGGAGCCGAAGAAGCGGCTTCTTCGCGCAAAGACGATTGTACCGCTCACAGTGCTCTCTTAGCGCCGCTTCTGCCGAAAGAAGCCCGGGAGCGGCGCTTAACTCCGGAGAGCATCGTCCCTTCGTCTTTAGCGTCTTTTGTGGTCTACATCCTAGCAGAAAGCTTTTCCACTCTGTCTGGCAAGGAAAACATGCGCCAGCACAGAAAACATCTCCCATCGTGTTCTGGACGTTGCACGGAGGTCTGCCAAGTGTTTGCATAAAGAAATGAAAAGTTGTCCAAAATAACTTCCTATCGAATGTTCATGTGATTGGAAAAGTCAGGAAAGTGGTAAGGTACTTTTTTCTATCAGTTGGCAAGCTGCGCACACAATCCCAGTGTTGTACAGCTTCCTTCTTCACCTTTCCGATGCTGCCGCTCTCTCCGGCTCCCGGAGCCGAAGAAGCGGCTTCTTCGCGCAAAGGCGATTGTACCGCTCACAGTGCTCTCTTAGCGCCGCTTCTGCCGAAAGAAGCCCGGGAGCGGTGCTTAGCTCCGGAGAGCATCGTCCCTTCGTCTTTAGCGACTTTTGTGGTCTACATCCTAGCAGAAAGCTTTTCCACTCTGTCTGGCAAGGAAAACATGCGCCAGCACAGAAAACATCTCCCATCGTGTTCTGGACGTTGCACGGAGGTCTGCCAAGTGTTTGAAAGAAACAAAGAAAAGTTGTCCAAAACAGCTTCCAATCGAATATTCATGTGATTGGAAACGTCAGGAAAGTGTAAGGTACTGTTTTCTATCAGTTGGCAAGCTGCGCACACAATCCCAGTGTTGTACAGCTTCCTTCTTCACCTTTGCGATGCTGCCGCTCTCTCCGGCTCCCGGAGCCGAAGAAGCGGCTTCTTCGCGCAAAGACGATTGTACCGCTCACAGTGCTCTCTTAGCGCCGCTTCTGCCGAAAGAAGCCCGGGAGCGGCGCTTAACTCCGGAGAGCATCGTCCCTTCGTCTTTAGCGTCTTTTGTGGTCTACATCCTAGCAGAAAGCTTTTCCACTCTGTCTGGCAAGGAAAACCTGCGCCAGCACAGAAAACATCTCCCATCGTGTTCTGGACGTTGTACGGATGTCTGCCAAGTGTTTGCATAAAGAAATGAAAAGTTGTCCAAAATAACTTCCTATCGAATGTTCATGTGATTGGAAAAGTCAGAAAAGTGGTAAGGTACTGTTTTCTATCAGTTGGCAAGCTGCGCACACAATCCCAGTGTTGTACAGCTTCCTTCTTCACCTTTCCGATGCTGCCGCTCTCTCCGGCTCCCGCAGTCGAAGAAGCGGCTTCTTCGCGCAAAGACGATTGTACCGCTCACAGTGCTCTCTTAGCGCCGCTTCTGCCGAAAGAAGCCCGGGAGCGGTGCTTAGCTCCGGAGAGCCTCGTACATTCGTCTTTAGCGTCTCTTGTGGTCTACATCCTAGCAGAAAGCTTTTCCACTCAGTCTTGCAAGGAAAACATGCGCCAGCGCAGAAAACATCTCCCATCGTGTTCTGGACGTTGCACGGAGGTCTGCCAAGTGTTTGCATAAAGAAATGAAAAGTTGTCCAAAATAACTTCCTATCCAATGTTCATGTGATTGGAAAAGTCAGGAAAGTGGTAAGGTACTGTTTTCTATCAGTTGGCAAGCTGCGCACACAATCCCAGTGTTGTACAGCTTCCTTCTTCACCTTTCCGATGCTGCCGCTCTCTCCGGCTCCCGGAGCCGAAGAAGCGGCTTCTTCGCGCAAAGGCGATTGTACCGCTCACAGTGCTCTCTTAGCGCCGCTTCTGCCGAAAGAAGCCCGGGAGCGGCGCTTAGCTCCGGAGAGCATCGTACCTTCGTCTTTAGCGTCTTTTGTGGTCTACATCCTAGCAGAAAGCTTTTCCACTCTGTCTGGCAAGGAAAACATGCGCCAGCACAGAAAACATCTCCCATCGTGTTCTGGACGTTGCACGGAGGTCTGCCAAGTGTTTGAAAGAAACAAAGAAAAGTTGTCCAAAACAGCTTCCAATCGAATATTCATGTGATTGGAAAAGTCAGGAAAGTGGTAAGGTACTGTTTTCTATCAGTTGGCAAGCTGCGCACACAATCCCAGTGTTGTACAGCTTCCTTCTTCACCTTTCCGATGCTGCCGCTCTCTCCGGCTCCCGGAGCCGAAGAA
Source organism: Ammospiza nelsoni (assembly GCF_027579445.1). NCBI lineage: Eukaryota > Metazoa > Chordata > Aves > Passeriformes > Passerellidae > Ammospiza > Ammospiza nelsoni. The sequence goes on along the minus strand of NC_080644.1, from coordinate 19,121,174 downwards.
GCGGCTTCTTCGCGCAAAGACGATTGTACCGCTCACAGTGCTCTCTTAGCGCCGCTTCTGCCGAAAGAAGCCCGGGAGCGGCGCTTAGCTCCGGAGAGCCTCGTCCCTTCGTCTTTAGCGTCTTTTGTGGTCTACATCCTAGCAGAAAGCTTTTCTGCTCAGTCTGGCAAGGAAAACCTGCGCCAGCGCAGAAAACATCTCCCATCGTGTTCTGGACGTTGCACGGAGGTCTGCAAAGTGTTTGCATAAAGAAATGAAAAGTTGTCCAAAATAACTTCCTATCGAATGTTCATGTGATTGGAAAAGTCAGGAAAGTGGTAAGGTACTGTTTTCTATCAGTTGGCAAGCTGCGCACACAATCCCAGTGTTGTACAGCTTCCTTCTTCACCTTTCCGATGCTGCCGCTCTCTCCGGCTCCCGGAGCCGAAGAAGCGGCTTCTTCGCGCAAAGGCGATTGTACCGCTCACAGTGCTCTCTTAGCGCCGCTTCTGCCGAAAGAAGCCCGGGAGCGGTGCTTAGCTCCGGAGAGCATCGTACCTTCGTCTTTAGCGTCTTTTGTGGTCTACATCCTAGCAGAAAGCTTTTCCACTCTGTCTGGCAAGGAAAACATGCGCCAGCACAGAAAACATCTCCCATCGTGTTCTGGACGTTGTACGGAGGTCTGCCAAGTGTTTGACAAGAAGAGAAGAAATGTTGTCCAAAACAGCTTCCAATCGAATATTCATGTGATTGGAAAAGTCAGGAAAGTTGTAAGGTACTGTTTTCTATCAGTTGGCAAGCTGCGCACACAATCCCAGTGTTGTACAGCTTCCTTCTTCACCTTTCCGATGCTGCCGCTCTCTCCGGCTCCCGGAGCCGAAGAAGCGGCTTCTTCGCGCAAAGACGCTTGTACCGCTCACAGTGCTCTCTTAGCGCGGCTTGTGCCGAAAGAAGCCCGGGAGCGGCGCTTAACTCCGGAGAGCATCGTCCCTTCGTCTTTAGCGTCTTTTGTGGTCTACATCCTAGCAGAAAGCTTTTCCACTCTGTCTGGCAAGGAAAACCTGCGCCAGCACAGAAAACATCTCCCATCGTGTTCTGGACGTTGTACGGATGTCTGCCAAGTGTTTGAAAGAAACAAAGAAAAGTTGTCCAAAACAGCTTCCAATCGAATATTCATGTGATTGGAAACGTCAGGAAAGTGGTTAGGTACTGTTTTCTATCAGTTGGCAAGCTGCGCACACAATCCCAGTGTTGTACAGCTTCCTTCTTCACCTTTCCGATGCTGCCGCTCTCTCCGGCTCCCGGAGCCGAAGAAGCGGCTTCTTCGCGCAAAGACGATTGTACCGCTCACAGTGCTCTCTTAGCGCCGCTTCTGCCGAAAGAAGCCCGGGAGCGGTGCTTAGCTCCGGAGAGCCTCGTACCTTCGTCTTTAGCGTCTCTTGTGGTCTACATCCTAGCAGAAAGCTTTTCCACTCTGTCTGGCAAGGAAAACATGCGCCAGCGCAGAAAACATCTCCCATCGTGTTCTGGACGTTGCACGGAGGTCTGCCAAGTGTTTGCATAAAGAAATGAAAAGTTGTCCAAAATAACTTCCTATCGAATGTTCATGTGATTGGAAAAGTCAGGAAAGTGGTAAGGTACTGTTTTCTATCAGTTGGCAAGCTGCGCACACAATCCCAGTGTTGTACAGCTTCCTTCTTCACCTTTCCGATGCTGCCGCTCTCTCCGGCTCCCGGAGCCGAAGAAGCGGCTTCTTCGCGCAAAGACGGTTGTACCGCTCACAGTGCTCTCTTAGCGCCGCTTCTGCCGAAAGAAGCCCGGGAGCGGCGCTTAACTCCGGAGAGCATCGTCCCTTCGTCTTTAGCGTCTTTTGTGGTCTACATCCTAGCAGAAAGCTTTTCCACTCTGTCTGGCAAGGAAAACATGCGCCAGCACAGAAAACATCTCCCATCGTGTTCTGGACGTTGCACGGAGGTCTGCCAAGTGTTTGCATAAAGAAATGAAAAGTTGTCCAAAATAACTTCCTATCGAATGTTCATGTGATTGGAAAAGTCAGGAAAGTGGTAAGGTACTTTTTTCTATCAGTTGGCAAGCTGCGCACACAATCCCAGTGTTGTACAGCTTCCTTCTTCACCTTTCCGATGCTGCCGCTCTCTCCGGCTCCCGGAGCCGAAGAAGCGGCTTCTTCGCGCAAAGGCGATTGTACCGCTCACAGTGCTCTCTTAGCGCCGCTTCTGCCGAAAGAAGCCCGGGAGCGGTGCTTAGCTCCGGAGAGCATCGTCCCTTCATCTTTAGCGTCTTTTGTGGTCTACATCCTAGCAGAAAGCTTTTCCACTCTGTCTGGCAAGGAAAACCTGCGGCAGCACAGAAAACATCTCCCATCGTGTTCTGGACGTTGCACGGAGGTCTGCCAAGTGTTTGCATAAAGAAATGAAAAGTTGTCCAAAATAACTTCCTATCGAATGTTCATGTGATTGGAAAAGTCAGGAAAGTGGTAAGGTACTGTTTTCTATCAGTTGGCAAGCTGCGCACACAATCCCAGTGTTGTACAGCTTCCTTCTTCACCTTTCCGATGCTGCCGCTCTCTCCGGCTCCCGGAGCCGAAGAAGCGGCTTCTTCGCGCAAAGACGATTGTACCGCTCACAGTGCTCTCTTAGCGCCGCTTCTGCCGAAAGAAGCCCGGGAGCGGCGCTTAGCTCCGGAGAGCATCGTCCCTTCGTCTTTAGCGACTTTTGTGGTCTACATCCTAGCAGAAAGCTTTTCCACTCTGTCTGGCAAGGAAAACATGCGCCAGCACAGAAAACATCTCCCATCGTGTTCTGGACGTTGCACGGAGGTCTGCCAAGTGTTTGAAAGAAACAAAGAAAAGTTGTCCAAAACAGCTTCCAATCGAATATTCATGTGATTGGAAACGTCAGGAAAGTGTAAGGTACTGTTTTCTATCAGTTGGCAAGCTGCGCACACAATCCCAGTGTTGTACAGCTTCCTTCTTCACCTTTGCGATGCTGCCGCTCTCTCCGGCTCCCGGAGCCGAAGAAGCGGCTTCTTCGCGCAAAGACGATTGTACCGCTCACAGTGCTCTCTTAGCGCCGCTTCTGCCGAAAGAAGCCCGGGAGCGGCGCTTAACTCCGGAGAGCATCGTCCCTTCGTCTTTAGCGTCTTTTGTGGTCTACATCCTAGCAGAAAGCTTTTCCACTCTGTCTGGCAAGGAAAACCTGCGCCAGCACAGAAAACATCTCCCATCGTGTTCTGGACGTTGTACGGAGGTCTGCCAAGTGTTTGCATAAAGAAATGAAAAGTTGTCCAAAATAACTTCCTATCGAATGTTCATGTGATTGGAAAAGTCAGAAAAGTGGTAAGGTACTGTTTTCTATCAGTTGGCAAGCTGCGCACACAATCCCAGTGTTGTACAGCTTCCTTCTTCACCTTTCCGATGCTGCCGCTCTCTCCGGCTCCCGGAGTCGAAGAAGCGGCTTCTTCGCGCAAAGACGATTGTACCGCTCACAGTGCTCTCTTAGCGCCGCTTCTGCCGAAAGAAGCCCGGGAGCGGTGCTTAGCTCCGGAGAGCCTCGTACCTTCGTCTTTAGCGTCTCTTGTGGTCTACATCCTAGCAGAAAGCTTTTCCACTCTGTCTGGCAAGGAAAACATGCGCCAGCGCAGAAAACATCTCCCATCGTGTTCTGGACGTTGCACGGAGGTCTGCCAAGTGTTTGCATAAAGAAATGAAAAGTTGTCCAAAATAACTTCCTATCGAATGTTCATGTGATTGGAAAAGTCAGGAAAGTGGTAAGGTACTGTTTTCTATCAGTTGGCAAGCTGCGCACACAATCCCAGTGTTGTACAGCTTCCTTCTTCACCTTTCCGATGCTGCCGCTCTCTCCGGCTCCCGGAGCCGAAGAAGCGGCTTCTTCGCGCAAAGGCGATTGTACCGCTCACAGTGCTCTCTTAGCGCCGCTTCTGCCGAAAGAAGCCCGGGAGCGGCGCTTAGCTCCGGAGAGCATCGTCCCTTCGTCTTTAGCGTCTTTTGTGGTCTACATCCTAGCAGAAAGCTTTTCCACTCTGTCTGGCAAGGAAAACATGCGCCAGCACAGAAAACATCTCCCATCGTGTTCTGGACGTTGCACGGAGGTCTGCCAAGTGTTTGAAAGAAACAAAGAAAAGTTGTCCAAAACAGCTTCCAATCGAATATTCATGTGATTGGAAAAGTCAGGAAAGTGGTAAGGTACTGTTTTCTATCAGTTGGCAAGCTGCGCACACAATCCCAGTGTTGTACAGCTTCCTTCTTCACCTTTCCGATGCTGCCGCTCTCTCCGGCTCCCGGAGCCGAAGAAGCGGCTTCTTCGCGCAAAGACGATTGTAACGCTCACAGTGCTCTCTTAGCGCCGCTTCTGCCGAAAGAAGCCCGGGAGCGGCGCTTAGCTCCGGAGAGCCTCGTCCCTTCGTCTTTAGCGTCTTTTGTGGTCTACATCCTAGCAGAAAGCTTTTCTACTCAGTCTGGCAAGGAAAACCTGCGCCAGCGCAGAAAACATCTCCCATCGTGTTCTGGACGTTGCACGGAGGTCTGCAAAGTGTTTGCATAAAGAAATGAAAAGTTGTCCAAAATAACTTCCTATCGAATGTTCATGTGATTGGAAAAGTCAGGAAAGTGGTAAGGTACTGTTTTCTATCAGTTGGCAAGCTGCGCACACAATCCCAGTGTTGTACAGCTTCCTTCTTCACCTTTCCGATGCTGCCGCTCTCTCCGGCTCCCGGAGCCGAAGAAGCGGCTTCTTCGCGCAAAGGCGATTGTACCGCTCACAGTGCTCTCTTAGCGCCGCTTCTGCCGAAAGAAGCCCGGGAGCGGTGCTTAGCTCCGGAGAGCATCGTACCTTCGTCTTTAGCGTCTTTTGTGGTCTACATCCTAGCAGAAAGCTTTTCCACTCTGTCTGGCAAGCAAAACATGCGCCAGCACAGAAAACATCTCCCATCGTGTTCTGGACATTATACGGAGGTCTGCCAAGTGTTTGACAAGAAGAGAAGAAATGTTGTCCAAAACAGCTTCCAATCGAATATTCATGTGATTGGAAAAGTCAGGAAAGTGGTAAGGTACTGTTTTCTATCAGTTGGCAAGCTGCGCACACAATCCCAGTGTTGTACAGCTTCCTTCTTCACCTTTCCGATGCTGCCGCTCTCTCCGGCTCCCGGAGCCGAAGAAGCGGCTTCTTCGCGCAAAGACGCTTGTACCGCTCACAGTGCTCTCTTAGCGCGGCTTCTGCCGAAAGAAGCCCGGGAGCGGCGCTTAACTCCGGAGAGCATCGTCCCTTCGTCTTTAGCGTCTTTTGTGGTCTACATCCTAGCAGAAAGCTTTTCCACTCTGTCTGGCAAGGAAAACCTGCGCCAGCACAGAAAACATCTCCCATCGTGTTCTGGACGTTGTACGGAGGTCTGCCAAGTGTTTGCATAAAGAAATGAAAAGTTGTCCAAAATAACTTCCTATCGAATGTTCATGTGATTGGAAAAGTCAGGAAAGTGGTAAGGTACTGTTTTCTATCAGTTGGCAAGCTGCGCACACAATCCCAGTGTTGTACAGCTTCCTTCTTCACCTTTCCGATGCTGCCGCTCTCTCCGGCTCCCGGAGCCGAAGAAGCGGCTTCTTCGCGCAAAGGCGATTGTACCGCTCACAGTGCTCTCTTAGCGCCGCTTCTGCCGAAAGAAGCCCGGGAGCGGAGCTTAGCTCCGGAGAGCATCGTACCTTCGTCTTTAGCGTCTTTTGTGGTCTACATCCTAGCAGAAAGCTTTTCCACTCTGTCTGGCAAGGAAAACCTGCGCCAGCACAGAAAACATCTCCCATCGTGTTCTGGACGTTGTACGGAGGTCTGCCAAGTGTTTGACAAGAAGAGAAGAAATGTTGTCCAAAACAGCTTCCAATCGAATATTCATGTGATTGGAAAAGTCAGGAAAGTTGTAAGGTACTGTTTTCTATCAGTTGGCAAGCTGCGCACACAATCCCAGTGTTGTACAGCTTCCTTCTTCACCTTTCCGATGCTGCCGCTCTCTCCGGCTCCCGGAGCCGAAGAAGCGGCTTCTTCGCGCAAAGACGCTTGTACCGCTCACAGTGCTCTCTTAGCGCGGCTTGTGCCGAAAGAAGCCCGGGAGCGGCGCTTAACTCCGGAGAGCATCGTCCCTTCGTCTTTAGCGTCTTTTGTGGTCTACATCCTAGCAGAAAGCTTTTCCACTCTGTCTGGCAAGGAAAACCTGCGCCAGCACAGAAAACATCTCCCATCGTGTTCTGGACGTTGTACGGATGTCTGCCAAGAGTTTGAAAGAAACAAAGAAAAGTTGTCCAAAACAGCTTCCAATCGAATATTCCTGTGATTGGAAACGTCAGGAAAGTGGTTAGGTACTGTTTTCTATCAGTTGGCAAGCTGCGCACACAATCCCAGTGTTGTACAGCTTCCTTCTTCACCTTTCCGATGCTGCCGCTCTCTCCGGCTCCCGGAGCCGAAGAAGCGGCTTCTTCGCGCAAAGACGATTGTACCGCTCACAGTGCTCTCTTAGCGCCGCTTCTGCCGAAAGAAGCCCGGGAGCGGTGCTTAGCTCCGGAGAGCCTCGTACCTTCGTCTTTAGCGTCTCTTGTGGTCTACATCCTAGCAGAAAGCTTTTCCACTCTGTCTGGCAAGGAAAACATGCGCCAGCGCAGAAAACATCTCCCATCGTGTTCTGGACGTTGCACGGAGGTCTGCCAAGTGTTTGCATAAAGAAATGAAAAGTTGTCCAAAATAACTTCCTATCGAATGTTCATGTGATTGGAAAAGTCAGGAAAGTGGTAAGGTACTGTTTTCTATCAGTTGGCAAGCTGCGCACACAATCCCAGTGTTGTACAGCTTCCTTCTTCACCTTTCCGATGCTGCCGCTCTCTCCGGCTCCCGGAGCCGAAGAAGCGGCTTCTTCGCGCAAAGACGGTTGTACCGCTCACAGTGCTCTCTTAGCGCCGCTTCTGCCGAAAGAAGCCCGGGAGCGGCGCTTAACTCTGGAGAGCATCGTCCCTTCGTCTTTAGCGTCTTTTGTGGTCTACATCCTAGCAGAAAGCTTTTCCACTCTGTCTGGCAAGGAAAACATGCGCCAGCACAGAAAACATCTCCCATCGTGTTCTGGACGTTGCACGGAGGTCTGCCAAGTGTTTGCCTAAAGAAATGAAAAGTTGTCCAAAATAACTTCCTATCGAATGTTCATGTGATTGGAAAAGTCAGGAAAGTGGTAAGGTACTTTTTTCTATCAGTTGGCAAGCTGCGCACACAATCCCAGTGTTGTACAGCTTCCTTCTTCACCTTTCCGATGCTGCCGCTCTCTCCGGCTCCCGGAGCCGAAGAAGCGGCTTCTTCGCGCAAAGGCGATTGTACCGCTCACAGTGCTCTCTTAGCGCCGCTTCTGCCGAAAGAAGCCCGGGAGCGGTGCTTAGCTCCGGAGAGCATCGTCCCTTCGTCTTTAGCGTCTTTTGTGGTCTACATCCTAGCAGAAAGCTTTTCCACTCTGTCTGGCAAGGAAAACCTGCGCCAGCACAGAAAACATCTCCCATCGTGTTCTGGACGTTGCACGGAGGTCAGCAAAGTGTTTGCATAAAGAAATGAAAAGTTGTCCAAAATAACTTCCTATCGAATGTTCATGTGATTGGAAAAGTCAGGAAAGTGGTAAGGTACTGTTTTCTATCAGTTGGCAAGCTGCGCACACAATCCCAGTGTTGTACAGCTTCCTTCTTCACCTTTCCGATGCTGCCGCTCTCTCCGGCTCCCGGAGCCGAAGAAGCGGCTTCTTCGCGCAAAGACGATTGTACCGCTCACAGTGCTCTCTTAGCGCGGCTTCTGCCGAAAGAAGCCCGGGAGCGGCGCTTAGCTCCGGAAAGCATCGTCCCTTCGTCTTTAGCGACTTTTGTGGTCTACATCCTAGCAGAAAGCTTTTCCACTCTGTCTGGCAAGGAAAACATGCGCCAGCACATAAAACATCTCCCATCGTGTTCTTGACGTTGCACGGAGGTCTGCCAAGTGTTTGAAAGAAACAAAGAAAAGTTGTCCAAAACAGCTTCCAATCGAATATTCATGTGATTGGAAACGTCAGGAAAGTGTAAGGTACTGTTTTCTATCAGTTGGCAAGCTGCGCACACAATCCCAGTGTTGTACAGCTTCCTTCTTCACCTTTCCGATGCTGCCGCTCTCTCCGGCTCCCGGAGCCGAAGAAGCGGCTTCTTCGCGCAAAGACGATTGTACCGCTCACAGTGCTCTCTTAGCGCCGCTTCTGCCGAAAGAAGCCCGGGAGCGGTGCTTAGCTCCGGAGAGCCTCGTACCTTCGTCTTTAGCGTCTTTTGTGGTCTACATCCTTGCAGAAAGCTTTTCCACTCTGTCTGGCAAGGAAAACCTGCGCCAGCACAGAAGACATCTCCCATCGTGTTCTGGACGTTGTACGGAGGTCTGCCAAGTGTTTGAAAGAAACAAAGAAAAGTTGTCCAAAACAGCTTCCAATCGAATATTCCTGTGATTGGAAATGTCAGGAAAGTGTAAGGTACTGTTTTCTATCAGTTGGCAAGCTGCGCACACAATCCCAGTGTTGTACAGCTTCCTTCTTCACCTTTCCGATGCTGCCGCTCTCTCCTGCTCCCGGAGCCGAAGAAGCGGCTTCTTCGCGCAAAGACGATTGTACCGCTCACAGTGCTCTCTTAGCGCCGCTTCTGCCGAAAGAAGCCCGGGAGCGGCGCTTAACTCCGGAGAGCATCGTCCCTTCGTCTTTAGCGTCTTTTGTGGTCTACATCCTAGCAGAAAGCTTTTCCACTCTGTCTGGCAAGGAAAACCTGCGCCAGCACAGAAAACATCTCCCATCGTGTTCTGGACGTTGTACGGAGGTCTGCCAAGTGTTTGCATAAAGAAATGAAAAGTTGTCCAAAATAACTTCCTATCGAATGTTCATGTGATTGGAAAAGTCAGAAAAGTGGTAAGGTACTGTTTTCTATCAGTTGGCAAGCTGCGCACACAATCCCAGTGTTGTACAGCTTCCTTCTTCACCTTTCCGATGCTGCCGCTCTCTCCGGCTCCCGGAGCCGAAGAAGCGGCTTCTTCGCGCAAAGACGATTGTACCGCTCACAGTGCTCTCTTAGCGCGGCTTCTGCCGAAAGAAGCCCGGGAGCGGCGCTTAGCTCCGGAGAGCATCGTCCCTTCGTCTTTAGCGTCTTTTGTGGTCTACATCCTAGCAGAAAGCTTTTCCACTCTGTCTGGCAAGGAAAACCTGCGCCAGCACAGAAAACATCTCCCATCGTGTTCTGGACGTTGTACGGAGGTCTGCCAAGTGTTTGACAAGAAGAGAAGAAAAGTTGTCCAAAACAGCTTCCAATCGAATATTCATGTGATTGGAAAAATCAGGAAAGTGGTAAGGTACTGTTTTCTATCAGTTGGCAAGCTGCGCACACAATCCCAGTGTTGTACAGCTTCCTTCTTCACCTTTCCGATGCTGCCGCTCTCTCCGGCTCCCGGAGCCGAAGAAGCGGCTTCTTCGCGCAAAGACGATTGTACCGCTCACAGTGCTCTCTTAGCGCCGCTTCTGCCGAAAGAAGCCCGGGAGCGGTGCTTAGCTCCGGAGAGCCTCGTACCTTCGTCTTTAGCGTCTTTTGTGGTCTACATCCTAGCAGAAAGCTTTTCCACTCTGTCTGGCAAGGAAAACATGCGCCAGCGCAGAAAACATCTCCCATCGTGTTCTGGACGTTGCACGGAGGTCTGCCAAGTGTTTGCATAAAGAAATGAAAAGTTGTCCAAAATAACTTCCTATCGAATGTTCATGTGATTGGAAAAGTCAGGAAAGTGGTAAGGTACTGTTTTCTATCAGTTGGCAAGCTGCGCACACAATCCCAGTGTTGTACAGCTTCCTTCTTCACCTTTCCGATGCTGCCGCTCTCTCCGGCTCCCGGAGCCGAAGAAGCGGCTTCTTCGCGCAAAGACGATTGTACCGCTCACAGTGCTCTCTTAGCGCGGCTTCTGCCGAAAGAAGCCCGGCAGCGGCTCTTAGCTCTGGAGAGCATCGTACCTTCGTCTTTAGCGTCTTTTGTGGTCTACATCCTAGCAGAAAGCTTTTCCACTCTGTCTGGCAAGGAAAACATGCGGGAGCACAGAAAACATCTCCCATCGTGTTCTGGACGTTGTACGGAGGTCTGACAAGTGTTTGAAAGAAACAAAGAAAAGTTGTCCAAAAGAGCTTCCAATCGAATATTCCTGTGATTGGAAATGTCAGGAAAGTGGTAAGGTACTGTTTTCTATCAGTTGGCAAGCTGCGCACACAATCCCAGTGTTGTACAGCTTCCTTCTTCACCTTTCCGATGCTGCCGCTCTCTCCGGCTCCCGGAGCCGAAGAAGCGGCTTCTTCGCGCAAAGACGATTGTACCGCTCACAGTGCTCTCTTAGCGCGGCTTCTGCCGAAAGATGCCCCGAGCGCCTCTTAGCTCCGTGGTCTCCGTACCTTCCAATTCAATTTTTTCGGCTCCACAAACCAAATGGTATGCTTGCAGCAGTAGGGCGGGACATTGAACTGGACTTTCTCCTTTTAGAGAGAAGCTATTGAAAACGTTTCACCGGAATCAGAGCAGGCTGTAAAACAAGAAAAGTGTCATGGAAATAAGCCAGCCTTATCCTCTTAGGCTTGCTTGTTGCGATTGGCCAAGAAAGAAATGTGTCAACTCGGTGTTCCTGGGTATCACATCACTAACAGGTACTTCAGCTGCTGTACTTCTCTCCTGAAGTTAAGAACAGAATCCAAGGAATTGTGATTCCATGGTCTCAATTCACTCAATATGGTGCCGAAAAAGGAGTGGAAGGTGCACGGGTCAATTAACTTGAATGGCCTATGTAAATCAGCGGCCACTGTTTTTCTGAAGGCTTCAACAGGTTAGTTGCCTATGTTCTTCTTGGAATTGTTTTAACCTTTGGTCATGTTTTTCTTGGGATTCTTTTACCCTTTTCCCATTAGTTCAGCCTTTGCTCTCAAGCCTTTGCTGACATTTCCAGTATCTCGGTAGCCTGGAGAAGTGTTGTCTTGATTGATCACATCATTATTCCCTTCCAAGGGTTGTTTTCCTCAAGTCTCAGTTTGGCTGGTTTTCTGCTAGTTGATTGTCAGAGGGCAGCAGGTGTTTTGTAAGAGCAAGTACACAATACCATAGCTTGCTTCTCTTTGGATTTGGCCTGTCTAGAAAATGGAATGACTGAACATCTCTGAGAGGCTTTTCTCTCGCCTTTAGGTTTCACTGGAAGGAGGGCAGATGCAAATCGTCTACCTAAAGTCTTGGCACAGAAGAAAGTAGTGGTTTGCTGCTGCATAGAGCTAGAAGCTTACAAAAGGAAGGCCTTGGGCTGAGGCCCATTACTTTGGCTAAGTAGAAAAGGACTGTGGCAAGGTGAGGCAGCTGACTTCGAGGTAGATCAACAAGTTCTAGAAGCGTTGTGTGTTCACAGCGTGGTGCATGGTGGTTGGTTGAATTGTGTTTGTTATGGCTTAAAGCTATGGAAATGAGAAAGGCCTGAGTGTTTCAAAAGCCTGGTTTTTGCAAGAAAGCAGCTCTTCTTTGCATCTGCCTGGGGACTCTGCATCACCACGGACCCTCACTGCCACTTTGCCAAGGAGACGATCAGTAGGAATGTTGCAGAGCTGCTGTGTGCATCTGAATGGAATGGCAGAGAACGAAGCGCTGGACGTTTCTGGCTTTAGTACAATGCTGCTGCATTGGTGCCAGTTTAGTTGGTTTTCCATCAGTGGCCTTTCTGTCTAGAAGTACACTGCCCAGAGTATTGGATGCCTTTTCCTTCCTGTTGTTTTCATACCTTCCTTCAGTTGAAAGGATGATACAACCTTGACATTTTGAAGATCCCTGTTAGGAAGCACTATGCCAGAGGAGTCATCGCTCCCTTTTCTTCTGCCTCCTTTGTCATTTTCAGAGACTCATTTCAAATTTCTGCTCATGTCAAGAAGAATACTGAGACTACTTAGCAGGGTTGACGCTCTCAGCCGCTTTCCTCTTTCCTACTGCTTCATACTGGATGTGACTTCAAGGCCTCGTTTTGTCATCTGCATTTTGCCGTCATCCAAAGCTAAATATTCCAGGCCTGTGAACACAAAAAGAACTCTTAGTCTTTTGCAAGAACTACCCCTAGGAGGATTTGTGTTCACTTTGATCTCTTCAGTGTTTCAGAAAAAAGGAGATTGTACTCTCTTCTTGTGTACTCTCTTCTTGTGCTCTCATTTCCCTCTCTCTGCCTTGCATGCCCCAGTTAATCTACTGCTGTGACTCATTTGGCATCATCTCACAGTGCAAATTCTGCATAGTTTCAAGTCCTTACAAATGCCAGTTGCCAAGGCGCCTATCTAACCATTCAAGGGGCAAAGAATTGTAGGGCTGGCAAGTTCAGGTGCTGAAACTGTAAGTCATGCCATATCAAAGTGACAGAGCAAATCAATTGATCTAGGACTTTCAGGTGGGCACCTCTGAGAATAGCAGCTTGTCAGCAATGACACAGCCATCTTCCTAGCTGTATTCCAGAGAGAGGAAAGGGACACCTTCAATGGTTAATATGTTTGGCATGAGAAAACAGCAAGAAATGTACCGCAAAATACTTGAGTCAGATCAAGTGCGTTTCTCTAGTGAGAATTTTGCACTTGTTCTTTCTTGTCTGTGCCTTTACTTTTCACAGAAGACAGGGGAGCATTTCATTAGTACTGTTCTTTTGTTTTCTTTTGTTGGCCTCCCTCTTTCCACCTGCAATTAACAAATTTGCCTTTCTTTCCTGGCTTCTCTTTCTTTACTTCTACAAGTTGACATGAGGTCATCCAACCTTATCATCAATGTTCTCAGACAGTGGAGAGAAGTAGAAGGTACAGCTAAATGGATAAAAGAAACCCACAAAAATAGACAGGTTTTGACAGTCTTCTGTGAGAACATTAGGACACAAGATGTCTTTGAACTGAGTAATGCTCTATTGATTTAACTTTTAGTCCACTGGTTACTATTATTACACGTGTTTGGCCTTTAGTACAGAGCCTTGGAACTAATCCAGGCCAATACTTGGCTAATTTTGTTTTCTTTCTAGTGAGGACTTTGTTTCTTAAGGAATAGTCCAGAGAAAGAGCGTCCACGGTACAGTTACAGGTCATAAATTCTGGTACAGTTTGTGCTGGTAATAGGTCTAGGAAAGAAAGGTTTGACATCTTTTTTGACTTTCAAATGGAACCATGATTTGAAAAACCTAAGAGTTGCGGCTCCCCCCCACCCCACAGCCCAAGTACTTCTCTTTGCAATATTACTCAGGGATTACACATCAAAGCCCACCCTGTAAAATACGTTGCAGATACTTTGCAAGAAGTGCAGCTTAGCAGCTAGAGATGATAACGTGGCTTAAATAACATGGTCTAAATATGTCTGTCTACGCAGACATACTCAACAAAGGTTACGATGGCTTAGCTCCTGTGCTCAAGTGAACGTGCATTTTAGAACTTCCCAAGAAGGTGAATTCAACCTCCTTCATTGCTCTCTGCTGGAGTCCCAAGAGAATTTCAGTCTGCTTTTTGTCATTTACAGCTGTCACTGCTTAGCTCTTGAACATGAGACTCCCTCGTGACTGATGAAAGTTGTCTAGTTAAGAGTGGGTGAAAGACATGGTCTTGCTCTAGAAGGAGATGAGAAGGTTTCTGCAGTCTTTGTCGTCTCTACTGCTTGTGATTTCTAGACAAAACCAGTGGGAAGTTTTCTGAAGGCAGTCCAGAAGCTGGCAATATGGACAGCTTACAGCCCAACACTTGCTGCAGTGCAACCATGGTGACACCAGAAAGGACTTCAAAAAATTCAAAGGGCAAACAAAGCAGTTGGAAGGAAAAGAACATGAACCATTATTCCATTTTTCTCATCTATCTTTCTTTAAATCATCATTTTCGTGCAGTTTGGCGGCTTGCGTTGGTATCCCACCAAAGGAATCTGAGACAGAGTAAGCTTTTGAATGGAGTAGAAGTGAGAAACGCAGGCCAAGTTGCCTTTTTTGCCATCAAATACCAGTTAGGCTTGAACTACCCTTTGCTTAAGGTGCTTAGCTTACACTAAGAATTGATGAGCACATTTTGATGGGAGCAAATTTTACTGTCATGATGACTGAGTAAATTTTGCTGTCCCTCAGAATTTTACTGTCGTCTGAATAGCAATGTTTGTGTCCAAATAGTATTTTGTCTCCCGTATCTGCAGCAGGTAAGCCTTTTGCTGTCAGCAGTGTTGCTTAACCTTTCATGTCATATCCCTCTTCACATCCATCTTCTGCTTAAGGCTTATTAATCTACTTTAGAATTGGCAGGTGGAATAAGACTACTTTTCCTTTTTGAAAGCTCATGTCATTTGACCTACTTACAGCAAATAATTCATTAATTGCAAGTCCCCAGCTAGCATCTTTTCGGCATATTCTAACCTTCTAAAGAGTAACAAAAGCACTCTCCAATACTTGACTTTCATATCACAGTGGGAACGCTGGTCCTGTTTGCAAGAAACAATCATGGGTATGGTAAAACAAAAGGAGGGCTTAGAGTTTTCTCTGTTAACCTATAGTGAGCTTGGATTTTGCAATATGCATGAAGTTAATTAACACTGTTATATAAAGTGGCTGATTTAATCAATAAATTGGAGTCAATGCTGATAAACGACAAGGTGGGTTGGCTTCCCTTCGCTTTCAACACAGTGCCAATTCGGGCTGGTTTGATAGGACTAAGTGGCTGCTGCAATCTGCCATCCAGAAGCGGGGCAGGTGAGTTTTGTTTGCAAGGGAAAAGGGCCATGGTTTGTGTTTGGGGGCCTGTGACTGAGAGTGCCGGCTGGCTCCTGAAATTCTTTGATATGCAGGATGATTCCCAGACGCAAGGTGGAAACGCTGCCAAGTCGGGCTGGATTGAAATTACCCAGGGACTCCTGCAATCTGCCATCGAGAAGCGGGGCAGGTGAGTGTTGTTTGCCAGGGAAAAGGGCCGTGGATTGTGTTTGGGGGCCTGTGGCTGGGAGAGGCCGGCTGGCTCCTGAAAATCCACGATACACAGGATGTTTCTCAGACCCAAGGTAGCAACATTGCCAAGCCGGGCTGGTTTGATAGTACCAAGTTGCTCCTGCAATCTGCCATGCAGAAGCAGGGCAGGTGACTTTTCTTTGCCAGGGAAAAGGGCCGAGGTTTGTGTTTGGGGGCCTGTGGCCAAGAGTGTCTTGCTGGCTCCTGAAAATCCATGATACGCAGGATGGTTCCCAGACCCAAGGTGGCACCAGTGCCAAGTCGGGCTGGTTTGATATTACCAAGTGGCTCCTGCAATCTGCCATGCAGAAGCGGGGCAGGTGAGTTTTTTTGGCCAGGTAAGAGGGCCGAGGTCTGTGTTTAAGGGCCTGTGGCTGGGAGTGGCCGGCTGGCTCCTGAAAATCCACGATACGCAGGATGGTTCCCAGACCCAAGGTGGCACCAGTGCCACGTCGGGCTGGTTTGATAGTAGCAAGTGGCTCCTGCAATCTGCCATGATCACATGAAGAAATACTTTCTGGCGTCCGTACTGGGCCATATGCTCTTTCTTCTCTCAACTTCTCCATCACCTCTCATCTGTTTCACATGCGCTATCTTCAAGGTCCACAGGCTACTTTTCACAGCGTCTTCAGGCCTGATGCAGTAAGAATGATGAATAGAACAGAGTTGGGTCTATTTTGCAGTTTGGATAAAATGCTTTCTGCACACAAATCCAAGGAGAAGGTGCTGCCCCGATGCCCAGAAAAACTTTCACTCCTGCTAGTGTTCTACGTCAACCGCAACTTAGTCTGAAAGAAAAGCTTTTTCTCTGAGAGCATCTGAGAGGTTTGCATGAAGCACTGATATCTGACATATGCAATTTTGAATAGGAGAGGAAAAAGAAAATGGCAAGAAGTTTTTAATTTTACTGGTTTCAATTTTAATTTCCGTGCACTTTTTCACAACTTGTCAGCTCAAATGCCCATCAACCTCTTTTAGTCATCTGTAAGTCAGTATTCATATAAAATGTGCTTCAAATCAAAAGAATTTCAAATTTGCACTCCAAGTCTCTATGCCTAGATTTATGATTTCCTACACATATTAGATGAAAGGAAGGCCTTTTTTACTGTGGGAGTGCTGGAACACTGGAACGGGTTGCCCAGAGAAGTTGTGGGTGTCCCATCCCTGAAAGTATTGGACGGGGCTTGGAGCAGCAACAAAGGAGAAGCTTGATGGTAGAGAAACAAAGTTGGACTATAGAAGAAACTGAGATTGAAGTATAGGAGCAAGTTTTCTCTCAGCTCTTGGGCTAAATTCAAAGTTGTACAAAATGACATTTATCTGTGATTTTCACTACTGTAACAGAAAGGTTCATGAAAACTGTACAGAAGATAGCAAATTTTAAAAGAGATAAGAATTACAGCATAAAATCCATGGGACGGGTTACAACATGAGACACTCTCTAAGAGAAAATCTCTGTGTTTCAGCACTTCATCATGGTAAGATTTCACAAAGTGCCAAAGAAGGCGGCAAAATATCATTCGAGACATTATTTACTGGAGTTCAGCCTGGCCATTAGTAGGAACTGGGTTTGACCACATCGTGTAGATATACCACACACACTTTCCCTTCACTGAAAAATTACTGTTTACAACGAAGAAGCAATTGACGATCAAAATTGATTGAAAGCATCTTAAACATGTCAAGTATTTCATTGTAGATGATCTGTGATCCAAATGCTTCTTCCACCTTCGAGAGGGACAGAACAATTCTTCCATATCATGATGGTTTCAAATTGTATCAACCAATGTTTTCTGCTGAAAAGATATCATCTATTTTTTTCTATTTTTGGAAGAAAATATTCCTAGACATACAACAGGTGAGAACTAAGTAATTTTAAAGAAGCAAATGACATGAAAATATTCTGTAAATAGAATGAAATGAAAAGCTGTGTTTTAAATAGGAGCTAAATATGAAACAGAATTTCTGTACCAGGCATTTGAATTACTGCACCAGCTCTTTTGCCCATCAAGAGAGGCATTGAGCATTTCCGTCTTTTCCAAGGTGTTCATGATCTGCTATGCTGATCTCTGTGTGTGCCTAGGTGTGTGTGGAAGGGGGGGCATGTGAAGGGGAGTGTGTATGTTTGCTTTACAATTGTTGTGGCAGATTCATGCCTCAGCTCCACATTTTGTTTTAGAAAGGTCACACAGAGTGGATATGAAGTTTACTATCAACAAGAGATCAATTCCCAAATCATCCATTTGACTCTACCTTATAAATCATGTGCTTTGTTGCATATTTTATCAAATCTACTTTCAAGCCAGATGGAGGAAGGAGGATGTGGGAATCCCTCCACCATCTTGCAACTTTTATGCAAGTAGGTTTTCAAGAAAATCATCATTTCTCTTGGAAATATGTCTGGAACAGGCATGATGGTAGTGTCAACCTGTTGGAGTTTTTGTTGCTGGAAGAAGTTGTACAAAAGGATTGGTTTTTACATTGACCGGTTACTGAATCAAGCGCAGGAATACATTGGAAATTCAACTGGGGCTTCCTTTTCCCAGCAGACCACTTCTAGAACGAGCTTGTACAATGAAGCTGACGCTTCTGCTCTCTTTTTGTTTCTTTCCTATTTTTCTTGGCTTCTTTGCCACTCTCTAGACAATTTGTGAACTCTTTTCCCAACTCAAATGGTTTCAATAGTCTGATTGTGATCATACATTTTTACAAGGAATTTTTAAAATCTTTCCTCGAGTTAAGAAAGTCAAGGACTTAGGTCTTTTTCTTCCCTTATAATATTGCAATGAAATTGATAAATAAAGACCAACTCTTTCTTTTTGTTTTTAACCCAAGTAGATAATTCCCATCCATTCATCCATTTGGTGGACCAATAGTTGCCATGCTGATGGAAGTTGTCACTTCTTAACAATAGACATTCTGTGACTATGTTGACAGCACTTTGGGTGAAGATCCTAACTGGTCTTGGATACACATAGGGAGAAATTTGCTCAGCCAGTGTCAGTCTTAAGCATGCGTATCAGAAGATCTTTCTAGAGCTGGGAATTTTCCCATGAAAGGGATTCAGTTAGGGAAGAGACACTCATCCCAGAGTTTTGCATTCTTCTTGAACACTGCTTAAGGAACTTAGATGCCGTGTCCATTTGGATCTCTGTCTTCACAGAACTTTGTCATGCAAGTGCTTGAAATGCATCTTGAAGAGAATTCACTAGCACAGAATGAATGAGAGTGGAAGGGCTTGGTGGGGCTAACCAGGCCCAATCCCCCTGCCTAAACCAGGATACCTAGAGCCTCTTGCCCAGGAGTCTATCTGGGTGTACTTTGAATGTCTTCAAAGATCCAGGCTCCACAATCTTTCTGGGCAGTCTGTGCCGTGGTTCAGTCACCCTCACAGTAAAGAATCATTTGCTGATGGTCAATGGCAATCTCCTGTATTTCAGAGAGTGCCCACTGCCTCTTGTTTTTTCACTCAGCATCACTGAAAAGACACTGGTTCCCTCCCCTTTGCACTATTGCTTCCATATGGATGCGTGCTGCCATGTAGAGATATGTAAAAAACCTCCCTGAAGCCCAGGCAGATAATATTCCCTTCATCTACCAGTCAAGTTGATTCATCAGAGGAGTTTAAAGTGATGTTCCAGCATGAAATTCCCCTGAAAAATCATGCTAACTACATGATTTTGTCGTCTTGCATGTGCCTGGCAAGGTTTTCCAGGAAGAGCTGCTTCATCAACTTCCTGGGGATAAAAAGGAGGCTGCCTGGTTTGTACTATTCCGAGTCCTCCTAATTGCCTTTTTTAGAGATGGGTGTCATTTGCTCTCATCCAGTCTTTAGCCTCTCTGGTCGTCTACATCTTAGCAAAAAGCTTTTCCACTACATGTTCATGTGATTGGAAACGTCAGGAAAGTGTAAGGTACTGTTTTCTATCAGTTGGCAAGTTGCGCACACAATCCCAGTGTTGTACAGCTTCCTTCTTCACCTTTGCGATGCTGCCGCTCTCTCCGGCTCCCGGAGCCGAAGAAGCGGCTTCTTCGCGCAAAGACGATTGTACCGCTCAGAGTGCTCTCCTAGCGCGGCATCTGCCGAAAGAAGCCCGGGAGCGGCTCTTAGCTCCGGAGAGCATCGTACCTTCGTCTTTAGCGTCTTTAGTGGTCTACATCCTAGCAGAAAGCTTTTCCACTCTGTCTGGCAAGGAAAACTTGCAGAACACAGAAAACATCTCCCATCGTGTTCTGGACGTTGTACGGAGGTCTGCCAAGTGTTTGACAAGAAGAGAAGAAAAGGTGTCCAAAATAACTTGCTATCGAATATTCATGTGATTGGAAACGTCAGGAAAGTGGTAAGGTACTGTTTTCTATCAGTTGGGAAGTTGCGCACACAATCCCAGTGTTGTACAGCTTCCTTCTTCACCTTTCCGATGCTGCCGCTCTCTCCGGCTCCCGGAGCCGAAGAAGCGGCTTCTTCGCGCAAAGACGATTGTACCGCTCACAGTGCTCTCTTAGCGCGGCTTCTGCCGAAAGAAGCCCGGGAGCGGCGCTTAGCTCCGGAGAGCATCGTCCCTTCGTCTTAAGAGTCTTTTGTGGTCTACATCCTAGCAGAAAGCTTTTCCACTCTGTCTGGCAAGGAAAACCTGCGCCAGCGCAGAAAACATCTCCCATCGTGTTACGGACGTTGCACGGAGGTCTCCCAAGTGTTTGGCATAAAGAAAAGAAATGTTGTCCAAAACAGCTTCCAATCGAATATTCATGTGATTGGAAACGTCAGGAAAGTGTAAGGTACTGTTTTCTATCAGTTGGCAAGCTGCGCACACAATCCCAGTGTTGTACAGCTTCCTTCTTCACCTTTCCGATGCTGCCGCTCTCTCCGGCTCCCGGAGCCGAAGAAGCGGCTTCTTCGCGCAAAGACGCTTGTACCGCTCACAGTGCTCTCTTAGCGCCGCTTCTGCCGAAAGAAGCCCGGGAGCGGCGCTTAGCTCCGGAGAGCATCGTCCCTTCGTCTTTAGCGTCTTTTGTGGTCTACATCCTAGCAGAAAGCTTTTCCACTCTGTCTGGCAAGGAAAACATGCGCCAGCACAGAAAACATCTCCCATCGTGTTCTGGACGTTGTACGGATGTCTGCCAAGTGTTTGAAAGAAACAAAGAAAAGTTGTCCAAAACAGCTTCCAATCGAATATTCATGTGATTGGAAACGTCAGGAAAGTGGATAGGTACTGTTTTCTATCAGTTGGCAAGCTGCGCACACAATCCCAGTGTTGTACAGCTTCCTTCTTCACCTTTCCGATGCTGCCGCTCTCTCCGGCTCCCGGAGCCGAAGAAGCGGCTTCTTCGCGCAAAGACGATTGTACCGCTCACAGTGCTCTCTTAGCGCCGCTTCTGCCGAAAGAAGCCCGGGAGCGGTGCTTAGCTCCGGAGAGCCTCGTACCTTCGTCTTTAGCGTCTTTTGTGGTCTACATCCTAGCAGAAAGCTTTTCCACTCTGTCTGGCAAGGAAAACATGCGCCAGCGCAGAAAACATCTCCCATCGTGTTCTGGACGTTGCACGGAGGTCTGCCAAGTGTTTGCATAAAGAAATGAAAAGTTGTCCAAAATAACTTCCTATCGAATGTTCATGTGATTGGAAAAGTCAGGAAAGTGGTTAGGTACTGTTTTTTATCAGTTGGCAAGCTGCGCACACAATCCCAGTGTTGTACAGCTTCCTTCTTCACCTTTCCGATGCTGCCGCTCTCTCCGGCTCCCGGAGCCGAAGAAGCGGCTTCTTCGCGCAAAGACGATTGTACCGCTCACAGTGCTCTCTTAGCGCGGCTTCTGCCGAAAGAAGCCCGGGAGCGGCGCTTAACTCCGGAGAGCATCGTCCCTTCGTCTTTAGCGTCTTTTGTGGTCTACATCCTAGCAGAAAGCTTTTCCACTCTGTCTGGCAAGGAAAACATGCGCCAGCACAGAAAACATCTCCCATCGTGTTCTGGACGTTGCACGGAGGTCTGCCAAGTGTTTGCATAAAGAAATGAAAAATTGTCCAAAATAACTTCCAATCGAATGTTCATGTGATTGGAAAAGTCAGGAAAGTGGTAAGGTACTGTTTTCTATCAGTTGGCAAGCTGCGCACACAATCCCAGTGTTGTACAGCTTCCTTCTTCACCTTTCCGATGCTGCCGCTCTCTCCGGCTCCCGGAGCCGAAGAAGCGGCTTCTTCGCGCAAAGACGATTGTACCGCTCACAGTGCTCTCTTAGCGCGGCTTCTGCCGAAAGAAGCCCGGGAGCGGCGCTTAACTCCGGAGAGCATCGTCCCTTCGTCTTTAGCGTCTTTTGTGGTCTACAACCTAGCAGAAAGCTTTTCCACTCAGTCTGGCAAGGAAAACCTGCGCCAGCACATAAAACATCTCCCATCGTGTTCTGGACGTTGTACGGAGGTCTGCCAAGTGTTTGCATAAAGAAATGAAAAGTTGTCCAAAATAACTTCCTATCGAATGTTCATGTGATTGGAAAAGTCAGAAAAGTGGTAAGGTACTGTTTTCTATCAGTTGGCAAGCTGCGCACACAATCCCAGTGTTGTACAGCTTCCTTCTTCACCTTTCCGATGCTGCCGCTCTCTCCGGCTCCCGGAGCCGAAGAAGCGGCTTCTTCGCGCAAAGACGATTGTACCGCTCACAGTGCTCTCTTAGCGCGGCTTCTGCCGAAAGAAGCCCGGGAGCGGCGCTTAACTCCGGAGAGCATCGTCCCTTCGTCTTTAGCGTCTTTTGTGGTCTACATCCTAGCAGAAAGCTTTTCCACTCTGTCTGGCAAGGAAAACATGCGCCAGCACAGAAAACATCTCCCATCGTGTTCTGGACGTTGCACGGAGGTCTGCCAAGTGTTTGCATAAAGAAATGAAAAATTGTCCAAAATAACTTCCTATCGAATGTTCATGTGATTGGAAAAGTCAGGAAAGTGGTAAGGTACTGTTTTCTATCAGTTGGCAAGCTGCGCACACAATCCCAGTGTTGTACAGCTTCCTTCTTCACCTTTCCGATGCTGCCGCTCTCTCCGGCTCCCGGAGCCGAAGAAGCGGCTTCTTCGCGCAAAGACGATTGTACCGCTCACAGTGCTCTCTTAGCGCCGCTTCTGCCGAAAGAAGCCCGGGAGCGGCGCTTAACTCCGGAGAGCATCGTCCCTTCGTCTTTAGCGTCTTTTGTGGTCTACAACCTAGCAGAAAGCTTTTCCACTCAGTCTGGCAAGGAAAACCTGCGCCAGCACATAAAACATCTCCCATCGTGTTCTGGACGTTGCACGGAGGTCTGCCAAGTGTTTGACAAGAAGAGAAGAAAAGTTGTCCAAAACAGCTTCCAATCGAATATTCATGTGATTGGAAACGTCAGGAAAGTGGTAAGGTACTGTTTTCTATCAGTTGGCAAGCTGCGCACACAATCCCAGTGTTGTACAGCTTCCTTCTTCACCTTTCCGATGCTGCCGCTCTCTCCGGCTCCCGGAGCCGAAGAAGCGGCTTCTTCGCGCAAAGACGATTGTACCGCTCACAGTGCTCTCTTAGCGCCGCTTCTGCCGAAAGAAGCCCGGGAGCGGTGCTTAGCTCCGGAGAGCGTCGTCCCTTCGTCTTTAGCGTCTTTTGTGGTCTACATCCTAGCAGAAAGCTTTTCCACTCTGTCTCGCAAGGAAAACCTGCGCCAGCGCAGAAAACATCTCCCATCGTGTTCTGGACGTTGCACGGAGGTCTGCCAAGTGTTTGCATAAAGAAATGAAAAGTTGTCCAAAATAACTTCCTATCGAATGTTCATATGATTGGAAAAGTCAGGAAAGTGGTAAGGTACTGTTTTCTATCAGTTGGCAAGCTGCGCACACAATCCCAGTGTTGTACAGCTTCCTTCTTCACCTTTCCGATGCTGCCGCTCTCTCCGGCTCCCGGAGCCGAAGAAGCGGCTTCTTCGCGCAAAGACGATTGTACCGCTCACAGTGCTCTCTTAGCGCGGCTTCTGCCGAAAGAAGCCCGGGAGCGGCGCTTAGCTCCGGAGAGCATCGTACCTTCGTCTTTAGCGTCTTTTGTGGTCTACATCCTAGCAGAAAGCTTTTCCACTCTGTCTGGCAAGGAAAACATGCGCCAGCACAGAAAACATCTCCCATCGTGTTCTGGACGTTGTACGGAGGTCTGCCAAGTGTTTGAAAGAAACAAAGAAAAGTTGTCCAAAACAGCTTCCAATCGAATATTCATGTGATTGGAAAAGTCAGGAAAGTGGTAAGGTACTGTTTTCTATCAGTTGGCAAGCTGCGCACACAATCCCAGTGTTGTACAGCTTCCTTCTTCACCTTTCCGATGCTGCCGCTCTCTCCGGCTCCCGGAGCCGAAGAAGCGGCTTCTTCGCGCAAAGACGATTGTACCGCTCACAGTGCTCTCTTAGCGCCGCTTCTGCCGAAAGAAGCCCGGGAGCGGTGCTTAGCTCCGGAGAGCATCGTACCTTCGTCTTTAGCGTCTTTTGTGGTCTACATCCTAGCAGAAAGCTTTTCCACTCTGTCTGGCAAGGAAAACATGCGGGAGCACAGAAAACATCTCCCATCGTGTTCTGGACGTTGTACGGAGGTCTGCCAAGTGTTTGAAAGAAACAAAGAAAAGTTGTCCAAAACAGCTTCCAATCGAATATTCATGTGATTGGAAAAATCAGGAAAGTGGTAAGGTACTGTTTTCTATCAGTTGGCAAGCTGCGCACACAATCCCAGTGTTGTACAGCTTCCTTCTTCACCTTTCCGATGCTGCCGCTCTCTCCGGCTCCCGGAGCCGAAGATGCGGCTTCTTCGCGCAAAGGCGATTGTACCGCTCACAGTGCTCTCTTAGCGCGGCTTCTGCCGAAAGAAGCCCGGGAGCGGTGCTTAGCTCCGGTGAGCCTCGTACCTTCGTCTTTAGCGTCTTTTGTGGTCTACATCCTAGCAGAAAGCTTTTCCACTCTGTCTGGCAAGGAAAACATGCGCCAGCGCAGAAAACATCTCCCATCGTGTTCTGGACGTTGCACGGAGGTCTGCCAAGTGTTTGCATAAAGAAATGAAAAGTTGTCCAAAATAACTTCCTATCGAATGTTCATGTGATTGGAAAAGTCAGGAAAGTGTTTAGGTACTGTTTTTTATCAGTTGGCAAGCTGCGCACACAATCCCAGTGTTGTACAGCTTCCTTCTTCACCTTTCCGATGCTGCCGCTCTCTCCGGCTCCCGGAGCCGAAGAAGCGGCTTCTTCGCGCAAAGACGATTGTACCGCTCACAGTGCTCTCTTAGCGCCGCTTCTGCCGAAAGAAGCCCGGGAGCGGCGCTTAACTCCGGAGAGCATCGTACCTTCGTCTTTAGCGTCTTTTGTGGTCTACATCCTAGCAGAAAGCTTTTCCAATCTGTCTGGCAAGGAAAACATGCGCCAGCACAGAAAACATCTCCCATCGTGTTCTGGACGTTGCACGGAGGTCTGCCAAGTGTTTGCATAAAGAAATGAAAAATTGTCCAAAATAACTTCCTATCGAATGTTCATGTGATTGGAAAAGTCAGGAAAGTGGTAAGGTACTGTTTTCTATCAGTTGGCAAGCTGCGCACACAATCCCAGTGTTGTACAGCTTCCTTCTTCACCTTTCCGATGCTGCCGCTCTCTCCGGCTCCCGGAGCCGAAGAAGCGGCTTCTTCGCGCAAAGACGATTGTACCGCTCACAGTGCTCTCTTAGCGCCGCTTCTGCCAAAAGAAGCCCGGGACCGGCGCTTAACTCCGGAGAGCATCGTCCCTTCGTCTTTAGCGTCTTTTGTGGTCTACAACCTAGCAGAAAGCTTTTCCACTCAGTCTGGCAAGGAAAACCTGCGCCAGCACATAAAACATCTCCCATCGTGTTCTGGACGTTTTACGGAGGTCTGCCAAGTGTTTGCATAAAGAAATGAAAAGTTGTCCAAAACAGCTTCCAATCGAGTGTTCATGTGATTGGAAAAGTCAGAAAAGTGGTAAGGTACTGTTTTCTATCAGTTGGCAAGCTGCGCACACAATCCCAGTGTTGTACAGCTTCCTTCTTCACCTTTCCGATGCTGCCGCTCTCTCCGGCTCCCGGAGCCGAAGAAGCGGCTTCTTCGCGCAAAGACGATTGTACCGCTCACAGTGCTCTCTTAGCGCCGCTTCTGCCGAAAGAAGCCCGGGAGCGGCGCTTAGCTCCGGAGAGCATCGTACCTTCGTCTTTAGCGTCTTTTGTGGTCTACATCCTAGCAGAAAGCTTTTCCACTCTGTCTGGTAAGGAAAACCTGCGCCAGCACAGAAAACATCTCCCACCGTGTTCTGGACGTTGCACGGAGGTCTGCCAAGTGTTTGAAAGAAACAAAGAAAAGTTGTCCAAAACAGCTTCCAATCGAATATTCATGTGATTGGAAAAGTCAGGAAAGTGGTAAGGTACTGTTTTCTATCAGTTGGCAAGCTGCGCACACAATCCCAGTGTTGTACAGCTTCCTTCTTCACCTTTCCGATGCTGCCGCTCTCTCCGGCTCCCGGAGCCGAAGAAGCGGCTTCTTCGCGCAAAGACGATTGTACCGCTCACAGTGCTCTCTTAGCGCCGCTTCTGCCGAAAGAAGCCCGGGAGCGGTGCTTAGCTCCGGAGAGCATCGTACCTTCGTCTTTAGCGTCTTTTGTGGTCTACATCCTAGCAGAAAGCTTTTCCACTCTGTCTGGCAAGGAAAACATGCGGGAGCACAGAAAACATCTCCCATCGTGTTCTGGACGTTGTACGGAGGTCTGCCAAGTGTTTGAAAGAAACAAAGAAAAGTTGTCCAACAGAGCTTCCAATCGAATATTCCTGTGATTGGAAATGTCAGGAAAGTGTAAGGTACTGTTTTCTATCAGTTGGCAAGCTGCGCACACAATCCCAGTGTTGTACAGCTTCCTTCTTCACCTTTCCGATGCTGCCGCTCTCTCCGGCTCCCGGAGCCGAATAAGCGGCTTCTTCGCGCAAAGACGATTGTACCGCTCACAGTGCTCTCTTAGCGCCGCTTCTGCCGAAAGAAGCCCGGGAGCGGCGCTTAACTCCGGAGAGCATCGTACCTTCGTCTTTAGCGTCTTTTGTGGTCTACATCCTAGCAGAAAGCTTTTCCACTCTGTCTGGCAAGGAAAACCTGCGCCAGCACAGAAAACATCTCCCATCGTGTTCTGGACGTTGTACGGATGTCTGCCAAGTGTTTGAAAGAAACAAAGAAAAGTTGTCCAAAACAGCTTCCAATCGAATATTCATGTGATTGGAAACGTCAGGAAAGTGGTTAGGTACTGTTTTCTATCAGTTGGCAAGCTGCGCACACAATCCCAGTGTTGTACAGCTTCCTTCTTCACCTTTCCGATGCTGCCACTCTCTCCGGCTCCCGGAGCCGAAGAAGCGGCTTCTTCGCGCAAAGACGATTGTACCGCTCACAGTGCTCTCTTAGCGCGGCTTCTGCCGAAAGAAGCCCGGGAGCGGCGCTTAGCTCCGGAGAGCATCGTCCCTTCGTCTTTAGCGTCTTTTGTGGTCTACATCCTAGCAGAAAGCTTTTCCACTCTGTCTGGCAAGGAAAACATGCGCCAGCACAGAAAACATCTCCCATCGTGTTCTGGACGTTGCACGGAGGTCTGCCAAGTGTTTGAAAGAAACAAAGAAAAGTTGTCCAAAACAGCTTCCAATCGAATATTCATGTGATTGGAAACGTCAGGAAAGTGTAAGGTACTGTTTTCTATCAGTTGGCAAGCTGCGCACACAATCCCAGTGTTGTACAGCTTCCTTCTTCACCTTTCCGATGCTGCCGCTCTCTCCGGCTCCCGGAGCCGAAGAAGCGGCTTCTTCGCGCAAAGGCGATTGTACCGCTCACAGTGCTCTCTTAGCGCCGCTTCTGCCGAAAGAAGCCCGGGAGCGGTGCTTAGCTCCGGAGAGCCTCGTACCTTCGTCTTTAGCGTCTTTTGTGGTCTACATCCTAGCAGAAAGCTTTTCCACTCTGTCTGGCAAGGAAAACATGCGGGAGCACAGAAAACATCTCCCATCGTCTTCTGGACGTTGCACGGAGGTCTGCCAAGTGTTTGCATAAAGGAAAGAAAAGTTGTCCAAAATAACTTCCTATCGAATGTTCATGTGATTGGAAAAGTCAGGAAAGTGGTAAGGTACTGTTTTCTATCAGTTGGCAAGCTGCGCACACAATCCCAGTGTTGTACAGCTTCCTTCTTCACCTTTCCGATGCTGCCGCTCTCTCCGGCTCCCGGAGCCGAAGAAGCGGCTTCTTCGCGCAAAGACGATTGTACCGCTCACAGTGCTCTCTTAGCGCCGCTTCTGCCGAAAGAAGCCTGGGACCGGCGCTTAACTCCGGAGAGCATCGTCCCTTCGTCTTTAGCGTCTTTTGTGGTCTACAACCTAGCAGAAAGCTTTTCCACTCAGTCTGGCAAGGAAAACCTGCGCCAGCACATAAAACATCTCCCATCGTGTTCTGGACGTTGTACGGAGGTCTGCCAAGTGTTTGCATAAAGAAATGAAAAGTTGTCCAAAATAACTTCCTATCGAATATTCATGTGATTGGAAAAGTCAGGAAAGTGGTAAGGTACTGTTTTCTATCAGTTGGCAAGCTGCGCACACAATCCCAGTGTTGTACAGCTTCCTTCTTCACCTTTCCGATGCTGCCGCTCTCTCCGGCTCCCGGAGCCGAAGAAGCGGCTTCTTCGCGCAAAGGCGATTGTACCGCTCACAGTGCTCTCTTAGCGCCGCTTCTGCCGAAAGAAGCCCGGGAGCGGCGCTTAGCTCCGGAGAGCATCGTACCTTCGTCTTTAGCGTCTTTTGTGGTCTACATCCTAGCAGAAAGCTTTTCCACTCTGTCTGGCAAGGAAAACATGCGCCAGCACAGAAAACATCTCCCATCGTGTTCTGGACGTTGCACGGAGGTCTGCCAAGTGTTTGAAAGAAACAAAGAAAAGTTGTCCAAAACAGCTTCCAATCGAATATTCATGTGATTGGAAACGTCAGGAAAGTGGTTAGGTACTGTTTTCTATCAGTTGGCAAGCTGCGCACACAATCCCAGTGTTGTACAGCTTCCTTCTTCACCTTTCCGATGCTGCCGCTCTCTCCGGCTCCCGGAGCCGAAGAAGCGGCTTCTTCGCGCAAAGACGATTGTACCGCTCACAGTGCTCTCTTAGCGCCGCTTCTGCCGAAAGAAGCCCGGGAGCGGTGCTTAGCTCCGGCGAGCCTCGTACCTTCGTCTTTAGCGTCTTTTGTGGTCTACATCCTAGCAGAAAGCTTTTCCACTCAGTCTGGCAAGGAAAACCTGCGCCAGCTCAGAAAACATCTCCCATCGTGTTCTGGACGTTGTACGGAGGTCTGCCAAGTGTTTGCATTAAGAAATGAAAAGTTGTCCAAATTAACTTCCTATCGAATGTTCATGTGATTGGAAAAGTCAGAAAAGTGGTAAGGTACTGTTTTCTATCAGTTGGCAAACTGCGCACACAATCCCAGTGTTGTACAGCTTCCTTCTTCACCTTTCCGATGCTGCCGCTCTCTCCGGCTCCCGGAGCCGAAGAAGCGGCTTCTTCGCGCAAAGACGATTGTACCGCTCACAGTGCTCTCTTAGCGCCGCTTCTGCCGAAAGAAGCCCGGGAGCGGCGCTTAGCTCCGGAGAGCATCGTACCTTCGTCTTTAGCGTCTTTTGTGGTCTACATCCTAGCAGAAAGCTTTTCCACTCTGTCTGGTAAGGAAAACCTGCGCCAGCACAGAAAACATCTCCCATCGTGTTCTGGACGTTGTACGGAGGTCTGCCAAGTGTTTGAAAGAAACAAAGAAAAGTTGTCCAAAACAGCTTCCAATCGAATATTCATGTTATTGGAAAAGTCAGGAAAGTGGTAAGGTACTGTTTTCTATCAGTTGGCAAGCTGCGCACACAATCCCAGTGTTGTACAGCTTCCTTCTTCACCTTTCCGATGCTGCCGCTCTCTCCGGCTCCCGGAGCCGAAGAAGCGGCTTCTTCGCGCAAAGGCGATTGTACCGCTCACAGTGCTCTCTTAGCGCCGCTTCTGCCGAAAGAAGCCCGGGAGCGGTGCTTAGCTCCGGAGAGCCTCGTACCTTCGTCTTTAGCGTCTTTTGTGGTCTACATCCTAGCAGAAAGCTTTTCCACTCTGTCTGGCAAGGAAAACATGCGCCAGCGCAGAAAACATCTCCCATCGTGTTCTGGACGTTGCACGGAGGTCTGCCAAGTGTTTGCATAAAGAAATGAAAAGTTGTCCAAAATAACTTCCTATCGAATGTTCATGTGATTGGAAAAGTCAGGAAAGTGGTTAGGTACTGTTTTTTATCAGTTGGCAAGCTGCGCACACAATCCCAGTGTTGTACAGCTTCCTTCTTCACCTTTCCGATGCTGCCGCTCTCTCCGGCTCCCGGAGCCGAAGAAGCGGCTTCTTCACGCAAAGACGATTGTACCGCTCACAGTGCTCTCTTAGCGCGGCTTCTGCCGAAAGAAGCCCGGGAGCGGCGCTTAACTCCGGAGAGCATCGTCCCTTCGTCTTTAGCGTCTTTTGTGGTCTACATCCTAGCAGAAAGCTTTTCCACTCTGTCTGGCAAGGAAAACATGCGCCAGCACAGAAAACATCTCCCATCGTGTTCTGGACGTTGCACGGAGGTCTGCCAAGTGTTTGCATAAAGAAATGAAAAATTGTCCAAAATAACTTCCTATCGAATGTTCATGTGATTGGAAAAGTCAGGAAAGTGGTAAGGTACTGTTTTCTATCAGTTGGCAAGCTGCGCACACAATCCCAGTGTTGTACAGCTTCCTTCTTCACCTTTCCGATGCTGCCGCTCTCTCCGGCTCCCGGAGCCGAAGAAGCGGCTTCTTCGCGCAAAGACGATTGTACCGCTCACAGTGCTCTCTTAGCGCGGCTTCTGCCGAAAGAAGCCCGGGACCGGCGCTTAACTCCGGAGAGCATCGTCCCTTCGTCTTTAGCGTCTTTTGTGGTCTACAAACTAGCAGAAAGCTTTTCCACTCTGTCTGGCAAGGAAAACCTGCGCCAGCACAGAAAACATCTCCCATCGTGTTCTGGACGTTGCACGGAGGTCTGCCAAGTGTTTGAAAGAAACAAAGAAAAGTTGTCCAAAACAGCTTCCAATCGAATATTCATGTGATTGGAAACGTCAGGAAAGTGGTAAGGTACTGTTTTCTATCAGTTGGCAAGCTGCGCACACAATCCCAGTGTTGTACAGCTTCCTTCTTCACCTTTCCGATGCTGCCGCTCTCTCCGGCTCCCGGAGCCGAAGAAGCGGCTTCTTCGCGCAAAGACGATTGTACCGCTCACAGTGCTCTCTTAGCGCCGCTTCTGCCGAAAGAAGCCCGGGAGCGGTGCTTAGCTCCGGAGAGCGTCGTCCCTTCGTCTTTAGCGTCTTTTGTGGTCTACATCCTAGCAGAAAGCTTTTCCACTCTGTCTGGCAAGGAAAACCTGCGCCAGCACAGAAAACATCTCCCATCGTGTTCTGGACGTTGTACAGAGGTCTGCCAAGTGTTTGAAAGAAACAAAGAAAAGTTGTCCAAAACAGCTTCCAATCGAATATTCCTGTGATTGGAAATGTCAGGAAAGTGTAAGGTACTGTTTTCTATCAGTTGGCAAGCTGCGCACACAATCCCAGTGTTGTACAGCTTCCTTCTTCACCTTTCCGATGCTGCCGCTCTCTCCGGCTCCCGGAGCCGAAGAAGCGGCTTCTTCGCGCAAAGACGATTGTACCGCTCACAGTGCTCTCTTAGCGCCGCTTCTGCCGAAAGAAGCCCGGGAGCGGCGCTTAACTCCGGAGAGCATCGTCCCTTCGTCTTTAGCGTCTTTTGTGGTCTACATCCTAGCAGAAAGCTTTTCCACTCTGTCTGGCAAGGAAAACCTGCGCCAGCACAGAAAACATCTCCCATCTTGTTCTGGACGTTGTACGGATGTCTGCCAAGTGTTTGAAAGAAACAAAGAAAAGTTGTCCAAAACAGCTTCCAATCGAATATTCATGTGATTGGAAACGTCAGGAAAGTGGTTAGGTACTGTTTTCTATCAGTTGGCAAGCTGCGCACACAATCCCAGTGTTGTACAGCTTCCTTCTTCACCTTTCCGATGCTGCCGCTCTCTCCGGCTCCCGGAGCCGAAGAAGCGGCTTCTTCGCGCAAAGACGATTGTACCGCTCACAGTGCTCTCTTAGCGCCGCTTCTGCCGAAAGAAGCCCGGGAGCGGTGCTTAGCTCCGGAGAGCCTCGTACCTTCGTCTTTAGCGTCTTTTGTGGTCTACATCCTAGCAGAAAGCTTTTCCACTCAGTCTGGCAAGGAAAACATGCGCCAGCGCAGAAAACATCTCCCATCGTGTTCTGGACGTTGCACGGAGGTCTGCCAAGTGTTTGCATAAAGAAATGAAAAGTTGTCCAAAATAACTTCCTATCGAATGTTCATGTGATTGGAAAAGTCATGAAAGTGGTAAGGTACTGTTTTCTATCAGTTGGCAAGCTGCGCACACAATCCCAGTGTTGTACAGCTTCCTTCTTCACCTTTCCGATGCTGCCGCTCTCTCCGGCTCCCGGAGCCGAAGAAGCGGCTTCTTCGCGCAAAGACGATTGTACCGCTCACAGTGCTCTCTTAGCGCCGCTTCTGCCGAAAGAAGCCCGGGAGCGGTGCTTAGCTCCGGAGAGCATCGTACCTTCGTCTTTAGCGTCTTTTGTGGTCTACATCCTAGCAGAAAGCTTTTCCACTCTGTCTGGCAAGGAAAACATGCGGGAGCACAGAAAACATCTCCCATCGTGTTCTGGACGTTGTACGGAGGTCTGCCAAGTGTTTGAAAGAAACAAAGAAAAGTTGTCCAAAACAGCTTCCAATCGAATATTCCTGTGATTGGAAGTGTCAGGAAAGTGTAAGGTACTGTTTTCTATCAGTTGGCAAGCTGCGCACACAATCCCAGTGTTGTACAGCTTCCTTCTTCACCTTTCCGATGCTGCCGCTCTCTCCGGCTCCCGGAGCCGAAGAAGCGGCTTCTTCGCGCAAAGACGATTGTACCGCTCACAGTGCTCTCTTAGCGCGGCTTCTGCCGAAAGAAGCCCGGGAGCGGCGCTTAACTCCGGAGAGCATCGTCCCTTCGTCTTTAGCGTCTTTTGTGGTCTACATCCTAGCAGAAAGCTTTTCCACTCTGTCTGGCAAGGAAAACCTGCGCCAGCACAGAAAACATCTCCCATCGTGTTCTGGACGTTGTACGGATGTCTGCCAAGTGTTTGAAAGAAACAAAGAAAAGTTGTCCAAAACAGCTTCCAATCGAATATTCATGTGATTGGAAACGTCAGGAAAGTGGTTAGGTACTCTTTTCTATCAGTTGGCAAGCTGCGCACACAATCCCAGTGTTGTACAGCTTCCTTCTTCACCTTTCCGATGCTGCCGCTCTCTCCGGCTCCCGGAGCCGAAGAAGCGGCTTCTTCGCGCAAAGACGATTGTACCGCTCACAGTGCTCTCTTAGCGCGGCTTCTGCCGAAAGAATCCCGGGAGCGGTGCTTAGCTCCGGAGAGCCTCGTCCCTTCGTCTTTAGCGTCTTTTGTGGTCTACATCCTAGCAGAAAGCTTTTCCACTCTGTCTGGCAAGGAAAACATGCGGGAGCACAGAAAACATCTCCCATCGTGTTCTGGACGTTGTACGGAGGTCTGCCAAGTGTTTGAAAGAAACAAAGAAAAGTTGTCCAAAACAGCTTCCAATCGAATATTCCTGTGATTGGAAATGTCAGGAAAGTGTAAGGTACTGTTTTCTATCAGTTGGCAAGCTGCGCACACAATCCCAGTGTTGTACAGCTTCCTTCTTCACCTTTCCGATGCTGCCGCTCTCTCCGGCTCCCGGAGCCGAAGAAGCGGCTTCTTCGCGCAAAGACGATTGTACCGCTCACAGTGCTCTCTTAGCGCCGCTTCTGCCGAAAGAAGCCCGGGAGCGGCGCTTAACTCCGGATAGCATCGTACCTTCGTCTTTAGCGTCTTTTGTGGTCTACATCCTAGCAGAAAGCTTTTCCACTCTGTCTGGCAAGGAAAACCTGCGCCAGCACAGAAAACATCTCCCATCGTGTTCTGGACGTTGTACGGAGGTCTGCCAAGTGTTTGACAAGAAGAGAAGAAAAGTTGTCCAAAATAACTTCCTATCGAATATTCATGTGATTGGAAAAGTCAGAAAAGTGGTAAGGTACTGTTTTCTATCAGTTGGCAAGCTGCGCACACAATCCCAGTGTTGTACAGCTTCCTTCTTCACCTTTCCGATGCTGCCGCTCTCTCCGGCTCCCGGAGCCGAAGAAGCGGCTTCTTCGCGCAAAGACGATTGTACCGCTCACAGTGCTCTCTTAGCGCCGCTTCTGCCGAAAGAAGCCCGGGAGCGGCGCTTAGCTCCGGAGAGCATCGTACCTTCGTCTTTAGCGTCTTTTGTGGTCTACATCCTAGCAGAAAGCTTTTCCACTCTGTCTGGCAAGGAAAACCTGCGCCAGCACAGAAAACATCTCCCATCGTGTTCTGGACGTTGCACGGAGGTCTGCCAAGTGTTTGAAAGAAACAAAGAAAAGTTGTCCAAAACAGCTTCCAATCGAATATTCATGTGATTGGAAACGTCAGGAAAGTGTAAGGTACTGTTTTCTATCAGTTGGCAAGCTGCGCACACAATCCCAGTGTTGTACAGCTTCCTTCTTCACCTTTCCGATGCTGCCGCTCTCTCCGGCTCCCGGAGCCGAAGAAGCGGCTTCTTCGCGCAAAGGCGATTGTACCGCTCACAGTGCTCTCTTAGCGCCGCTTCTGCCGAAAGAAGCCCGGGAGCGGTGCTTAGCTCCGGAGAGCCTCGTACCTTCGTCTTTAGCGTCTTTTGTGGTCTACATCCTAGCAGAAAGCTTTTCCACTCTGTCTGGCAAGGAAAACATGCGCCAGCGCAGAAAACATCTCCCATCGTGTTCTGGACGTTGCACGGAGGTCTGCCAAGTGTTTGCATAAAGAAATGAAAAGTTGTCCAAAATAACTTCCTATCGAATGTTCATGTGATTGGAAAAGTCAGGAAAGTGGTAAGGTACTGTTTTCTATCAGTTGGCAAGCTGCGCACACAATCCCAGTGTTGTACAGCTTCCTTCTTCACCTTTCCGATGCTGCCGCTCTCTCCGGCTCCCGGAGCCGAAGAAGCGGCTTCTTCGCGCAAAGACGATTGTACCGCTCACAGTGCTCTCTTAGCGCGGCTTGTGCCGAAAGAAGCCCGGGAGCGGCGCTTAGCTCCGGAGAGCATCGTACCTTCGTCTTTAGCGTCTTTTGTGGTCTACATCCTAGCAGAAAGCTTTTCCACTCTGTCTGGCAAGGAAAACATGCGGGAGCACAGAAAACATCTCCCATCGTGTTCTGGACGTTGTACGGAGGTCTGCCAAGTGTTTGAAAGAAACAAAGAAAAGTTGTCCAAAACAGCTTCCAATCGAATATTCCTGTGATTGGAAATGTCAGGAAAGTGTAAGGTACTGTTTTCTATCAGTTGGCAAGCTGCGCACACAATCCCAGTGTTGTACAGCTTCCTTCTTCACCTTTCCGATGCTGCCGCTCTCTCCGGCTCCCGGAGCCGAAGAAGCGGCTTCTTCGCGCAAAGACGATTGTACCGCTCACAGTGCTCTCTTAGCGCCGCTTCTGCCGAAAGAAGCCCGGGAGCGGCGCTTAACTCCGGAGAGCATCGTCCCTTCGTCTTTAGCGTCTTTTGTGGTCTACATCCTAGCAGAAAGCTTTTCCACTCTGTCTGGCAAGGAAAACCTGCGCCAGCACAGAAAACATCTCCCATCGTGTTCTGGACGTTGTACGGATGTCTGCCAAGTGTTTGAAAGAAACAAAGAAAAGTTGTCCAAAACAGCTTCCAATCGAATATTCATGTGATTGGAAACGTCAGGAAAGTGGTTAGGTACTGTTTTCTATCAGTTGGCAACCTGCGCACACAATCCCAGTGTTGTACAGCTTCCTTCTTCACCTTTCCGATGCTGCCGCTCTCTCCGGCTCCCGGAGCCGAAGAAGCGGCTTCTTCGCGCAAAGGCGATTGTACCGCTCACAGTGCTCTCTTAGCGCCGCTTCTGCCGAAAGAAGCCCGGGAGCGGTGCTTAGCTCCGGAGAGCCTCGTACCTTCGTCTTTAGCGTCTTTTGTGGTCTACATCCTAGCAGAAAGCTTTTCCACTCTGTCTGGCAAGGAAAACATGCGCCAGCACAGAAAACATCTCCCATCGTGTTCTGGACGTTGCACGGAGGTCTGCCAAGTGTTTGAAAGAAACAAAGAAAAGTTGTCCAAAACAGATTCCAATCGAATATTCATGTGATTGGAAAAATCAGGAATGTGTAAGGTACTGTTTTCTATCAGTTGGCAAGCTGCGCACACAATCCCAGTGTTGTACAGCTTCCTTCTTCACCTTTCCGATGCTGCCGCTCTCTCCGGCTCCCGGAGCCGAAGAAGCGGCTTCTTCGCGCAAAGACGATTGTACCGCTCACAGTGCTCTCTTAGCGCCGCTTCTGCCGAAAGAAGCCCGGGAGCGGCGCTTAACTCCGGAGAGCATCGTACCTTCGTCTTTAGCGTCTTTTGTGGTCTACATCCTAGCAGAAAGCTTTTCCACTCTGTCTGGCAAGGAAAACCTGCGCCAGCACAGAAAACATCTCCCATCGTGTTCTGGACGTTGCACGGAGGTCTGCCAAGTGTTTGAAAGAAACAAAGAAAAGTTGTCCAAAACAGATTCCAATCGAATATTCATGTGATTGGAAAAATCAGGAAAGTGGTAAGGTACTGTTTTCTATCAGTTGGCAAGCTGCGCACACAATCCCAGTGTTGTACAGCTTCCTTCTTCACCTTTCCGATGCTGCCGCTCTCTCCGGCTCCCGGAGCCGAAGAAGCGGCTTCTTCGCGCAAAGGCGATTGTACCGCTCACAGTGCTCTCTTAGCGCCGCTTCTGCCGAAAGAAGCCCGGGAGCGGTGCTTAGCTCCGGAGAGCCTCGTACCTTCGTCTTTAGCGTCTTTTGTGGTCTACATCCTAGCAGAAAGCTTTTCCACTCTGTCTGGCAAGGAAAACATGCGCCAGCGCAGAAAACATCTCCCATCGTGTTCTGGACGTTGCACGGAGGTCTGCCAAGTGTTTGCATAAAGAAATGAAAAGTTGTCCAAAATAACTTCCTATCGAATGTTCATGTGATTGGAAAAGTCAGGAAAGTGGTAAGGTACTGTTTTCTATCAGTTGGCAAGCTGCGCACACAATCCCAGTGTTGTACAGCTTCCTTCTTCACCTTTCCGATGCTGCCGCTCTCTCCGGCTCCCGGAGCCGAAGAAGCGGCTTCTTCGCGCAAAGACGATTGTACCGCTCACAGTGCTCTCTTAGCGCGGCTTGTGCCGAAAGAAGCCCGGGAGCGGCGCTTAGCTCCGGAGAGCATCGTACCTTCGTCTTTAGCGTCTTTTGTGGTCTACATCCTAGCAGAAAGCTTTTCCACTCTGTCTGGCAAGGAAAACATGCGGGAGCACAGAAAACATCTCCCATCGTGTTCTGGACGTTGTACGGAGGTCTGCCAAGTGTTTGAAAGAAACAAAGAAAAGTTGTCCAAAACAGCTTCCAATCGAATATTCCTGTGATTGGAAATGTCAGGAAAGTGTAAGGTACTGTTTTCTATCAGTTGGCAAGCTGCGCACACAATCCCAGTGTTGTACAGCTTCCTTCTTCACCTTTCCGATGCTGCCGCTCTCTCCGGCTCCCGGAGCCGAAGAAGCGGCTTCTTCGCGCAAAGACGATTGTACCGCTCACAGTGCTCTCTTAGCGCCGCTTCTGCCGAAAGAAGCCCGGGAGCGGCGCTTAACTCCGGAGAGCATCGTCCCTTCGTCTTTAGCGTCTTTTGTGGTCTACATCCTAGCAGAAAGCTTTTCCACTCTGTCTGGCAAGGAAAACCTGCGCCAGCACAGAAAACATCTCCCATCGTGTTCTGGACGTTGTACGGATGTCTGCCAAGTGTTTGAAAGAAACAAAGAAAAGTTGTCCAAAACAGCTTCCAATCGAATATTCATGTGATTGGAAACGTCAGGAAAGTGGTTAGGTACTGTTTTCTATCAGTTGGCAACCTGCGCACACAATCCCAGTGTTGTACAGCTTCCTTCTTCACCTTTCCGATGCTGCCGCTCTCTCCGGCTCCCGGAGCCGAAGAAGCGGCTTCTTCGCGCAAAGACGATTGTACCGCTCACAGTGCTCTCTTAGCGCCGCTTCTGCCGAAAGAAGCCCGGGAGCGGCGCTTAACTCCGGAGAGCATCGTACCTTCGTCTTTAGCGTCTTTTGTGGTCTACATCCTAGCAGAAAGCTTTTCCACTCTGTCTGGCAAGGAAAACCTGCGCCAGCACAGAAAACATCTCCCATCGTGTTCTGGACGTTGCACGGAGGTCTGCCAAGTGTTTGAAAGAAACAAAGAAAAGTTGTCCAAAACAGATTCCAATCGAATATTCATGTGATTGGAAAAATCAGGAAAGTGGTAAGGTACTGTTTTCTATCAGTTGGCAAGCTGCGCACACAATCCCAGTGTTGTACAGCTTCCTTCTTCACCTTTCCGATGCTGCCGCTCTCTCCGGCTCCCGGAGCCGAAGAAGCGGCTTCTTCGCGCAAAGGCGATTGTACCGCTCACAGTGCTCTCTTAGCGCCGCTTCTGCCGAAAGAAGCCCGGGAGCGGTGCTTAGCTCCGGAGAGCCTCGTACCTTCGTCTTTAGCGTCTTTTGTGGTCTACATCCTAGCAGAAAGCTTTTCCACTCTGTCTGGCAAGGAAAACATGCGCCAGCACAGAAAACATCTCCCATCGTGTTCTGGACGTTGCACGGAGGTCTGCCAAGTGTTTGCATAAAGAAATGAAAAGTTGTCCAAAATAACTTCCTATCGAATGTTCATGTGATTGGAAAAGTCAGAAAAGTGGTAAGGTACTGTTTTCTATCAGTTGGCAAGCTGCGCACACAATCCCAGTGTTGTACAGCTTCCTTCTTCACCTTTCCGATGCTGCCGCTCTCTCCGGCTCCCGGAGCCGAAGAAGCGGCTTCTTCGCGCAAAGGCGATTGTACCGCTCACAGTGCTCTCTTAGCGCGGCTTCTGCCGAAAGAAGCCCGGGAGCGGCGCTTAGCTCCGGAGAGCCTCGTACCTTCGTCTTTAGCGTCTTTTGTGGTCTACATCCTAGCAGAAAGCTTTTCCACTCTGTCTGGCAAGGAAAACCTGCGCCAGCACAGAAAACATCTCCCATCGTGTTCTGGACGTTGTACGGATGTCTGCCAAGTGTTTGAAAGAAACAAAGAAAAGTTGTCCAAAACAGCTTCCAATCGAATATTCATGTGATTGGAAACGTCAGGAAAGTGGTTAGGTACTCTTTTCTATCAGTTGGCAAGCTGCGCACACAATCCCAGTGTTGTACAGCTTCCTTCTTCACCTTTCCGATGCTGCCGCTCTCTCCGGCTCCCGGAGCCGAAGAAGCGGCTTCTTCGCGCAAAGACGATTGTACCGCTCACAGTGCTCTCTTAGCGCGGCTTCTGCCGAAAGAAGCCCGGGAGCGGTGCTTAGCTCCGGAGAGCCTTGTCCCTTCGTCTTTAGCGTCTTTTGTGGTCTACATCCTAGCAGAAAGCTTTTCCACTCTGTCTGGCAAGGAAAACATGCGGGAGCACAGAAAACATCTCCCATCGTGTTCTGGACGTTGTACGGAGGTCTGCCAAGTGTTTGAAAGAAACAAAGAAAAGTTGTCCAAAACAGCTTCCAATCGAATATTCCTGTGATTGGAAATGTCAGGAAAGTGTAAGGTACTGTTTTCTATCAGTTGGCAAGCTGCGCACACAATCCCAGTGTTGTACAGCTTCCTTCTTCACCTTTCCGATGCTGCCGCTCTCTCCGGCTCCCGGAGCCGAAGAAGCGGCTTCTTCGCGCAAAGACGATTGTACCGCTCACAGTGCTCTCTTAGCGCCGCTTCTGCCGAAAGAAGCCCGGGAGCGGCGCTTAACTCCGGAGAGCATCGTCCCTTCGTCTTTAGCGTCTTTTGTGGTCTACATCCTAGCAGAAAGCTTTTCCACTCTGTCTGGCAAGGAAAACCTGCGCCAGCACAGAAAACATCTCCCATCGTGTTCTGGACGTTGTACGGAGGTCTGCCAAGTGTTTGACAAGAAGAGAAGAAAAGTTGTCCAAAATAACTTCCTATCGAATATTCATGTGATTGGAAAAGTCAGAAAAGTGGTAAGGTACTGTTTTCTATCAGTTGGCAAGCTGCGCACACAATCCCAGTGTTGTACAGCTTCCTTCTTCACCTTTCCGATGCTGCCGCTCTCTCCGGCTCCCGGAGCCGAAGAAGCGGCTTCTTCGCGCAAAGACGATTGTACCGCTCACAGTGCTCTCTTAGCGCCGCTTCTGCCGAAAGAAGCCCGGGAGCGGCGCTTAGCTCCGGAGAGCATCGTACCTTCGTCTTTAGCGTCTTTTGTGGTCTACATCCTAGCAGAAAGCTTTTCCACTCTGTCTGGCAAGGAAAACCTGCGCCAGCACAGAAAACATCTCCCATCGTGTTCTGGACGTTGCACGGAGGTCTGCCAAGTGTTTGAAAGAAACAAAGAAAAGTTGTCCAAAACAGCTTCCAATCGAATATTCATGTGATTGGAAACGTCAGGAAAGTGTAAGGTACTGTTTTCTATCAGTTGGCAAGCTGCGCACACAATCCCAGTGTTGTACAGCTTCCTTCTTCACCTTTCCGATGCTGCCGCTCTCTCCGGCTCCCGGAGCCGAAGAAGCGGCTTCTTCGCGCAAAGGCGATTGTACCGCTCACAGTGCTCTCTTAGCGCCGCTTCTGCCGAAAGAAGCCCGGGAGCGGTGCTTAGCTCCGGAGAGCCTCGTACCTTCGTCTTTAGCGTCTTTTGTGGTCTACATCCTAGCAGAAAGCTTTTCCACTCTGTCTGGCAAGGAAAACATGCGCCAGCGCAGAAAACATCTCCCATCGTGTTCTGGACGTTGCACGGAGGTCTGCCAAGTGTTTGCATAAAGAAATGAAAAGTTGTCCAAAATAACTTCCTATCGAATGTTCATGTGATTGGAAAAGTCAGGAAAGTGGTAAGGTACTGTTTTCTATCAGTTGGCAAGCTGCGCACACAATCCCAGTGTTGTACAGCTTCCTTCTTCACCTTTCCGATGCTGCCG
This sequence comes from Ammospiza nelsoni, assembly GCF_027579445.1. Classification (NCBI taxonomy): domain Eukaryota; kingdom Metazoa; phylum Chordata; class Aves; order Passeriformes; family Passerellidae; genus Ammospiza; species Ammospiza nelsoni. The sequence continues at coordinate 19,081,053 of NC_080644.1, read as the reverse complement.
CTCTCTCCGGCTCCCGGAGCCGAAGAAGCGGCTTCTTCGCGCAAAGACGATTGTACCGCTCACAGTGCTCTCTTAGCGCGGCTTGTGCCGAAAGAAGCCCGGGAGCGGCGCTTAGCTCCGGAGAGCATCGTACCTTCGTCTTTAGCGTCTTTTGTGGTCTACATCCTAGCAGAAAGCTTTTCCACTCTGTCTGGCAAGGAAAACATGCGGGAGCACAGAAAACATCTCCCATCGTGTTCTGGACGTTGTACGGAGGTCTGCCAAGTGTTTGAAAGAAACAAAGAAAAGTTGTCCAAAACAGCTTCCAATCGAATATTCCTGTGATTGGAAATGTCAGGAAAGTGTAAGGTACTGTTTTCTATCAGTTGGCAAGCTGCGCACACAATCCCAGTGTTGTACAGCTTCCTTCTTCACCTTTCCGATGCTGCCGCTCTCTCCGGCTCCCGGAGCCGAAGAAGCGGCTTCTTCGCGCAAAGACGATTGTACCGCTCACAGTGCTCTCTTAGCGCCGCTTCTGCCGAAAGAAGCCCGGGAGCGGCGCTTAACTCCGGAGAGCATCGTCCCTTCGTCTTTAGCGTCTTTTGTGGTCTACATCCTAGCAGAAAGCTTTTCCACTCTGTCTGGCAAGGAAAACCTGCGCCAGCACAGAAAACATCTCCCATCGTGTTCTGGACGTTGTACGGATGTCTGCCAAGTGTTTGAAAGAAACAAAGAAAAGTTGTCCAAAACAGCTTCCAATCGAATATTCATGTGATTGGAAACGTCAGGAAAGTGGTTAGGTACTGTTTTCTATCAGTTGGCAAGCTGCGCACACAATCCCAGTGTTGTACAGCTTCCTTCTTCACCTTTCCGATGCTGCCGCTCTCTCCGGCTCCCGGAGCCGAAGAAGCGGCTTCTTCGCGCAAAGGCGATTGTACCGCTCACAGTGCTCTCTTAGCGCCGCTTCTGCCGAAAGAAGCCCGGGAGCGGTGCTTAGCTCCGGAGAGCCTCGTACCTTCGTCTTTAGCGTCTTTTGTGGTCTACATCCTAGCAGAAAGCTTTTCCACTCTGTCTGGCAAGGAAAACATGCGCCAGCACAGAAAACATCTCCCATCGTGTTCTGGACGTTGTACGGAGGTCTGCCAAGTGTTTGAAAGAAACAAAGAAAAGTTGTCCAAAACAGCTTCCAATCGAATATTCCTGTGATTGGAAATGTCAGGAATGTGTAAGGTACTGTTTTCTATCAGTTGGCAAGCTGCGCACACAATCCCAGTGTTGTACAGCTTCCTTCTTCACCTTTCCGATGCTGCCGCTCTCTCCGGCTCCCGGAGCCGAAGAAGCGGCTTCTTCGCGCAAAGACGATTGTACCGCTCACAGTGCTCTCTTAGCGCCGCTTCTGCCGAAAGAAGCCCGGGAGCGGCGCTTAACTCCGGAGAGCATCGTACCTTCGTCTTTAGCGTCTTTTGTGGTCTACATCCTAGCAGAAAGCTTTTCCACTCTGTCTGGCAAGGAAAACCTGCGCCAGCACAGAAAACATCTCCCATCGTGTTCTGGACGTTGCACGGAGGTCTGCCAAGTGTTTGAAAGAAACAAAGAAAAGTTGTCCAAAACAGATTCCAATCGAATATTCATGTGATTGGAAAAATCAGGAAAGTGGTAAGGTACTGTTTTCTATCAGTTGGCAAGCTGCGCACACAATCCCAGTGTTGTACAGCTTCCTTCTTCACCTTTCCGATGCTGCCGCTCTCTCCGGCTCCCGGAGCCGAAGAAGCGGCTTCTTCGCGCAAAGGCGATTGTACCGCTCACAGTGCTCTCTTAGCGCCGCTTCTGCCGAAAGAAGCCCGGGAGCGGTGCTTAGCTCCGGAGAGCCTCGTACCTTCGTCTTTAGCGTCTTTTGTGGTCTACATCCTAGCAGAAAGCTTTTCCACTCTGTCTGGCAAGGAAAACATGCGCCAGCACAGAAAACATCTCCCATCGTGTTCTGGACGTTGCACGGAGGTCTGCCAAGTGTTTGCATAAAGAAATGAAAAGTTGTCCAAAATAACTTCCTATCGAATGTTCATGTGATTGGAAAAGTCAGAAAAGTGGTAAGGTACTGTTTTCTATCAGTTGGCAAGCTGCGCACACAATCCCAGTGTTGTACAGCTTCCTTCTTCACCTTTCCGATGCTGCCGCTCTCTCCGGCTCCCGGAGCCGAAGAAGCGGCTTCTTCGCGCAAAGACGATTGTACCGCTCACAGTGCTCTCTTAGCGCCGCTTCTGCCGAAAGAAGCCCGGGAGCGGCGCTTAGCTCCGGAGAGCATCGTACCTTCGTCTTTAGCGTCTTTTGTGGTCTACATCCTAGCAGAAAGCTTTTCCACTCTGTCTGGCAAGGAAAACATGCGCCAGCGCAGAAAACATCTCCCATCGTGTTCTGGACGTTGCACGGAGGTCTGCCAAGTGTTTGCATAAAGAAATGAAAAGTTGTCCAAAATAACTTCCTATCGAATGTTCATGTGATTGGAAAAGTCAGGAAAGTGGTAAGGTACTGTTTTCTATCAGTTGGCAAGCTGCGCACACAATCCCAGTGTTGTACAGCTTCCTTCTTCACCTTTCCGATGCTGCCGCTCTCTCCGGCTCCCGGAGCCGAAGAAGCGGCTTCTTCGCGCAAAGACGATTGTACCGCTCACAGTGCTCTCTTAGCGCCGCTTCTGCCGAAAGAAGCCCGGGAGCGGCGCTTAACTCCGGAGAGCATCGTACCTTCGTCTTTAGCGTCTTTTGTGGTCTACATCCTAGCAGAAAGCTTTTCCACTCTGTCTGGCAAGGAAAACCTGCGCCAGCACAGAAAACATCTCCCATCGTGTTCTGGACGTTGCACGGAGGTCTGCCAAGTGTTTGAAAGAAACAAAGTAAAGTTGTCCAAAACAGCTTCCAATCGAATATTCATGTGATTGGAAACGTCAGGAAAGTGGTTAGGTACTGTTTTCTATCAGTTGGCAAGCTGCGCACACAATCCCAGTGTTGTACAGCTTCCTTCTTCACCTTTCCGATGCTGCCGCTCTCTCCGGCTCCCGGAGCCGAAGAAGCGGCTTCTTCGCGCAAAGACGATTGTACCGCTCACAGTGCTCTCTTAGCGCCGCTTCTGCCGAAAGAAGCCCGGGAGCGGTGCTTAGCTCCGGAGAGCCTCGTACCTTCGTCTTTAGCGTCTTTTGTGGTCTACATCCTAGCAGAAAGCTTTTCCACTCTGTCTGGCAAGGAAAACATGCGCCAGCGCAGAAAACATCTCCCATCGTGTTCTGGACGTTGCACGGAGGTCTGCCAAGTGTTTGCATAAAGAAATGAAAAGTTGTCCAAAATAACTTCCTATCGAATGTTCATGTGATTGGAAAAGTCAGGAAAGTGGTAAGGTACTGTTTTCTATCAGTTGGCAAGCTGCGCACACAATCCCAGTGTTGTACAGCTTCCTTCTTCACCTTTCCGATGCTGCCGCTCTCTCCGGCTCCCGGAGCCGAAGAAGCGGCTTCTTCGCGCAAAGACGATTGTACCGCTCACAGTGCTCTCTTAGCGCCGCTTCTGCCGAAAGAAGCCCGGGAGCGGTGCTTAGCTCCGGAGAGCATCGTACCTTCGTCTTTAGCGTCTTTTGTGGTCTACATCCTAGCAGAAAGCTTTTCCACTCTGTCTGGCAAGGAAAACATGCGGGAGCACAGAAAACATCTCCCATCGTGTTCTGGACTTTGTACGGAGGTCTGCCAAGTGTTTGAAAGAAACAAAGAAAAGTTGTCCAAAAGAGCTTCCAATCGAATATTCCTGTGATTGGAAATGTCAGGAAAGTGTAAGGTACTGTTTTCTATCAGTTGGCAAGCTGCGCACACAATCCCAGTGTTGTACAGCTTCCTTCTTCACCTTTCCGATGCTGCCGCTCTCTCCGGCTCCCGGAGCCGAAGAAGCGGCTTCTTCGCGCAAAGGCGATTGTACCGCTCACAGTGCTCTCTTAGCGCCGCTTCTGCCGAAAGAAGCCCGGGAGCGGTGCTTAGCTCCGGAGAGCCTCGTACCTTCGTCTTTAGCGTCTTTTGTGGTCTACATCCTAGCAGAAAGCTTTTCCACTCTGTCTGGCAAGGAAAACATGCGCCAGCGCAGAAAACATCTCCCATCGTGTTCTGGACGTTGCACGGAGGTCTGCCAAGTGTTTGCATAAAGAAATGAAAAGTTGTCCAAAATAACTTCCTATCGAATGTTCATGTGATTGGAAAAGTCAGGAAAGTGGTAAGGTACTGTTTTCTATCAGTTGGCAAGCTGCGCACACAATCCCAGTGTTGTACAGCTTCCTTCTTCACCTTTCCGATGCTGCCGCTCTCTCCGGCTCCCGGAGCCGAAGAAGCGGCTTCTTCGCGCAAAGACGATTGTACCGCTCACAGTGCTCTCTTAGCGCGGCTTGTGCCGAAAGAAGCCCGGGAGCGGCGCTTAGCTCCGGAGAGCATCGTACCTTCGTCTTTAGCGTCTTTTGTGGTCTACATCCTAGCAGAAAGCTTTTCCACTCTGTCTGGCAAGGAAAACATGCGGGAGCACAGAAAACATCTCCCATCGTGTTCTGGACGTTGTACGGAGGTCTGCCAAGTGTTTGAAAGAAACAAAGAAAAGTTGTCCAAAACAGCTTCCAATCGAATATTCCTGTGATTGGAAATGTCAGGAAAGTGTAAGGTACTGTTTTCTATCAGTTGGCAAGCTGCGCACACAATCCCAGTGTTGTACAGCTTCCTTCTTCACCTTTCCGATGCTGCCGCTCTCTCCGGCTCCCGGAGCCGAAGAAGCGGCTTCTTCGCGCAAAGACGATTGTACCGCTCACAGTGCTCTCTTAGCGCCGCTTCTGCCGAAAGAAGCCCGGGAGCGGCGCTTAACTCCGGAGAGCATCGTCCCTTCGTCTTTAGCGTCTTTTGTGGTCTACATCCTAGCAGAAAGCTTTTCCACTCTGTCTGGCAAGGAAAACCTGCGCCAGCACAGAAAACATCTCCCATCGTGTTCTGGACGTTGTACGGATGTCTGCCAAGTGTTTGAAAGAAACAAAGAAAAGTTGTCCAAAACAGCTTCCAATCGAATATTCATGTGATTGGAAACGTCAGGAAAGTGGTTAGGTACTGTTTTCTATCAGTTGGCAAGCTGCGCACACAATCCCAGTGTTGTACAGCTTCCTTCTTCACCTTTCCGATGCTGCCGCTCTCTCCGGCTCCCGGAGCCGAAGAAGCGGCTTCTTCGCGCAAAGACGATTGTACCGCTCACAGTGCTCTCTTAGCGCGGCTTCTGCCGAAAGAAGCCCGGGAGCGGTGCTTAGCTCCGGAGAGCCTCGTCCCTTCGTCTTTAGCGTCTTTTGTGGTCTACATCCTAGCAGAAAGCTTTTCCACTCAGTCTGGCAAGGAAAACATGCGGGAGCACAGAAAACATCTCCCATCGTGTTCTGGACGTTGTACGGAGGTCTGCCAAGTGTTTGACAAGAAGAGAAGAAAAGTTGTCCAAAATAACTTCCTATCGAATGTTCATGTGATTGGAAAAGTCAGAAAAGTGGTAAGGTACTGTTTTCTATCAGTTGGCAAGCTGCGCACACAATCCCAGTGTTGTACAGCTTCCTTCTTCACCTTTCCGATGCTGCCGCTCTCTCCGGCTCCCGGAGCCGAAGAAGCGGCTTCTTCGCGCAAAAGACGATTGTACCGCTCACAGTGCTCTCTTAGCGCCGCTTCTGCCGAAAGAAGCCCGGGAGCGGCGCTTAGCTCCGGAGAGCATCGTACCTTCGTCTTTAGCGTCTTTTGTGGTCTACATCCTAGCAGAAATCTTTTCCACTCTGTCTGGCAAGGAAAACCTGCGCCAGCACAGAAAACATCTCCCATCGTGTTCTGGACGTTGCACGGAGGTCTGCCAAGTGTTTGAAAGAAACAAAGAAAAGTTGTCCAAAACAGCTTCCAATCGAATATTCATGTGATTGGAAAAATCAGGAAAGTGGTAAGGTACTGTTTTCTATCAGTTGGCAAGCTGCGCACACAATCCCAGTGTTGTACAGCTTCCTTCTTCACCTTTCCGATGCTGCCGCTCTCTCCGGCTCCCGGAGCCGAAGAAGCGGCTTCTTCGCGCAAAGACGATTGTACCGCTCACAGTGCTCTCTTAGCGCCGCTTCTGCCGAAAGAAGCCCGGGAGCGGTGCTTAGCTCCGGAGAGCCTCGTACCTTCGTCTTTAGCGTCTTTTGTGGTCTACATCCTAGCAGAAAGCTTTTCCACTCTGTCTGGCAAGGAAAACATGCGCCAGCACAGAAAACATCTCCCATCGTGTTCTGGACGTTGCACGGAGGTCTGCCAAGTGTTTGCATAAAGAAATGAAAAGTTGTCCAAAATAACTTCCTATCGAATGTTCATGTGATTGGAAAAGTCAGGAAAGTGGTAAGGTACTGTTTTCTATCAGTTGGCAAGCTGCGCACACAATCCCAGTGTTGTACAGCTTCCTTCTTCACCTTTCCGATGCTGCCGCTCTCTCCGGCTCCCGGAGCCGAAGAAGCGGCTTCTTCGCGCAAAGACGATTGTACCGCTCACAGTGCTCTCTTAGCGCCGCTTCTGCCGAAAGAAGCCCGGGAGCGGTGCTTAGCTCCGGAGAGCATCGTACCTTCGTCTTTAGCGTCTTTTGTGGTCTACATCCTAGCAGAAAGCTTTTCCACTCTGTCTGGCAAGGAAAACATGCGGGAGCACAGAAAACATCTCCCATCGTGTTCTGGACGTTGTACGGAGGTCTGCCAAGTGTTTGAAAGAAACAAAGAAAAGTTGTCCAAAAGAGCTTCCAATCGAATATTCCTGTGATTGGAAATGTCAGGAAAGTGTAAGGTACTGTTTTCTATCAGTTGGCAAGCTGCGCACACAATCCCAGTGTTGTACAGCTTCCTTCTTCACCTTTCCGATGCTGCCGCTCTCTCCGGCTCCCGGAGCCGAAGAAGCGGCTTCTTCGCGCAAAGACGATTGTACCGCTCACAGTGCTCTCTTAGCGCCGCTTCTGCCGAAAGAAGCCCGGGAGCGGTGCTTAGCTCCGGAGAGCCTCGTACCTTCGTCTTTAGCGTCTTTTGTGGTCTACATCCTAGCAGAAAGCTTTTCCACTCAGTCTGGCAAGGAAAACATGCGGGAGCACAGAAAACATCTCCCATCGTGTTCTGGACGTTGTACGGAGGTCTGCCAAGTGTTTGAAAGAAACAAAGAAAAGTTGTCCAAAACAGCTTCCAATCGAATATTCCTGTGATTGGAAATGTCAGGAAAGTGTAAGGTACTGTTTTCTATCAGTTGGCAAGCTGCGCACACAATCCCAGTGTTGTACAGCTTCCTTCTTCACCTTTCCGATGCTGCCGCTCTCTCCGGCTCCCGGAGCCGAAGAAGCGGCTTCTTCGCGCAAAGACGATTGTACCGCTCACAGTGCTCTCTTAGCGCCGCTTCTGCCGAAAGAAGCCCGGGAGCGGCGCTTAGCTCCGGAGAGCATCGTCCCTTCGTCTTTAGCGTCTTTTGTGGTCTACATCCTAGCAGAAATCTTTTCCACTCTGTCTGGCAAGGAAAACCTGCGCCAGCACAGAAAACATCTCCCATCGTGTTCTGGACGTTGCACGGAGGTCTGCCAAGTGTTTGAAAGAAACAAAGAAAAGTTGTCCAAAATAACTTCCTATCGAATGTTCATGTGATTGGAAAAGTCAGGAAAGTGGTAAGGTACTGTTTTCTATCAGTTGGCAAGCTGCGCACACAATCCCAGTGTTGTACAGCTTCCTTCTTCACCTTTCCGATGCTGCCGCTCTCTCCGGCTCCCGGAGCCGAAGAAGCGGCTTCTTCGCGCAAAGACGATTGTACCGCTCACAGTGCTCTCTTAGCGCCGCTTCTGCCGAAAGAAGCCCGGGAGCGGCGCTTAGCTCCGGAGAGCATCGTACCTTCGTCTTTAGCGTCTTTTGTGGTCTACATCCTAGCAGAAAGCTTTTCCACTCTGTCTGGCAAGGAAAACCTGCGCCAGCACAGAAAACATCTCCCATCGTGTTCTGGACGTTGCACGGAGGTCTGCCAAGTGTTTGACAAGAAGAGAAGAAAAGTTGTCCAAAACAGCTTCCAATCGAATATTCATGTGATTGGAAAAATCAGGAAAGTGGTAAGGTACTGTTTTCTATCAGTTGGCAAGCTGCGCACACAATCCCAGTGTTGTACAGCTTCCTTCTTCACCTTTCCGATGCTGCCGCTCTCTCCGGCTCCCGGAGCCGAAGAAGCGGCTTCTTCGCGCAAGACGATTGTACCGTTCACAGTGCTCTCTTAGCGCCGCTTCTGCCGAAAGAAGCCCGGCAGCGGCTCTTAGCTCTGGAGAGCATCGTACCTTCGTCTTTAGCGTCTTTTGTGGTCTACATCCTAGCAGAAAGCTTTTCCACTCTGTCTGGCAAGGAAAACATGCGGGAGCACAGAAAACATCTCCCATCGTGTTCTGGACGTTGTACGGAGGTCTGCCAAGTGTTTGAAAGAAACAAAGAAAAGTTGTCCAAAAGAGCTTCCAATCGAATATTCCTGTGATTGGAAATGTCAGGAAAGTGTAAGGTACTGTTTTCTATCAGTTGGCAAGCTGCGCACACAATCCCAGTGTTGTACAGCTTCCTTCTTCACCTTTCCGATGCTGCCGCTCTCTCCGGCTCCCGGAGCCGAAGAAGCGGCTTCTTCGCGCAAAGACGATTGTACCGCTCACAGTGCTCTCTTAGCGCCGCTTCTGCCGAAAGAAGCCCGGGAGCGGCGCTTAACTCCGGAGAGCATCGTCCCTTCGTCTTTAGCGTCTTTTGTGGTCTACATCCTAGCAGAAAGCTTTTCCACTCTGTCTGGCAAGGAAAACCTGCGCCAGCACAGAAAACATCTCCCATCGTGTTCTGGACGTTGTACGGATGTCTGCCAAGTGTTTGAAAGAAACAAAGAAAAGTTGTCCAAAACAGCTTCCAATCGAATATTCATGTGATTGGAAAAGTCAGGAAAGTGGTAAGGTACTGTTTTCTATCAGTTGGCAAGCTGCGCACACAATCCCAGTGTTGTACAGCTTCCTTCTTCACCTTTCCGATGCTGCCGCTCTCTCCGGCTCCCGGAGCCGAAGAAGCGGCTTCTTCGCGCAAAGACGATTGTACCGCTCACAGTGCTCTCTTAGCGCCGCTTCTGCCGAAAGATGCCCCGAGCGCCTCTTAGCTCCGTGGTCTCCGTACCTTCCAATTCAATTTTTTCGGCTCCACAAACCAAATGGTATGCTTGCAGCAGTAGGGCGGGACATTGAACTGGACTTTCTCCTTTTAGAGAGAAGCTATTGAAAAAGTTTCACCGGAATCAGAGCAGGCTGTAAAACAAGAAAAGTGTCATGGAAATAAGCCAGCCTTATCCTCTTAGGCTTGCTTGTTGTGATTGGCCAAGAAAGAAATGTGTCAACTCGGTGTTCCTGGGTATCACATCACTAACAGGTACTTCAGCTGCTGTACTTCTCTCCTGAAGTTAAGAACAGAATCCAAGGAATTGTGATTCCATGGTCTCAATTCACTCAATATGGTGCCGAAAAAGGAGTGGAAGGTGCACGGGTCAATTAACTTGAATGGCCTATGTAAATCAGCGGCCACTGTTTTTCTGAAGGCTTCAACAGGTTAGTTGCCTATGTTCTTCTTGGAATTGTTTTAACCTTTGGTCATGTTTTTCTTGGGATTCTTTTACCCTTTTCCCATTAGTTCAGCCTTTGCTCTCAAGCCTTTGCTGACATTTCCAGTATCTCGGTAGCCTGGAGAAGTGTTGTCTTGATTGATCACATCATTATTCCCTTCCAAGGGTTGTTTTCCTCAAGTCTCAGTTTGGCTGGTTTTCTGCTAGTTGATTGTCAGAGGGCAGCAGGTGTTTTGTAAGAGCAAGTACACAATACCATAGCTTGCTTCTCTTTGGATTTGGCCTGTCTAGAAAATGGAATGACTGAACATCTCTGAGAGGCTTTTCTCTCGCCATTAGGTTTCACTGGAAGGAGGGCAGATGCAAATCGTCTACCTAAAGTCTTGGCACAGAAGAAAGTAGTGGTTTGCTGCTGCATAGAGCTAGAAGCTTACAAAAGGAAGGCCTTGGGCTGAGGCCCATTACTTTGGCTAAGTAGAAAAGGACTGTGGCAAGGTGAGGCAGCTGACTTCGAGGTAGATCAACAAGTTCTAGAAGCGTTGTGTGTTCACAGCGTGGTGCATGGTGGTTGGTTGAATTGTGTTTGTTATGGCTTAAAGCTATGGAAATGAGAAAGGCCTGAGTGTTTCAAAAGCCTGGTTTTTGCAAGAAAGCAGCTCTCCTTTGCATCTGCCTGGGGACTCTGCATCACCACGGACCCTCACTCCCACTTTGCCAAGGAGACGATCAGTAGGAATGTTGCAGAGCTGCTGTGTGCATCTGAATGGAATGGCAGAGAACGAAGCGCTGGACGTTTCTGGCTTTAGTACAATGCTGCTGCATTGGTGCCAGTTTAGTTGGTTTTCCATCAGTGGCCTTTCTGTCTAGAAGTACACTGCCCAGAGTATTGGATGCCTTTTCCTTCCTGTTGTTTTCATACCTTCCTTCAGTTGAAAGGATGATACAACCTTGACATTTTGAAGATCCCTGTTAGGAAGCACTATGCCAGAGGAGTCATCGCTCCCTTTTCTTCTGCCTCCTTTGTCATTTTCAGAGACTCATTTCAAATTTCTGCTCATGTCAAGAAGAATACTGAGACTACTTAGCAGGGTTGACGCTCTCAGCCGCTTTCCTCTTTCCTACTGCTTCATACTGGATGTGACTTCAAGGCCTCGTTTTGTCATCTGCATTTTGCCGTCATCCAAAGCTAAATATTCCAGGCCTGTGAACACAAAAAGAACTCTTAGTCTTTTGCAAGAACTACCCCTAGGAGGATTTGTGTTCACTTTGATCTCTTCAGTGTTTCAGAAAAAAGGAGATTGTACTCTCTTCTTGTGTACTCTCTTCTTGTGCTCTCATTTCCCTCTCTCTGCCTTGCATGCCCCAGTTAATCTACTGCTGTGACTCATTTGGCATCATCTCACGGTGCAAATTCTGCATAGTTTCAAGTCCTTACAAATGCCAGTTGCCAAGGAGCCTATCTAACCATTCAAGGGGCAAAGAATTGTAGGGCTGGCAAGTTCAGGTGCTGAAACTGTAAGTCATGCCATATCAAAGTGACAGAGCAAATCAATTGATCTAGGACTTTCAGGTGGGCACCTCTGAGAATAGCAGCTTGTCAGCAATGACACAGCCATCTTCCTAGCTGTATTCCAGAGAGAGGAAAGGGACACCTTCAATGGTTAATATGTTTGGCATGAGAAAACAGCAAGAAATGTACCGCAAAATACTTGAGTCAGATCAAGTGCGTTTCTCTAGTGAGAATTTTGCACTTGTTCTTTCTTGTCTGTGCCTTTACTTTTCACAGAAGACAGGGGAGCATTTCATTAGTACTGTTCTTTTGTTTTCTTTTGTTAGCCTCCCTCTTTCCACCTGCAATTAACAAATTTGCCTTTCTTTCCTGGCTTCTCTTTCTTTACTTCTACAAGTTGACATGAGGTCATCCAACCTTATCATCAATGTTCTCAGACAGTGGAGAGAAGTAGAAGGTACAGCTAAATGGATAAAAGAAACCCACAAAAATAGACAGGTTTTGACAGTCTTCTGTGAGAACATTAGGACACAAGATGTCTTTGAACTGAGTAATGCTCTATTGATTTAACTTTTAGTCCACTGGTTACTATTATTACACGTGTTTGGCCTTTAGTACAGAGCCTTGGAACTAATCCAGGCCAATACTTGGCTAATTTTGTTTTCTTTCTAGTGAGGACTTTGTTTCTTAAGGAATAGTCCAGAGAAAGAGCGTCCACGGTACAGTTACAGGTCATAAATTCTGGTACAGTTTGTGCTGGTAATAGGTCTAGGAAAGAAAGGTTTGACATCTTTTTTGACTTTCAAATGGAACCATGATTTGAAAAACCTAAGAGTTGCGGCTCCCCCCCACCCCACAGCCCAAGTACTTCTCTTTGCAATATTACTCAGGGATTACACATCAAAGCCCACCCTGTAAAATACGTTGCAGATACTTTGCAAGAAGTGCAGCTTAGCAGCTAGAGATGATAACGTGGCTTAAATAACATGGTCTAAATATGTCTGTCTACGCAGACATACTCAACAAAGGTTACGATGGCTTAGCTCCTGTGCTCAAGTGAACGTGCATTTTAGAACTTCCCAAGAAGGTGAATTCAACCTCCTTCATTGCTCTCTGCTGGAGTCCCAAGAGAATTTCAGTCTGCTTTTTGTCATTTACAGCTGTCACTGCTTAGCTCTTGAACATGAGACTCCCTCGTGACTGATGAAAGTTGTCTAGTTAAGAGTGGGTGAAAGACATGGTCTTGCTCTAGAAGGAGATGAGAAGGTTTCTGCAGTCTTTGTCGTCTCTACTGCTTGTGATTTCTAGACAAAACCAGTGGGAAGTTTTCTGAAGGCAGTCCAGAAGCTGGCAATATGGACAGCTTACAGCCCAACACTTGCTGCAGTGCAACCATGGTGACACCAGAAAGGACTTCAAAAAATTCAAAGGGCAAACAAAGCAGTTGGAAGGAAAAGAACATGAACCATTATTCCATTTTTCTCATCTATCTTTCTTTAAATCATCATTTTCGTGCAGTTTGGCGGCTTGCGTTGGTATCCCACCAAAGGAATCTGAGACAGAGTAAGCTTTTGAATGGAGTAGAAGTGAGAAACGCAGGCCAAGTTGCCTTTTTTGCCATCAAATACCAGTTAGGCTTGAACTACCCTTTGCTTAAGGTGCTTAGCTTACACTAAGAATTGATGAGCACATTTTGATGGGAGCAAATTTTACTGTCATGATGACTGAGTAAATTTTGCTGTCCCTCAGAATTTTACTGTCGTCTGAATAGCAATGTTTGTGTCCAAATAGTATTTTGTCTCCCGTATCTGCAGCAGGTAAGCCTTTTGCTGTCAGCAGTGTTGCTTAACCTTTCATGTCATATCCCTCTTCACATCCATCTTCTGCTTAAGGCTTATTAATCTACTTTAGAATTGGCAGGTGGAATAAGACTACTTTTCCTTTTTGAAAGCTCATGTCATTTGACCTACTTACAGCAAATAATTCATTAATTGCAAGTCCCCAGCTAGCATCTTTTCGGCATATTCTAACCTTCTAAAGAGTAACAAAAGCACTCTCCAATACTTGACTTTCATATCACAGTGGGAACGCTGGTCCTGTTTGCAAGAAACAATCATGGGTATGGTAAAACAAAAGGAGGGCTTAGAGTTTTCTCTGTTAACCTATAGTGAGCTTGGATTTTGCAATATGCATGAAGTTAATTAACACTGTTATATAAAGTGGCTGATTTAATCAATAAATTGGAGTCAATGCTGATAAACGACAAGGTGGGTTGGCTTCCCTTCGCTTTCAACACAGTGCCAATTCGGGCTGGTTTGATAGGACTAAGTGGCTGCTGCAATCTGCCATCCAGAAGCGGGGCAGGTGAGTTTTGTTTGCAAGGGAAAAGGGCCATGGTTTGTGTTTGGGGGCCTGTGACTGAGAGTGCCGGCTGGCTCCTGAAATTCTTTGATATGCAGGATGATTCCCAGACGCAAGGTGGAAACGCTGCCAAGTCGGGCTGGATTGAAATTACCCAGGGACTCCTGCAATCTGCCATCGAGAAGCGGGGCAGGTGAGTGTTGTTTGCCAGGGAAAAGGGCCGTGGATTGTGTTTGGGGGCCTGTGGCTGGGAGAGGCCGGCTGGCTCCTGAAAATCCACGATACACAGGATGTTTCTCAGACCCAAGGTAGCAACATTGCCAAGCCGGGCTGGTTTGATAGTACCAAGTTGCTCCTGCAATCTGCCATGCAGAAGCAGGGCAGGTGACTTTTCTTTGCCAGGGAAAAGGGCCGAGGTTTGTGTTTGGGGGCCTGTGGCCAAGAGTGTCTTGCTGGCTCCTGAAAATCCATGATACGCAGGATGGTTCCCAGACCCAAGGTGGCACCAGTGCCAAGTCGGGCTGGTTTGATATTACCAAGTGGCTCCTGCAATCTGCCATGCAGAAGCGGGGCAGGTGAGTTTTTTTGGCCAGGTAAGAGGGCCGAGGTCTGTGTTTAAGGGCCTGTGGCTGGGAGTGGCCGGCTGGCTCCTGAAAATCCACGATACGCAGGATGGTTCCCAGACCCAAGGTGGCACCAGTGCCACGTCGGGCTGGTTTGATAGTAGCAAGTGGCTCCTGCAATCTGCCATGATCACATGAAGAAATACTTTCTGGCGTCCGTACTGGGCCATATGCTCTTTCTTCTCTCAACTTCTCCATCACCTCTCATCTGTTTCACATGCGCTATCTTCAAGGTCCACAGGCTACTTTTCACAGCGTCTTCAGGCCTGATGCAGTAAGAATGATGAATAGAACAGAGTTGGGTCTATTTTGCAGTTTGGATAAAATGCTTTCTGCACACAAATCCAAGGAGAAGGTGCTGCCCCGATGCCCAGAAAAACTTTCACTCCTGCTAGTGTTCTACGTCAACTGCAACTTAGTCTGAAAGAAAAGCTTTTTCTCTGAGAGCATCTGAGAGGTTTGCATGAAGCACTGATATCTGACATATGCAATTTTGAATAGGAGAGGAAAAAGAAAATGGCAAGAAGTTTTTAATTTTACTGGTTTCAATTTTAATTTCCGTGCACTTTTTCACAACTTGTCAGCTCAAATGCCCATCAACCTCTTTTAGTCATCTGTAAGTCAGTATTCATATAAAATGTGCTTCAAATCAAAAGAATTTCAAATTTGCACTCCAAGTCTCTATGCCTAGATTTATGATTTCCTACACATATTAGATGAAAGGAAGGCCTTTTTTACTGTGGGAGTGCTGGAACACTGGAACGGGTTGCCCAGAGAAGTTGTGGGTGTCCCATCCCTGAAAGTATTGGACGGGGCTTGGAGCAGCAACAAAGGAGAAGCTTGATGGTAGAGAAACAAAGTTGGACTATAGAAGAAACTGAGATTGAAGTATAGGAGCAAGTTTTCTCTCAGCTCTTGGGCTAAATTCAAAGTTGTACAAAATGACATTTATCTGTGATTTTCACTACTGTAACAGAAAGGTTCATGAAAACTGTACAGAAGATAGCAAATTTTAAAAGAGATAAGAATTACAGCATAAAATCCATGGGACGGGTTACAACATGAGACACTCTCTAAGAGAAAATCTCTGTGTTTCAGCACTTCATCATGGTAAGATTTCACAAAGTGCCAAAGAAGGCGGCAAAATATCATTCGAGACATTATTTACTGGAGTTCAGCCTGGCCATTAGTAGGAACTGGGTTTGACCACATCGTGTAGATATACCACACACACTTTCCCTTCACTGAAAAATTACTGTTTACAACGAAGAAGCAATTGACGATCAAAATTGATTGAAAGCATCTTAAACATGTCAAGTATTTCATTGTAGATGATCTGTGATCCAAATGCTTCTTCCACCTTCGAGAGGGACAGAACAATTCTTCCATATCATGATGGTTTCAAATTGTATCAACCAATGTTTTCTGCTGAAAAGATATCATCTATTTTTTTCTATTTTTGGAAGAAAATATTCCTAGACATACAACAGGTGAGAACTAAGTAATTTTAAAGAAGCAAATGACATGAAAATATTCTGTAAATAGAATGAAATGAAAAGCTGTGTTTTAAATAGGAGCTAAATATGAAACAGAATTTCTGTACCAGGCATTTGAATTACTGCACCAGCTCTTTTGCCCATCAAGAGAGGCATTGAGCATTTCCGTCTTTTCCAAGGTGTTCATGATCTGCTATGCTGATCTCTGTGTGTGCCTAGGTGTGTGTGGAAGGGGGGGCATGTGAAGGGGAGTGTGTATGTTTGCTTTACAATTGTTGTGGCAGATTCATGCCTCAGCTCCACATTTTGTTTTAGAAAGGTCACACAGAGTGGATATGAAGTTTACTATCAACAAGAGATCAATTCCCAAATCATCCATTTGACTCTACCTTATAAATCATGTGCTTTGTTGCATATTTTATCAAATCTACTTTCAAGCCAGATGGAGGAAGGAGGATGTGGGAATCCCTCCACCATCTTGCAACTTTTATGCAAGTAGGTTTTCAAGAAAATCATCATTTCTCTTGGAAATATGTCTGGAACAGGCATGATGGTAGTGTCAACCTGTTGGAGTTTTTGTTGCTGGAAGAAGTTGTACAAAAGGATTGGTTTTTACATTGACCGGTTACTGAATCAAGCGCAGGAATACATTGGAAATTCAACTGGGGCTTCCTTTTCCCAGCAGACCACTTCTAGAACGAGCTTGTACAATGAAGCTGACGCTTCTGCTCTCTTTTTGTTTCTTTCCTATTTTTCTTGGCTTCTTTGCCACTCTCTAGACAATTTGTGAACTCTTTTCCCAACTCAAATGGTTTCAATAGTCTGATTGTGATCATACATTTTTACAAGGAATTTTTAAAATCTTTCCTCGAGTTAAGAAAGTCAAGGACTTAGGTCTTTTTCTTCCCTTATAATATTGCAATGAAATTGATAAATAAAGACCAACTCTTTCTTTTTGTTTTTAACCCAAGTAGATAATTCCCATCCATTCATCCATTTGGTGGACCAATAGTTGCCATGCTGATGGAAGTTGTCACTTCTTAACAATAGACATTCTGTGACTATGTTGACAGCACTTTGGGTGAAGATCCTAACTGGTCTTGGATACACATAGGGAGAAATTTGCTCAGCCAGTGTCAGTCTTAAGCATGCGTATCAGAAGATCTTTCTAGAGCTGGGAATTTTCCCATGAAAGGGATTCAGTTAGGGAAGAGACACTCATCCCAGAGTTTTGCATTCTTCTTGAACACTGCTTAAGGAACTTAGATGCCGTGTCCATTTGGATCTCTGTCTTCACAGAACTTTGTCATGCAAGTGCTTGAAATGCATCTTGAAGAGAATTCACTAGCACAGAATGAATGAGAGTGGAAGGGCTTGGTGGGGCTAACCAGGCCCAATCCCCCTGCCTAAACCAGGATACCTAGAGCCTCTTGCCCAGGAGTCTATCTGGGTGTACTTTGAATGTCTTCAAAGATCCAGGCTCCACAATCTTTCTGGGCAGTCTGTGCCGTGGTTCAGTCACCCTCACAGTAAAGAATCATTTGCTGATGGTCAATGGCAATCTCCTGTATTTCAGAGAGTGCCCACTGACTCTTGTTTTTTCACTCAGCATCACTGAAAAGACACTGGTTCCCTCCCCTTTGCACTATTGCTTCCATATGGATGCGTGCTGCCATGTAGAGATATGTCAAAAACCTCCCTGAAGCCCAGGCAGAAAATATTCCCTTCATCTACCAGTCAAGTTGATTCATCAGAGGAGTTTAAAGTGATGTTCAGCATGAAATTCCCCTGAAAAATCATGCTAACTACATTATTTTGTCGTCTTGCATGTGCCTGGCAAGGTTTTCCAGGAAGAGCTGCTTCATCAACTTCCTGGGGATAAAAAGGAGGCTGCCTGGTTTGTACTATTCCGAGTCCTCCTAATTGCCTTTTTTAGAGATGGGTGTCATTTGCTCTCATCCAGTCTTTAGCCTCTCTGGTCGTCTACATCTTAGCAAAAAGCTTTTCCACTACATGTTCATGTGATTGGAAACGTCAGGAAAGTGGTTAGGTACTGTTTTCTATCAGTTGGCAAGCTGCGCACACAATCCCAGTGTTGTACAGCTTCCTTCTTCACCTTTCCGATGCTGCCGCTCTCTCCGGCTCCCGGAGCCGAAGAAGCGGCTTCTTCGCACAAAGACGATTGTACCGCTCACAGTGCTCTCCTAGCGCGGCATCTGCCGAAAGAAGCCCGGGAGCGGCTCTTAGCTCCGGAGAGCATCGTACCTTCGTCTTTAGCGTCTTTAGTGGTCTACATCCTAGCAGAAAGCTTTTCCACTCTGTCTGGCAAGGAAAACCTGCGGAACACAGAAAACATCTCCCATCGTGTTCTGGACGTTGTACGGAGGTCTGCCAAGTGTTTGACAAGAAGAGAAGAAAAGGTGTCCAAAATAACTTGCTATCGAATATTCATGTGATTGGAAAAGTCAGGAAAGTGGTAAGGTACTGTTTTCTATCAGTTGGGAAGTTGCGCACACAATCCCAGTGTTGTACAGCTTCCTTCTTCACCTTTCCGATGCTGCCGCTCTCTCCGGCTCCCGGAGCCGAAGAAGCGGCTTCTTCGCGCAAAGACGATTGTACCGCTCACAGTGCTCTCTTAGCGCCGCTTCTGCCGAAAGAAGCCCGGGAGCGGCGCTTAGCTCCGGAGAGCATCGTCCCTTCGTCTTAAGAGTCTTTTGTGGTCTACATCCTAGCAGAAAGCTTTTCCACTCTGTCTGGCAAGGAAAACCTGCGCCAGCGCAGAAAACATCTCCCATCGTGTTCTGGACGTTGTACGGAGGTCTGCCAAGTGTTTGCATAAAGAAATGAAAAGTTGTCCAAAATAACTTCCTATCGAATGTTCATGTGATTGGAAAAGACAGAAAACTGGTAAGGTACTGTTTTCTATCAGTTGGCAAGCTGCGCACACAATCCCAGTGTTGTACAGCTTCCTT
Organism: Ammospiza nelsoni; assembly: GCF_027579445.1. NCBI lineage: Eukaryota > Metazoa > Chordata > Aves > Passeriformes > Passerellidae > Ammospiza > Ammospiza nelsoni. The sequence continues at coordinate 19,062,475 of NC_080644.1, read as the reverse complement.
CTTCACCTTTCCGATGCTGCCGCTCTCTCCGGCTCCCGGAGCCGAAGAAGCGGCTTCTTCGCGAAAAGGCGATTGTACCGCTCACAGTGCTCTCTTAGCGCCGCTTCTGCCGAAAGAAGCCCGGGAGCGGTGCTTAGCTCCGGAGAGCCTCGTACCTTCGTCTTTAGCGTCTTTTGTGGTCTACATCCTAGCAGAAAGCTTTTCCACTCTGTCTGGCAAGGAAAACATGCGCCAGCGCAGAAAACATCTCCCATCGTGTTCTGGACGTTGCACGGAGGTCTGCCAAGTGTTTGCATAAAGAAATGAAAAGTTGTCCAAAATAACTTCCTATCGAATGTTCATGTGATTGGAAAAGTCAGGAAAGTGGTTAGGTACTGTTTTTTATCAGTTGGCAAGCTGCGCACACAATCCCAGTGTTGTACAGCTTCCTTCTTCACCTTTCCGATGCTGCCGCTCTCTCCGGCTCCCGGAGCCGAAGAAGCGGCTTCTTCGCGCAAAGACGATTGTACCGCTCACAGTGCTCTCTTAGCGCGGCTTCTGCCGAAAGAAGCCCGGGAGCGGCGCTTAACTCCGGAGAGCATCGTACCTTCGTCTTTAGCGTCTTTTGTGGTCTACATCCTAGCAGAAAGCTTTTCCACTCTGTCTGGCAAGGAAAACATGCGCCAGCACAGAAAACATCTCCCATCGTGTTCTGGACGTTGCACGGAGTTCTGCCAAGTGTTTGCATAAAGAAATGAAAAATTGTCCAAAATAACTTCCTATCGAATGTTCATGTGATTGGAAAAGTCAGGAAAGTGGTAAGGTACTGTTTTCTATCAGTTGGCAAGCTGCGCACACAATCCCAGTGTTGTACAGCTTCCTTCTTCACCTTTCCGATGCTGCCGCTCTCTCCGGCTCCCGGAGCCGAAGAAGCGGCTTCTTCGCGCAAAGGCGATTGTACCGCTCACAGTGCTCTCTTAGCGCCGCTTCTGCCGAAAGAAGCCCGGGACCGGCGCTTAAATCCGGAGAGCATCGTCCCTTCGTCTTTAGCGTCTTTTGTGGTCTACAACCTAGCAGAAAGCTTTTCCACTCAGTCTGGCAAGGAAAACCTGCGCCAGCACATAAAACATCTCCCATCGTGTTCTGGACGTTGCACGGAGGTCTGCCAAGTGTTTGAAAGAAACAAAGAAAAGTTGTCCAAAACAGCTTCCAATCGAATATTCATGTGATTGGAAACGTCAGGAAAGTGGTAAGGTACTGTTTTCTATCAGTTGGCAAGCTGCGCACACAATCCCAGTGTTGTACAGCTTCCTTCTTCACCTTTCCGATGCTGCCGCTCTCTCCGGCTCCCGGAGCCGAAGAAGCGGCTTCTTCGCGCAAAGACGATTGTACCGCTCACAGTGCTCTCTTAGCGCCGCTTCTGCCGAAAGAAGCCCGGGAGCGGTGCTTAGCTCCGGAGAGCCTCGTCCCTTCGTCTTTAGCGTCTTTTGTGGTCTACATCCTAGCAGAAAGCTTTTCCACTCAGTCTGGCAAGGAAAACCTGCGCCAGCGCAGAAAACATCTCCCATCGTGTTCTGGACGTTGCACGGAGGTCTGCCAAGTGTTTGCATAAAGAAATGAAAAGTTGTCCAAAAGAACTTCCTATCGAATGTTCATGTGATTGGAAAAGTCAGGAAAGTGGTAAGGTACTGTTTTCTATCAGTTGGCAAGCTGCGCACACAATCCCAGTGTTGTACAGCTTCCTTCTTCACCTTTCCGATGCTGCCGCTCTCTCCGCCTCCCGGAGCCGAAGAAGCGGCTTCTTCGCGCAAAGACGATTGTACCGCTCACAGTGCTCTCTTAGCGCCGCTTCTGCCGAAAGAAGCCCGGGAGCGGCGCTTAGCTCCGGAGAGCATCGTCCCTTCATCTTTAGCGTCTTTTGTGGTCTACATCCTAGCAGAAAGCTTTTCCACTCTGTCTTGCAAGGAAAACATGCGCCAGCACAGAAAACATCTCCCATCGTGTTCTGGACGTTGTACGGAGGTCTGCCAAGTGTTTGAAAGAAACAAAGAAAAGTTGTCCAAAACAGCTTCCAATCGAATATTCATGTGATTGGACACGTCAGGAAAGTGGTAAGGTACTGTTTTCTATCAGTTGGCAAGCTGTGCACACAATCCCAGTGTTGTACAGCTTCCTTCTTCACCTTTCCGATGCTGCCGCTCTCTCCGGCTCCCGGAGCCGAAGAAGCGGCTTCTTCGCGCAAAGACGATTGTACCGCTCACAGTGCTCTCTTAGCGCCGCTTCTGCCGAAAGAAGCCCGGGAGCGGCGCTTAACTCCGGAGAGCATCGTCCCTTCGTCTTTAGCGTCTTTTGTGGTCTACATCCTAGCAGAAAGCTTTTCCACTCTGTCTGGCAAGGAAAACCTGCGCCAGTGCAGAAAACATCTCCCATCGTGTTCTGGACGTTGCACGGAGGTCTGCCAAGTGTTTGAAAGAAACAAAGAAAAGTTGTCCAAAACAGCTTCCAATCGAATGTTCATGTGATTGGAAAAGTCAGGAAAGTGGTAAGGTACTGTTTTCTATCAGTTGGCAAGCTGCGCACACAATCCCAGTGTTGTACAGCTTCCTTCTTCACCTTTCCGATGCTGCCGCTCTCTCCGGCTCCCGGAGCCGAAGAAGCGGCTTCTTCGCGCAAAGACGATTGTACCGCTCACAGTGCTCTCTTAGCGCCGCTTCTGCCGAAAGAAGCCCGGGAGCGGCGCTTAGCTCCGGAGAGCGTCGTACCTTCGTCTTTAGCGTCTTTTGTGGTCTACATCCTAGCAGAAAGCTTTTCCACTCTGTCTGGCAAGGAAAACATGCGCCAGCGCAGAAAACATCTCCCATCGTGTTCTGGACCTTGCACGGAGGTCTGCCAAGTGTTTGCATAAAGAAATGAAAAGTTGTCCAAAATAACTTCCTATCGAATGTTCATGTGATTGGAAAAGTCAGGAAAGTGGTAAGGTACTGTTTTCTATCAGTTGGCAAGCTGCGCACACAATCCCAGTGTTGTACAGCTTCCTTCTTCACCTTTCCGATGCTGCCGCTCTCTCCGGCTCCCGGAGCCGAAGAAGCGGCTTCTTCGCGCAAAGACGATTGTACCGCTCACAGTGCTCTCTTAGCGCGGCTTCTGCCGAAAGAAGCCCGGGAGCGGCGCTTAGCTCCGGAGAGCATCGTCCCTTCGTCTTTAGCGTCTTTTGTGGTCTACATCCTAGCAGAAAGCTTTTCCACTCTGTCTGGCAAGGAAAACATGCGCCAGCACAGAAAACATCTCCCATCGTGTTCTGGACGTTGTACGGAGGTCTGCCAAGTGTTTCAAAGAAACAAAGAAAAGTTGTCCAAAACAGCTTCCAATCGAATATTCATGTGATTGGACACGTCAGGAAAGTGGTAAGGTACTGTTTTCTATCAGTTGGCAAGCTGCGCACACAATCCCAGTGTTGTACAGCTTCCTTCTTCACCTTTCCGATGCTGCCGCTCTCTCCGGCTCCCGGAGCCGAAGAAGCGGCTTCTTCGCGCAAAGACGATTGTACCGCTCACAGTGCTCTCTTAGCGCCGCTTCTGCCGAAAGAAGCCCGGGAGCGGCGCTTAGCTCCGGAGAGCATCGTCCCTTCGTCTTTAGCGTCTTTTGTGGTCTACATCCTAGCAGAAAGCTTTTCCACTCTGTCTGGCAAGGAAAACCTGCGCCAGCACAGAAAACATCTCCCATCGTGTTCTGGACGTTGCACGGAGGTCTGCCAAGTGTTTGCATAAAGAAATGAAAAGTTGTCCAAAATAACTTCCTATCGAATGTTCATGTGATTGGAAAAGTCAGGAAAGTGGTAAGGTACTGTTTTCTATCAGTTGGCAAGCTGCGCACACAATCCCAGTGTTGTACAGCTTCCTTCTTCACCTTTCCGATGCTGCCGCTCTCTCCGGCTCCCGGAGCCCAAGAAGCGGCTTCTTCGCGCAAAGGCGATTGTACCGCTCACAGTGCTCTCTTAGCGCCGCTTCTGCCGAAAGAAGCCCGGGAGCGGTGCTTAGCTCCGGAGAGCATCGTACCTTCGTCTTTAGCGTCTTTTGTGGTCTACATCCTAGCAGAAAGCTTTTCCACTCTGTCTGGCAAGGAAAACATGCGGGAGCACAGAAAACATCTCCCATCGTGTTCTGGACGTTGCACGGAGGTCTGCCAAGTGTTTGCATAAAGAAATGAAAAGTTGTCCAAAATAACTTCCTATCGAATGTTCATGTGATTGGAAAAGTCAGAAAAGTGGTAAGGTACAGTTTTCTATCAGTTGGCAAGCTGCGCACACAATCCCAGTGTTGTACAGCTTCCTTCTTCACCTTTCCGATGCTGCCGCTCTCTCCGGCTCCCGGAGCCGAAGAAGCGGCTTCTTCGCGCAAAGACGATTGTACCGCTCACAGTGCTCTCTTAGCGCCGCTTCTGCCGAAAGAAGCCCGGGAGCGGCGCTTAGCTCCGGAGAGCCTCGTACCTTCGTCTGCAGCGTCTTTTGTGGTCTACATCCTAGCAGAAAGCTTTTCCACTCTGTCTGGCAAGGAAAACCTGCGCCAGCACAGAAAACATCTCCCATCGTGTTCTGGACGTTGTACGGAGGTCTGCCAAGTGTTTGAAAGAAACAAAGAAAAGTTGTCCAAAACAGCTTCCAATCGAATATTCATGTGATTGGAAACGTCAGGAAAGTGGTTAGGTACTGTTTTCTATCAGTTGGCAAGCTGCGCACACAATCCCAGTGTTGTACAGCTTCCTTCTTCACCTTTCCGATGCTGCCGCTCTCTCCGGCTCCCGGAGCCGAAGAAGCGGCTTCTTCGCGCAAAGGCGATTGTACCGCTCACAGTGCTCTCTTAGCGCCGCTTCTGCCGAAAGAAGCCCGGGAGCGGTGCTTAGCTCCGGAGAGCATCGTCCCTTCGTCTTTAGCGTCTTTTGTGGTCTACATCCTAGCAGAAAGCTTTTCCACTCTGTCTCGCAAGGAAAACCTGCGCCAGCGCAGAAAACATCTCCCATTGTGTTCTGGACGTTGCACGGAGGTCTGCCAAGTGTTTGCATAAAGAAAAGAAAAGTTGTCCAAAATAACTTCCTATCGAATGTTCATGTGATTGGAAAAGTCAGGAAAGTGGTTAGGTACTGTTTTTTATCAGTTGGCAAGCTGCGCACACAATCCCAGTGTTGTACAGCTTCCTTCTTCACCTTTCCGATGCTGCCGCTCTCTCCGGCTCCCGGAGCCGAAGAAGCGGCTTCTTCGCGCAAAGACGATTGTACCGCTCACAGTGCTCTCTTAGCGCCGCTTCTGCCGAAAGAAGCCCGGGAGCGGCGCTTAACTCCGGAGAGCATCGTCCCTTCGTCTTTAGCGTCTTTTGTGGTCTACATCCTAGCAGAAAGCTTTTCCACTCAGTCTGGCAAGGAAAACCTGCGCCAGCACATAAAACATCTCCCATCGTGTTCTGGACGTTGCACGGAAGTCTGCCAAGTGTTTGACAAGAAGAGAAGAAAAGTTGTCCAAAACAGCTTCCAATCGAATATTCATGTGATTGGAAACTTCAGGAAAGTGGTAAGGTACTGTTTTCTATCAGTTGGCAAGCTGTGCACACAATCCCAGTGTTGTACAGCTTCCTTCTTCACCTTTCCGATGCTGCCACTCTCTCCGGCTCCCGGAGCCGAAGAAGCGGCTTCTTCGCGCAAAGACGATTGTACCGCTCACAGTGCTCACTTAGCGCCGCTTCTGCCGAAAGAAGCCCGGGAGCGGTGCTTAGCTCCGGAGAGCGTCGTCCCTTCGTCTTTAGCGTCTTTTGTGGTCTACATCCTAGCAGAAAGCTTTTCCACTCAGTCTGGCAAGGAAAACCTGCGCCAGCGCAGAAAACATCTCCCATCGTGTTCTGGACGTTGCACGGAGGTCTGCCAAGTGTTTGCATAAAGAAATGAAAAGTTGTCAAAAATAACTTCCTATCGAATGTTCATGTGATTGGAAAAGTCAGGAAAGTGGTAAGGTACTGTTTTCTATCAGTTGGCAAGCTGCGCACACAATCCCAGTGTTGTACAGCTTCCTTCTTCACCTTTCCGATGCTGCCGCTCTCTCCGGCTCCCGGAGCCGAAGAAGCGGCTTCTTCGCGCAAAGACGATTGTACCGCTCACAGTGCTCTCTTAGCGCCGCTTCTGCCGAAAGAAGCCCGGGAGCGGCGCTTAACTCCGGAGAGCATCGTCCCTTCGTCTTTAGCGTCTTTTGTGGTCTACATCCTAGCAGAAAGCTTTTCCACTCTGTCTGGGAAGGAAAACCTGCGCCAGCACAGAAAACATCTCCCATCGTGTTCTGGACGTTGCACGGATGTCTGCCAAGTGTTTGAAAGAAACAAAGAAAAGTTATCCAAAACAGCTTCCAATCGAATATTCATGTGATTGGAAACGTCAGGAAAGTGGTTAGGTACTGTTTTCTATCAGTTGGCAAGCTGCGCACACAATCCCAGTGTTGTACAGCTTCCTTCTTCACCTTTCCGATGCTGCCGCTCTCTCCGGCTCCCGGAGCCGAAGAAGCGGCTTCTTCGCGCAAAGACGATTGTACCGGTCACGGTGCTCTCTTAGCGCCGCTTCTGCCGAAAGAAGCCCGGGAGCGGCGCTTAACTCCGGAGAGCATCGTCCCTTCGTCTTTAGCGTCTTTTGTGGTCTACATCCTAGCAGAAAGCTTTTCCACTCTGTCTGGCAAGGAAAACATGCGCCAGCGCAGAAAACATCTCCCATCGTGTTCTGGACGTTGCACGGAGGTCTGCCAAGTGTTTGAAAGAAACAAAGAAAAGTTGTCCAAAACAGCTTCCAATCGAATATTCATGTGATTGGAAACGTCAGGAAAGTGGTTAGGTACTGTTTTCTATCAGTTGGCAAGCTGCGCAAACAATCCCAGTGTTGTACAGCTTCCTTCTTCACCTTTCCGATGCTGCCGCTCTCTCCGGCTCCCGGAGCCGAAGAAGCGGCTTCTTCGCGCAAAGACGATTGTACCGCTCACAGTGCTCTCTTAGCGCCGCTTCTGCCGAAAGAAGCCCGGGAGTGGCGCTTAACTCCGGAGAGCATCGTCCCTTCGTCTTTAGCGTCTTTTGTGGTCTACATCCTAGCAGAAAGCTTTTCCACTCAGTCTGGCAAGGAAAACATGCGCCAGCACAGAAAACATCTCCCATCGTGTTCTGGACGTTGCACGGAGGTCTGCCAAGTGTTTGCATAAAGGAAAGAAAAGTTGTCCAAAATAACTTCCTATCGAATGTTCATGTGATTGGAAAAGTCAGGAAAGTGGTAAGGTACTGTTTTCTATCAGTTGGCAAGCTGCGCACACAATCCCAGTGTTGTACAGCTTCCTTCTTCACCTTTCCGATGCTGCCGCTCTCTCCGGCTCCCGGAGCCGAAGAAGCGGCTTCTTCGCGCAAAGACGATTGTACCGCTCACAGTGCTCTCTTAGCGCGGCTTCTGCCGAAAGAAGCCCGGGAGCGGCGCTTAGCTCCGGAGAGCCTCGTCCCTTCGTCTTTAGCGTCTTTTGTGGTCTACATCCTAGCAGAAAGCTTTTCCACTCAGTCTGGAAAGGAAAACCTGCGCCAGCGCAGAAAACATCTCCCATCGTGTTCTGGACGTTGCACGGAGGTCTGCCAAGTGTTTGCATAAAGAAATGAAAAGTTGTCCAAAATAACTTCCTATCGAATGTTCATGTGATTGGAAAAGTCAGGAAAGTGGTAAGGTACTGTTTTCTATCAGTTGGCAAGCTGCGCACACAATCCCAGTGTTGTACAGCTTCCTTCTTCACCTTTCCGATGCTGCCGCTCTCTCCGGCTCCCGGAGCCGAAGAAGCGGCTTCTTCGCGCAAAGACGATTGTACCGCTCACAGTGCTCTCTTAGCGCCGCTTCTGCCGAAAGAAGCCCGGGAGCGGTGCTTAGCTCCGGAGAGCCTCGTACCTTCGTCTTTAGCGTCTTTTGTGGTCTACATCCTAGCAGAAAGCTTTTCCACTCTGTCTGGCAAGGAAAACATGCGGGAGCACAGAAAACATCTCCCATCGTGTTCTGGACGTTGCACGGAGGTCTGCCAAGTGTTTGCATAAAGAAATGAAAAGTTGTCCAAAATAACTTCCTATCGAATGTTCATGTGATTGGAAAAGTCAGAAAAGTGGTAAGGTACTGTTTTCTATCAGTTGGCAAGCTGCGCACACAATCCCAGTGTTGTACAGCTTCCTTCTTCACCTTTCCGATGCTGCCGCTCTCTCCGGCTCCCGGAGCCGAAGAAGCGGCTTCTTCGCGCAAAGACGCTTGTACCGCTCACAGTGCTCTCTTAGCGCGGCTTCTGCCGAAAGAAGCCCGGGAGCGGCGCTTAGCTCCGGAGAGCCTCGTACCTTCGTCTTTAGCGTCTTTTGTGGTCTACATCCTAGCAGAAAGCTTTTCCACTCTGTCTGGCAAGGAAAACCTGCGCCAGCACAGAAAACATCTCCCATCGTGTTCTGGACGTTGCACGGAGGTCTGCCAAGTGTTTGAAAGAAACAAAGAAAAGTTGTCCA